>NW_020945064.1:14738843-14793873 GCF_900497805.2 Vombatus ursinus | reverse complement strand
CTTCTTCTTCTTCTTCTTCTTCTTCTTCTTCTTCTTCTTCTTCTTCTCCTCTTTCTTCTTCTTCTTCTCCTTCTCCTCCTCCTCCTCCTCCTTCTTCTCCTTCTCCTCCTCCTCCTCCTCCTCCTCCTCTTCCTTTACTCCTGCTCCTCCTCCTCCTTTCCAATGGGAGGGGCAGGTGGGAGAGAGAGAAACTAATGCTTACTAATTGAAAAAAAATAAACAATAGGTGGAAATGAACAGGGAGTATATTCCACTATGGTAGATAGCATTCATTCACAAAGGCAAAGAGATGGCATTTTTAGTTTGGTGAATGGTTAACAATCCAGGTTAGAGTGTATGAAGGTCAGTAATGGGGAATAAGGTTGGAAAGGCAGGTGGGAGCCAGGTTGCTGAGAGCCTTAAATGCCACCAGACTAAAGAGTTTGCATTTTATCCTAGGGGTAGTAGGGAGCCATTGAAGATCTTTGAGCAGGGGAGTGACAAAGTCAGGCCCGTGCTTTAGTTAGTTTGACCCAAAAGTCTTTAGTAAGGCTTTTCTCAGCATTTCCGTAAGAGGAGGGATTGTGTCCTTCTGGGAGCTGTATCTCTAGTCCTTGCACAGCTATACTGGTACTTAATACTTGTTGATCGACTGATTCTAGAATACTCCACTGCTTTCAGAATGCTTTCCTGGGCAACAACTCTTTGAGGCAGGCAGTATAAGGAATGTTATTTCTATTGTATACAGGAGCAAACTGTCTATCGGAGTGGAGAAGTGCCCAAGGTTAGACAAGGAGTTGGTGGGGGTTAGGACTTGAACCCATGTCATTTGACTGCAGGTCCAAGGGTTTTTTGTTTAAGTCACAGCTGTCTCCAGGCATTTTGCTATAATAGACTCAGTTTCCTCATCTGTAAAATTATAGGATCCACTAAGATCCCTTCTCGATGCTGATTCTAAGATCCTATGATCCTATGCAAATCATTGTGTTCCCCTCCTACAGGATTATTTCTCTACAGCAGCAGCTTTTAAGATAGCAGACTCACAGAGAGGTTAAGTGATTTGCCCTGGGGCACACAGCTGGTAAGAATTTGAAGCAAGATTTGAACTCAGGTCTTCTGAGTCCAGGTTGCTACACAGTGCTGCATCTATAATTATGATAACTAACATTTGTGTATCACTTTAAGCCATAAGCCCTTTAAGCATATATAAAGCACTTTACGTGTTATCTCATTAGAGCTTCACAAAAACTCTGGGAGGTAGAATATATTATACCCATTTTGCAGATGACAAAAATGAGGCACAGAGAGATTAAATGATTTGCCCAGGGTCGCACAGCTAGGAAATGCCCGAGGCAGGATTTGAATTCAAGTCCTCCTGACTCCTAAGTCAGGGCTCTATCCACTGCTTTACCTAGCTGCCTAGCAGAATGGCCTCTCTCTATTCTGTTATACAGGTGTGAAAAGATACATTCAAGAGAACAAGAATCTGGCCTCAAGTCCTATACAGCTACAGCTCTAAGATTTGAAAGAAATTTCTCTCAAGGGGGTTTAATTCAACTTTAATTTAACAAGTTAGTATTTTGTGAGTGCTAACTATGTGCTGTACTAGGCCTACCAAAAAGGATCCTAGAACATCATTCCTGCCTTTAAGAGAGCTTGTCCTTAACCGCACCCCCCCTACCCTAACACATGAAACAATTAGGAGACATATTAAGCTGAAAGATGGGCATTTGCCAATAGTATGTTAGTAGCAGCAGGGGTAGGTTAAGTGGGTTTTTATGCTTGAAAAGCTCTCCTTCTGCACATCTGCCTCTTGGAAATCCAGTTCCTTTCAGGCTTCAGCTCAAACAGCGTCCCCTACAAGAGTCCTTTCCTGATTGGCCCACTTGTTTGGGCTCCCTCTAAAAATGGGCTGCACTTAGTTGGGGCCTTTTTAAGGAGAAGCATCATATTTATATGTTTCTATGTTATTTCTTCCTTGTAGGCTGGGCAGAGGGCACATCCATTTTCTTCTTTGTATCACCAGCTCTTAGCAGAGGACCCGGAATATAGTAATAAATGTTTGTTGACTGGAATTAAATTTGTATGGCCTGACTTTCAGCTAAACTCTTTCTGTATGAAGGCTCATCCTTTAGTCATTTTATATTTTCAACTAAATGAAAATATGAAAATGTGGTTCTGAGCCACAGATCTCTGGAATGACTATGAATGTAATCTAATATTCAGCTATAACTCTGACTGATTTTGGATGTGTCCCATGTTAGCTCTCCCCATTGAAAAGCTAGGTGCGAGCCTGTTTTCCTTTATACTTAGGTAGGAAAAGAGGAAATGAGGGCATCATTTGTCATTCCCTTCAAGAATGTTATCAGAAACTGATGCATACCCATCCGTGGAAACAAATTAGTGTTCGGCTCGACCTTCTTCAACACCCAAATGCAGGCCGTGGCTTTGATGGAGAATATTATACAAATCATACTGTAGAGGTGAGAATTTTGTATATTTTTCATGCCTTTTAAGGTGATCAGTGATCAAGTTGACTAGCAAAAAGTCAGAACGTAGCATTTTTGCAAAGTTGCTGGCATAGACTCCTATACATAGGAGATGCCTAATAAATATTGAAAGATGAAGAATAGCACGGAAAAGCTTACTAGGCTCTTCTGTACAATCATTACTCACTCACCAGTGTTCCCTTTTTCTGTTCCTGTGGACAAGATACCGAGCAAAACAAGCAGAGGACACAACGGTAAAGACTCAGACCATCACAATTCCTGCTGCCTTCAACTTCACCACTGATTCCGCTCAGAAATTCTCTTATTCGTCTCTTGGGGGTTCCTGTGGATTTCCCACTTTGGGCAATCTTAACCTCTTCTTATTTCAAGTCCCACCTTCCCACTCTCACATTTAGAAAACAACCTCGTTTTCTACTTTACTCAGGAGACAGACACCCCAAATATGAACTTTCTCATCTATCCCTTTCTCCCTGCCCCTCTCAAAGTCTTAAGAACCTCTCAATACTATAGAACTAATCTCTTACAGCCATTTTGGAAAGCAATTTGGAATTCTATGCAAAAAAAATCACTAAACTGTGCATGACCCAGCAATATCTATTGTCTTACTGTACTAGTACCTATTCTGCTACTAAGCAATGTACCCCCTAAAAGACCAAAGAAGAGAGGATCTATTTGTACAAAAATATTTACAGTAGCATTTTTGTTCTAGCAAAGAACTAAAAATTAAGATGGTGAAGGGTTTATCAATTGGCAAATAGCTGAAAAAATTATGGTGTATCAATATAGTGGAATATTTTTGCAATGTAAGAAATGACAAAAAGGATGGATTTAGAAAAAACTAGGAAGACTTATATGAATGGATGCATAGTGAAGTGAACCAGGAGAACCAGAATACAGTATACTGTATACTACAACAGCATTGTCCGTGGGGTAGAAGAGTTTGACCCAACTGAACAATAACATAACAATATTGTACAGAAAAACAAATAAGCAAGATACAAAAACTTAGATCAGGAGTGGGGAATCTGTGGCCTCAAGGCCACATGTGGCCCTCTAGGTCCTCAAATGTGGCCCTTGACTGAATCCAAACTTCACAGAACAGATCCTCTTAATAAAAGGATTTGTTCTGTAAAACTTAGAATCAGTCAAAAGGCCACACCCAAGGACCTAGAAGGCCACATGTGGCCTCAAGGGTACAGGTTCCCCAGCCCTGACTTAGATCAAAACAAAAACTCCAGCGGACCAGCAGTTAAGCATGCTACCCGCCACAGGATAAACGACAGTGTTGAAGGAACCGTGCTGATTTTACATACTTTTAAAAAAGTAAGCTGCATGTAATGGATTGGTGGTTTTATTTACAATCCTATCTGTTCTATGAATATGAAAATACTCCTTTATTGTTGTTTTTTTCAAGTTCAGAGTAAGAAAAAAATGAAAATTATTTAAAAGACTCCTGCAAAGTGAAGAAAAACTAAAAAAAAAAAAAATTCCCTAACCTGTGCTCTGGATTTCATCTTTCCTAGTTTCCTGAAGCTTTATTCTAAAACTTATCCGTTCTTTCTTTTATTTTCAGTCTGTCCCTCTAAACTGGCTTTTTCTTTTGACCAGAAGATTTAGCACTCAAAGGGATCTTAGAGAGCACCTGGCCCAAGTCCCTCATTTTGCAGATCTAGAAAGTTAGTGTCTGAGGCAGAAAACCCCATTCTTTCTTCACCCAAACCTAGCAGAATTGTTTTTTTTTTTTAACTCTACCATCCTCTTTTAGCAGCTTTTGTTAGTGCTGTTGGCCCTATAAATGCCCTTTACTGTCCCCTGCTGATCTGCATCCCACCCAACCTTTAAAAACTAGCTCAGGTCCATCAGGGATATATTTACTGTTCTCTTCCTTTGACGATGCCTTTGACCTTTCGTAGCCCAGTGTCTTCGTATGTAAGGCTATTAAGGGCAGCTAGGTGGTACAGTAGATGGAACACCAGGCTTAGAGTCAGGAGGACCTGATTTCAAATTTGGCCTCAGACATTTACTAGCTGTGTGATTCTGGGCAAGTCATTTAACCCTGTTTGCCTCAGTTTCCTCATCTGTAAAACGAGCTGAAGAAGGAAATAGAAAACCACTCTAGCATCTTTGCCAAGAAAACCCCAAAAGGGGTCATGAAGTGTTGGACATGACTGAAAAATGACTAAACAGCAGCAAAAAATGTAACGCTATTAAGAAAGGCAGCCTGGTGAAGTAGTTGGATGGCCATCCTTGGACTCTTTGGATTCAAGTTCTGTCCATGACACATCCTGGCTGGGGAGCCATGGCCCACATGGATGTGTAGCTCCTAGCCCCTCTTAATGCTCTAAGACTAGAAGAGACAGGTGAATTGCTAATCTGCATTAGTGGGGCACATTTCCATGCTGGAAGTGTCTCTTCTAGAGATAAATCACAGTCCTAGATCCCTGTCCTTCCCCTCTCCCCTGCAAAAATAAAGCTAGTATTGTTTTGTGCAGGTATTGCATATGTTTGTCTTGTCTCCCCAAATAGATTGTAAGCATCTTGTGGTCAGGGATCATACATTATACTTTTGTACCCCATGCAGTGCTTGGCGCAGTGCTAGACTTTTCTTATGTGCTCAACCAATATTTGTTGGTTGATTCTTCACTGAGCCAACTGTAGATTCAAATAATTCTAGCAAGGACCAAAACAGATAGAAGGCTCGATGTTGCATCATATCACTTTTTTTTTTTTTTTTTTTTAATTATAACTCCCTACTGCCTGGGCATGTGTTGGCCTTCCTGAAATGGGATGATGGTTCTGATTCACTTAGTAGGGCATGCCTTTGAGTCATTCAGCAATGGTGACTGGTTCACGCTGCAGCAGCCGTACTCTTTCGTCTGGTCCCCTTGGCTGTACCTTCTGCACTGGCCTGGTTTTTAGCTCCTTCTCTCCTCTTGCTGGTCCCCCACTTCCAAATGCACATCATATTTAGTCTGCCACATTCAGTCACAGCCCTAAGTCATTCTTGGAGGATTTAAATCTCAAAAGCAGCTCAATGACGCCGGATTAGCACCCAGGCACATTCACAGAGTCAGCTGTAAATTCCTGGCTCCGTTCTCAGTTAACAAATTAATCCACAGAGAATGAGGTCAAAGGACAAGTTCTTCTGCTGCTGCTGCCCCAGCAGAGGATGAAGTAGATGAAGAGGTACTGGCAGGAAGGTGAGCCCAGCTGTTTATTAGGTGGATGCCTTAATGTGCCTATTTTTAGGTGGTATTTAGATTTCAAGTTGATTCTGAAGGCATATTTTCAATCAGTTGGTTAATTTCCACATTGAAGCAAATTTGTGCATTTAAATTCAAAGCCAGCTTACCATAGTTCATTTCCTGTTTTGAGGGAGGCAAATGAAGTAAATATCGTTACCGTTTAAATTGAGTTTAGACCATTTGGCCGGAGCAACATCTACTGTGAGGACGAGTGAATAGGCTTAGGGTTGGCTTGCTCGAGTGCAGTGGTTTTCAAACAAGGGGTGAATTCATGACAGATTGGAAAGGCTCAAGTCTTTCTTCCTGGCAGTCAAGGCTAATGGCAGTCACTGGACTGCAGCAGTTGGGAGCAGCGATGTCCACTCACCCCATAACTCTCTCCAGCTCTTCCTTTTTGGGCATCTCTGTCCACAGCCCCCAGTGGCCGGCACCAGTCGTCCTTGCCCCTCATCCTTCCCCCGCTACCCCTACAGTGGGGTTGTGCAATCTCCTCTGAGCAGCCTGTGGAATATTTCATGACGCCAAGAGCTAGTTGGAAATTGGGCCCAGGAAGCCCATCCCGGGCAGTGCAACAAATATCCTTTGAAGCATATTATTCCTTTTGCTAATCCTCACCCTGACCCTAACCCAGAGGCAGGTGCCCACAGTTAGCCAATATACTCCAAAGTTCCTCCCCAGACAGATTCTGGTGAAAATCAAGTCAATGAAGAGAAGCTGAGATAGGCCTGGCTTGAGGAAACAGGAAGCTTGTCATAGGCTCAGGGACAGGACTTGAATGCCTGGGAATATAGCTAAGGCAAAGCAGAGCTCTAGTCTTGGAATAATTGGGGTACTGTACATAGGACCAAGATGGGAGCCCATTCATCAGAAATAGGAATGCACCTGGACTCTGTATCCTTGGCCTAAGGTTCAGATTAGTAGAGATTAAATTATTCCAGCTATAAATGACGAGGTGAGTGGAGGAAGGGTCCGGTGTTGAAGGCGGGGGAGTAGGCAGGGCAGTCAACAAAATTTTGAAAGAGAAAAGCAGCCAATGCAGGCCATGCTTGGGAACAGGGATAGATAGAAAGTGACTTTTCCATTTTGTTAAAGGAAGAAGAGAGAAATCGTTAAGGCAAAAGAATGTTTTAATTCCACATGATTCAAAGAGTCACCTGGAGACAGCATCTCTCATGCAGCTGCTAAACTGTGGTAAGAGTCTGGGGAGTGAGGTGGGGTGGGCAAGGCATCAGCATGGGCAAGGAACCCATTTACCCTCCTCTACCATATGCCTGTTGGGACAGATCCAGGAGCATGAGAGAAAGGTCCCATTCCTACCTAGTAGAAATGAGGTAAAAAATGACTGTGAATCAAATTATGTCTTGTAGCAAGCTCTGATATATTATGAACATGGAGGGGGTGGTGGTGATAACGTTATATGCAAGAGATTTTTATACTTTTTTATATCATTGAGTAATTCACAAATGAACCTTTTTTCATTTAGTGACCTTAACCTCACTCTGACTCAATAGGTTACAGAGTAAAAACAAAATCCCTTATATTCTAGTGAGCTCCAGCACTTTAAAAAACTTTCCATCTTCATGGAAAACTTACTGAGCAGGTTTTGTAGAACCTCCTCATGTTTTCTAGAAAGACTCAGGAGAACATTAGTCAAACACAGACGTCCTAACTTTTCCAGGAAAGATAAAATAAATAAATTTGATTTTATTTGATAAACAGAAATCATTCTGAGAGGCTCAAATTACCCCATCCGAGGAAAATTCCTTTTTTCTCTTTATAATTATCATTAGTCATTTTTTTTTAAAGTAAGCCTTGTTAGGGTATGTATTAGTGGGGCATAAAATTCCAGATAGGCTATTTCCTCTTAAAGTTAGGAAGACCTGGGTTCAAATTCTGTCTCTGGCACTTCTAGCTGTGTGGCCACGGAGAAGTCCCTTGCTCTCCTTCAGTGTCTCAGCCAGCTCTCTCAGACCATGAGTTACAGAGCAGCTGAGGTGCTGATCTGCTTCAGTGAAGGTATTTTCCAATTTGGGAGGTTCCCCCCCCCCCCCCCGCCAATCCCACAATATACTGGATGTGCCCACTGAATGGGCATTGCACAGATATTACAGTAAGGGGATAGGGGCTGGATCTCTGGGAGCTCCAAGACCTACGCTCCCTATCCTGGAGCTCTAGGTAGAGGGCCACTAAAGTTCCTATTTTATGAATGGGCAAACTGGCCATGTCTTTTAATGCTTACCCAAAGCTGGATGTGGGCCTGAAAATGTGGGTGTGCCCAATTTGACATGGTTCATCTGAGCAGGCCCCAAGCAGTGGGCCATGTTTCTTGCTCCTTACCATATGCCTAAAATGGTTAGTAGACGGTCAGCAGGCCCCAGAAAGGACTGCATTCCACCAAGCCTTACTGCTGGAGAGTTAACTGCCCAGTTGCTAATATTCTCTCTAGCCATATGTTAACTCACAGGACTTCTTGGCAATGTTGCCTCAAGGCACTTTCCACCAATGGCCTGCAAAGCCAGTAGTCTTTCTTGGAGACAGTGGTAGGCCATTGTGTAAAGTGTGAAGATAAAATTTCCTGAAGGCAGCTCAAAGCCGTTGCTAACATTTCTCTGAAGGTGAATAGGGTAAAAGAATCTAGAAGGAGGATTCTGGAACCAAGGGTATGTTGGATATACAATATTTGAGCAAGAGAAAAGAAAATGCCTATGCTATCTTGAATGACCTCTTTCAGAGAGTTACTGGATTTTTTATCTGGAAGAGGCCATAGAAATCAACTTGTCCAATGCTCTCATTTTGTAGATGAGGTAACCAGGACCCAGAGAAGCAAAAAATGGTGACTTGTCCAAGTTTGCTAGTGGTTAAGGCAGCAGCAAAACTTAGGCCCCTCAGTCTTGTCTCCCAGAATCTTCCTGGATGAATTTTTCCAGCTGGGTGGTTTTTCTTCTTTCTTTTTTGTTTGTTCATTTGTTTGTTTTTAAAAAAGTTAAGCTGGAACTCACATGCTTCTGCATTATGCATCATGTAGATGACCAATAACAGATAAGATTACACAAGTTAAAAAATTTCCTCTCCACTGAAAATAGCCTGAGAGCCTTCATCCTTCTCAGTATTCTGAAGGCTCTTGTGTTAAGTAACACTTTAAAGTTTCATGTCTAAAAAAATAAAAATAAAAATCCAGGGCACATTTTTGCCTAGAACACCCAAGAAGATTGCAGTGCAATCCAATTACCTATAGTAACTTTCTAACCTTCCACCAATAGTAGAGCTTCATTTCAAAGAACTGGTTCCTTTCTACTTGGTTATGCTCCAGGGACTAGAGTTGGCATAGCAACACTCAGCTCTGCACTTACGTTTAAAAAAAAAATAACAGCTAGATAACTTCTTTCTGTTTGCTTTGGGTTCAGGTAAATTCAGACTGATCCCAGTCAGCAAGGATGTTATCTCAGAAGCAGTAGTGGAGATGGCAGGACAGAGCCAACTGGTTTAGTGATGGAGGGCCCTGAAGCTGGCTAAATGCTTGTGTTCCCATGAAGACTCCTTTGCTTGAAGTGATCCTTGCCCTACTGGTCTTAGAGTGCTTGGTACTTGCCTAGGCACTTAAATCGGGCTGGTGGGACACTGGTCTAGGGCTCAGAAGATATGGGGCCGGAGTCCCAGCAGCAAATATTTGCTATGGGGAGCATCCTGGACAAATAGCCTAATATTTCTGAGCCTTTATTTCTTCATCTATAAAATGGGGATTAAAAGTAAAATAAAATAATATGAAGATTTGGATGCTTGTATGATTTACCAGGACTGTTGTGAGAAAACTTTATAGGGTGATATAGACAGGAGCTATTCAAGACTGGTTTCCATTTTTCCTCTGTATCCTCAGTATCTTGGTGCTTAAGAAATGATTGTTGAACTGGACTATCTCTGTATATGTCTTTTCTTCCTTACTGGACAAAGCTCCTGGAGGGTAGTCATTGACTCATTTATTTTTCTTATCTCCTCTAGAGCTTAGCGTGATGCTTTGTACAAAATGGATACTACATAATTATTTGTCAAAGAACAAATTGACAAGTATTAAGTATCTGCAATGTGGGAGGCAGCTAGGTGGCACAGTGGATAGAGTGCTGGCCCTAGAATCAGGAGGACCTGAATTCAAATCTAGCCTCAGACACTTGACACTTATTAACTGTGTGACCCTGAGCGAGTCACTTAACCCCAATTGCCTCAAACACACAAAAAGTATCTACAATGTGCCACGACAAAAAAAGAAACTCCTCTTGCCCTTAAGGAAGTTCCGTTCTATGGGTGGAGATGACACGTACACATATAGGTAGATGTAATGTAAATACATAAATGCATCATTTTGGGTGGAAGATATGCCAAAAACTGAAGGTGATCATGATGTAAAGGCCTCACGTAGAAAGGGACCCTTAAACTAGAGGTAGAGGTCAAGAGGATGTGCATTCCAGGTCTGTGAAAAAGAACAAAGATGGGAGATGAGGAAAAATTAGGCCACTTTGGCTGGGCCATATGGAACGTGTATGTAGTAAGGCTAGAAAAGGAGTTTGGAACCAGGTGGTGAAGAGAGAAGTTCCACATATTTAATAGGTGGGCTGCCCTAGATTCGAAGGCCCCCTGATTGCCACAGGCTGTGTGTTGATTCCATCATTAGCTTATACACAATGGAGAATCCCAGTAGCACTTTACCCATCGCCAGTCTTCTAGGACCACAATCCTCTTTGTGAGTAGACTGTGACAGAGGAGAGCGAGAAGGGAGGCCTTAGACTTTGCAACCTCCCTGTCCCATATGGAATCACAGATGCCCTACTAAGCATACACACAGAATACATCTTACAGTTTGTTCTAGAGACAGGATCCTCCTGTTTTCTCCGTGGTGTGAAATTGTGGGAGGCAGCAGCCTTGAACAATTTAGGAAGACTGTAGATTCTTGGTTCTAACTTTGCTTTGCAAAGAACAGTAAGGAGAATTTGGATATGCCTAGCAGTGAGATGGACGAAGGATTCTGCATACAGATTAGTAAAGTCTCATTCATTAGGATAATTAGAGATTTGTGATAACTAAGAAATATTCCCCTCAGCTGAAGTCCTGCATCAGTGACTTATGGTGGTTTGGAGGTGAAGTCATGGAGACTTGAGCATTGGATCTGGAGTTGGGAGACCTGGTTTCAAATCCTGATTGACCCTGGACAAAATCATTGAGCTTCTCTGGGCCTCAGGGTCCCCCATCTTTAAAATGAGGAAATTGAACTCACTGGAGGGTACAAAGTTACCAACAATTGGAAAATTTTAGTGATGGACCTGTATAGCCAGCCACAGGAAAGAAATCAATAGTAGAACCAAGAGAGAATTTGGGGGCTTATTAATATGATCGGGAAGAGAAAAAACTTAAAACACCTGCGTGAAAGGAAAAAAAATGCTTGTCTTTTACAAAATATGCAGATTATTTGCCAAGAGTGGCTCCCATTTTCATAGTTCTTTGAGGTTTACCAAGCACTCTTTTTACAGCAACCTGAGGAGTGAGTAGGCAGCATGATCTCTATTTTACAGCTAAGAAAACTGAGGTGCTGAGAGTTGAAGCCACTTGCTGCAGTCGCAGAGCTAGTCAGTGACCAGGCTGGGAGTTGAGTTGAGGTCTTCTTATCTTGTATCTTCTGTTCTTTTCATTGCATTGTAAACTGCTTTGCCTCAGTCCTAGCTTGGCCCATTAAATAACTAGCATTAGAATGACCAGTCTTCTTTCTTCTGCCAGGAGTTCCTTCTTCCCAATTTTCTCCTTTCCTCAGAGTCCTCTCTGACTCCTCTTACCTCCTTAATTGTCCCTTAGACCCTTATACACCCTGGGGATAAGGCCTATGACACCATAGGCATTTTTCTCCTTTCCAAAGGCTTACATAGATTAAGAACTAGAGGAACTCTCAGAGGCCTGTAAAACCCAACCCTTTCATTTCCTTGTAGAGGAATCAATAAACTTTTATTATACTGTTTATTATAATAATTATACTGTTTATTATAATAAACTGTAAAAGGATCAATAAACTTTTGTTTAGGGCCTACAATCTTCCAGGCTTGATGCTGAAACTGAGGATACAAACAAAGGCAAAAGATAGTCCCTGCCTTCAGGGAACTTGTAGTCTAATGGGGGCGAGAGTGTTCAAACAATTATATGCAAACAAGAGGTAAATTGGAGATAAACAAAGGAGGGAAAGTGCTAGCCTGAAGGGGGATTAGGGAAAGGCTTCGGATGGAAGGTGGGATTTTAACTGGGACTTGAAGGAAGCCAGGAAAGTCAGGAGGCAGAGCTGAGGAGGAAAAGCACTCTAGGGGAAGGGGGACAGCTAGATCAAATGCCCAGGGTCGGGAGAGGAGGGTCATGTTAAAGGAACAGAGAGGAGGCTAGTGTCACTGGCCTTCAGAGTTCAAGGCGAGGGGGGTGTGTAAGGTGTAAGAAAACTGGAAAGGTAGGGTGGGGGCCTTTAGGTTATGAACGGCTTTGAATGACAAACAAAAGGTCTTATATTTGATCCTTGAGGTGGTAGGGATAGCATCTGAGTATCTTTAATAAACTCTTTGGTTATCTTCATGCCTTTGGTTACTACCCTTTAATTCATCCTCATAAGACAGTTACCAGACTGATCTTCCTAAAATTCAGCTCATATAATCATAGTTCTGAGAGCAACCTTCAAGATCAGAGGCTCATGAGTTGGGAGGGATCTTAGAGCTCACCTAGAACAAAGTCCCTCATTTTACCTATGAGAAGACCTACACCCAGAGAAATTAAATGACTTGTCTAAGGTCACGTAGCAAACTGGTGCCCAACCTGGAGTGTAACCTGGGTTCCCCAATTCTCATCTTAGTACTACACCAAATTCAATCAGTATTCGTGGAATTGGGTAGGTCCTTGTTGGAGGATTCATGGAGGGACATGGATGAAAATGTCATAAAATGGGGAGGTAGTCAGGAGTTCCAATCTGTACCAGTAGAGTTAGTGCCCATAGCAACTACCTCACAGATCCATTGAAATATAAGCCCTAAGAAGTATCATTGCTTCAACTCTAAGACTCTATTTACAATAAAATGTGAGGTCTTCAAATATTGTTATACCCAAATGGTTTGTGTTTTTTTTCCTAAAAAAAGGAACAAAAGTTTTATACTCTCTGTGGTTTTATAAATAAAAATGGTAATAAAAATACATGACACATTAAAGAAAAAAAACAACCAAAGAAATATTAGAATCATCTGCCTCAAAGTGTTTTATTTTAGGGGCTATAATGAAGGATGCAAAGAAAGTAAGAAATCTAAGTGTTGTCTTTAGGAAACGTCAACAGGACTGAACCAGCCTCTAAGCTGTGGATGGCCAAAGCCGAACAGAGCAGGTTAGAGACAGGAGAATGAGAAATCAAACAGAAGATTAACGTCAAAGGGAGGAAAACGGCTTGCAAGTAAGGAGGCAAATTAGACACATGTGCCGGATGATTCCTGACTGTCCTGTCTCCAGCCTGCTCTGTTCGGCTCTGGCCATCCACAGCTTAGAGGCGGGTTCAGTCCGGTTGACAGGAGTTTACAATCCAGTGGAAGAGACTAAATATATAAACATATACTAATTAGAGGCCAGTATTTGAGAGAGAGTAACAAAACGTGTCTCACAAATAGTCGTCCTATTTTTCAGACAGACTTTTCATGGAGGCTTCATGGAAAAGATGGCACTAGAGTTGGGCCTTAAGAAGTTGGCAGGATTAAGCCTGTCAGAGGGAAAGGAGGGCACTCCAGGAGGGTCAAGCAATATGGCAATTCCCTACTCCCTCTCCTCTTCTTCCTTTTGCTGTCCCCCCTCTGTCCCCACTCTAGCCTCTGGTCAAACTGCTTCTCTCAAGTATAAGCCTCCCCACTCCTCTCAGTCTATCAATCAGTCAGCATCTATTAAGCACCTACTATGTCCTGGGGATAAAAAGACAAAAGTGGAACAGTCTCTACCCCTGAGAAGCTTACAGTCTAGCTTACAGTCTACATGTATACATACAGGCATATATAGAATAGACACAAGGTGATTTTGGGAGAGG
The DNA here is from genome assembly GCF_900497805.2 of Vombatus ursinus. Lineage (NCBI taxonomy): Eukaryota > Metazoa > Chordata > Mammalia > Diprotodontia > Vombatidae > Vombatus > Vombatus ursinus. The sequence goes on along the minus strand of NW_020945064.1, from coordinate 14,780,071 downwards.
CTTCATATGAGCTTGACGCTTGAACTGAGCCCTGAAGGAAGCTGGGGTTTCACATCTATACTGTATCCAGGGCACAGTTTGGAGTTTTCCTTCTCCATGAAGCCTCACCTATTTGCTCCTGACTGATCTTTGCCATCTCCAAACTCTCTTACTACTTTTAATCGCTGTCACATTATACAGCAGTTGATGAAATTAATAGCTATGTGTAGGTCGGTCTTGTTCACCGCCCAGTGGCTAAACCGTGTTGAGGCGGATAGAGAATCATGGATCCCAGGAGCCAGATGGGACCCTAGAAGATATCTGGTCCCAAACAGAACTTCCCTTCTCCCCTCCAAACAACACCAACAACACTACGAATAGCAGCGGCATCAACACAAAAACTGACTCTTCTGATTTCCCTGTTTTTGTCAATGAGCACAGGGCTCGCCATATAGTCATCGACTCAGAGATTTCCATTCACCCAGTCATCCAAGCCCGAAACCTCTGGGTTTCATCTTTGCCTTTACGTCTCGTCCCCCGTGTTAATCAGTTACTAGAGCCTGATGATTCTATCTCTACAACATTCCTCTCCTTTCCTAGCCTCTCCTTTCTCTTCAAACTGTGACCGCACCGGTACTGTATACCGATGCACGCAAGTCTTTCTGTCTAGTTGTTCCTTATACCAGCTGCCCTCCCCTTTAGTCCATCCTTCACACACTCACGGTAATCTTTCTCGTGGGCGGATCTGATTGTACCACTCTGCTCAAGACATTTAGTTATAATAGGTTTTCTTTTGCCTGTTAAAGCCCAGCTGTCAGCCTGGTATTCAAGGCCCCCGCTTCAAGTGTGTTGTCATCCTGCTACAATGAATTACTAGTTATCTTGTACACTAGACATACCTCCTATATCTTTGGTCACTTCATTCTGTGTGTCTGGAAGTTCCTCTTTCCCCCATCTCTGCCCTTTGAAAACTTACCCAGCCTTCAAGGTCCAGCTTAAATGCTGTGTCTTCTCCCAAGCCTTCACTGACCCTTCAACTTTCATTGTTGGAAGAAATCTTTCTTTTCATAGGACCTCACATGTACTTTGGACCTTTTATGTTCCTATGGTCTGTTCTGCCACACTATACTTATTGTGTAGCAATATTTATTTGTGTTATTCTGCTACTTCTACAGGACTGTGATCTCTACAGGGTAATAACCTATAATAATTACCCTTATCTCTCCCTTCTCTTTGACCTTTGCCCTAGAACCAAAGGATTTGTGCTTAGTACGTATATAACATTGGTTTTGAATGGATCCCATTCTCATGCAGTAATTTACTTCACAATATTATAGACAAAAGGTAAGAGAGAGAATTTATCTCTTGTATCCCTCTCAAGACCCAGCACAGTGTTTGGTTTATTGCAGGTACTGAATAAAAGCTTTTTTGAAAAACTGACTAATGGAAACATTTCACGGGATTTTTTCCCTTTAAAATTGCTATCCTTTGAGACTGTGATTTCATGTGGATGCTCACTCTACTAAGCCACACAGGATGGCACAGGGTTGAAAAAGATTCTATGGCCAAGACATTATGCCATTGGTGACCAGCCTCTCTCAACTTGGCTAAGCTGCTCATTGGCTGATATCAATCAATCAATCAATCAACAATCAAGCATTTATTAAGGGCTTACTATGTGCCAGGCACAGTGCTAAGTGCTGAGGATACAAAGTAAGCAAAACTAGTCCCTGCCCCCAAGGAGATGACGGACTACTGAGGAGAGATAGATAGTTTATTGCTAGGCAAGTAACTGAAAACTTTCCAGCTCAGCAAGGAATCTGTCCTTCAGAAATTTTGCTCCAGGGATGGGCAAATGGAAATTCATAGAGTCAATAATTATTTTATTTATATGTATTTATATATGCACATATTTGCATATAGGTGTATATGCATACATACATACATATATACACATATATACTTACATATAGGTATATAAAATCTATATGTGTCTGAAAGCTCATTTGGATTACAGGGTCAAAGGCCTGACTTTGGAGAAACCAGGGACCCCTTCACACCATGAAGAAGTGTTAGCACAGGGCTTTAGTAAAAGATTTCTGATATTAACCATGTAAGATGCAAATTCCTCAAATAACCTGCTGAGAGCAGAAAAAGATTTACTTCAAAAAGACCAGTTCCCAGCATCAAGCAGGCATTACAATCCTAGAGAATTAAACGCACACAAAAGAAGTTGTATAAAATGAGAGAAATGATCCTTTTCTTTCTTTTTAATATTTTTTTCCCTCTGATCCTGAAAGCGTGATTTGACTTCTAAGAAGTTTCTAGGATACAATGCCTGGATTGATGAGAGAAAAATCCTTGAGTTGTGACAGTTGGATGGCCTGTGTTACCCAGGCTTTAACTGCACTGATCTTACTTCTAGTATTGGTCAGTCAAATACATTAAGGGAAGGAAGAGACAGAGAGAACAGGAAACAACCGTAGGGTATGTAGAGAACATGGGAAAAAGGATCAGAGGCACTACAAAATTCATCATGTTTAGAGAGAGAATCTTTGTCTTCGGTTATGTTATACTTTCCTTTTCAAAAAATAGTAGTTAATTGAAAACAGCTCAATTTTAGAAGTTTTACTTTTGAATTCTGTTCATTTTTATTAGGGAAAGGCAAGACAGTGGACTTGGATATAGAGTACACTTGAAATCATCCTTTGGTAATATTCTTTCTGGGATTTGAAACACAACTTAATTTGGTCCCAAAGCTGCAATATCTTCAGTCCATGTTAGATAATTTTCATTTTCCATTTAGAAGAATCTCACTGATGAGCAAATAAACATCAATGGGGCCAGTAATAACCGTCTTTTAATTATATGTATTTATACATGCATATATTTTTGTTTAGTTATTTCAGTCGTGTCTGACTCTTCATGATCCCATATGGGGATTTCTTGGCAGAGATACTGGAGTGGTTTGCCATTTCCTTCTCCAGCTCATTTACAGATGAGGAAACTGAGGCAAACAGGGTGAAGTGGACTTTCCTGGGGTCACATAGCTAGTAAGTGTCTGAGGCTGTATTTGAACTTCAGGAAGAAAAGTCTTTCTGACTCCAGGCTGGGCACTCTACCCATGCACGACCCAGCTGCCCTATCTGCACATATATATGTATGAATACAGGTACATATTCACATGAATATAAATATGTGTGTGTGTGTGTATGAAAGCTGATTAGGATCGCAGAGTTTACAGCAGGAAGGGACCTCCGAGGTCATCTAGTAGAAAACTTTCCTTTTATAGAAAAGGGAAACTGAGGTCTAGGTAGGTAAAATGTAGCAAGTCCCTTGACTCCAAATCCAGTGTTCTTTTCACTATGTTAGGTTGCCTCATTCTCATATCCAAATGTGATTTTGAATAACTTTAAGCTACTTGAAGTGAGGGAGCATTTCATTTTCACATCCTTGGTACTCAGCACCATGTTTTACACATAGCCAATGCTTAATGTTTGTGAGTGTAGACAAACTTTGAATACCTTCTTATCTAAATAAGTACCTTAATCTAGAAAATAAACCAAATTCTCAATCTCAATTCATCTAAAAGGCCACATCATCCCCCCAATCCCTTTCTACTTTTACAAAGAAACAGTGTGAGGGTTTATTATTAATAATAGTTGGTCAATTCAGTTTTTTTTCCTTTGTTCTCGAAGAGGACCACAACATCAGGAAGGTGATGCCATGACACGTAGGTGAATTTTATTTAAGCAAGGGAGAGCTGTGCAAAGTCACCAGCCTCACTTTCTCTTTCGGAGCCATCTGGGTCCAGTGGCCAGATATGGATCAGGATGATTGGAGATGGTCCCCGGTCAATTCAGTATGGAAGGTAGGGAAGAAGAACTGGATCCCATTAATCCCCTTCCAGGCCTTGCTGCAGACATATAGGCAGACAACTGACTGCCTTGTAGCTCTCCTTCTCAACCCCAGCACGTTGGAGATTTTTCTTAGGCATGTCACCTGATTGTCAACTGCGTTTAAAGTTCCATTTCTCTCCCCTAGTGTGTTTAGCATGTGTCAGCTACCTCTGGGTGTCTGAAAAGCTTTCGCTGTCAGAGGCTGGGAAACGAGCTGCTCTCTAACGAGACCCCAACATTCGGTCCTGCTGTGGGCAGGAATTGCAACTTGGAAGGGGATGCTGATTTTCAGAGTGTGAGGGACGTCAGTTTTCTAGTGAAAGCCAAAAAGACCCTTTTAAAAAGGTTTTTACAGACCAAGGGGAAGGCGACCAGAGTCACTGGTTACTTTTCTATTCCTTCGTGTGTCGCTGCTAGCAGTCATGTACTCTGATTTGAAACAAAAGCTAAGACATCCAAAGTGTGTGAGCCTCCTGATGTTATGGTCTTGGCAGGAAAGACTCACTTCTCATTCATTCATGCATGAGTGCATTAAGTCATTCTTTTGACAAACATTTATTGTCTACTGCATGCACTGTGCTAGGTGTTGAGGGAAATCCAAAGCTGGGTTAAGACACAGCTCCTATTCTAAAACAGAAACACAGATGACTGCGCAGCATGCATTTGCTGAAAGGACACATGCCAAGAGAATTTGGATAACTCAAACAAATCCCCAAAATCTAAAGTCCTTCCCCCATCCCTACGTGGGACAGGAGCATGCCAGAGGTTCATGCTCAATGGAGAGAAGATGGAGCTTTTGGGTAAGAACACAGAGATGGCTGAGGGAGGTGAACACATTTCTGGGCATAACCAGAAAAGATTCTACAATAGGCCAACAGTTTCAGGAGTCATAATTATTGCTAGTTTTGTGTAGGAGGACTAGAATACCAGAGCTGGGCTGACTAGAGATGGGAGCGATGGCAGGTGATAGGATGTTGGAATGAGGAAGGAGACTCCATAGGGAAGAAAGCAAGTAGTGAGATGTAACTACTGTTCCTTCACTGAGGAATTTGATTCCCTCCACATTGTTGGGACGCCATTAAGTACTAGACTCTGAGTTTTTTCAGGGACCAAGGAATTGAGGTGGGGTGGGGAGGAAAGAAGAAGAGAAATGGCATAATGGGTTCTATAACTATTGCCTTGTTAACGTGGCTTGGAAGAGATTCCTTCCCTGTTCTTTCTAGACCTATTCTATATTTAAAGCTTTTGTTAGCCTGAATGCTTGCAGGGGACTGTCATTTTTTGAGAGATATAAGCTAGATTCTGTTATTCACTGGGGGAATTATAAGTCAGGGCAAAATGAACCAGAGAGATTATCATTAAACAGAAGTTCCCAAGATACAACCTGGACCATTTTTCTGTCAGAGGTCAGGGCTTGACAGTCAGACTTCAACTCTAATGCATACTCTTACATGACAAGTGCATTAGAGAGGTGAAAAACAAAATATTTTATGTTTATATTGTCCTGGGACATGCCACTTATATTACTGGTCCAAAGCCACTGTATACATTGATATTTTTAGGCTACTTAGATACTATTTAAGATGGATATTTAGACACCTGAAAGATTTCATGTACCACTGAACTTACTCAACTAGTATTTAGGAAGCAATTTGTTCCCTTGGCAAAACTGAACTTGAGACACACCATATTATCATTATTGACAAATATGAATATGATCCAGGGCGGCTCTTTGGGAGACCTGTTTAATTATGTTCAAATAGTGCTTTTGAAAGAACAAAAAGAACTCCGCCCTTTTTGCCAACAAAAAGCAGATGGTCAAACTATGGGCTTGGCAAAGAAGCTACTGAATGAAGACCAAATATTATTCACTCAGCGGATGCTGGAGTTAAACAGGACCTTTAGGCCACACCTTTGTTTTTCCAGACTAGCTACAATGATAAAGAGGGAACTTCAAAACAATGGGCCAGTGGCAGCAGCCTGGTTGCTAAGCAGATGAGTTAAATTTTCTAACTGAAAAAATTGTCACAGGGTTTGTAAACTTGTGTCTTCCCTTCTGCCCTCCCCCCACTCCACTCCCAACTCCATTTTGGTCGTAGGAATAATGAATAATTTTACAAGAAAAGCATCAGTGGCATGAAATTTTCTCACAGAACTCCTATTCTCACTGCCCTAGAGCATCAGGTTTCTGTGGAGTTGTTTGGGAAATGCTGATATTTTAATAATGTTATTCAATAAAATAATTAATAATAAAGTAATTTTTATTTAATAAAATCCTGATATTTTAATAAAGAATTCTTGTTGTAAAATCAATATTGATTGACCATATTTATCGATGGTTCATGTAATTCTAACTGTTGAGTCGAGATCACCTCTTGGTCCTAGAATTGCAAGGCATAGTGCCTAGGAGTCAGGAGACTGCTTTAGGCCCAGCTCGGCTGCTAACTATTCAACCTATGGCAAACATTTCGCCTCCCTTGTCCTCAGTTTCCTCCTCTGTAAAATGAGAGAGAGACAGAGAGAACAGAGAGAGAGAGAGAGAGAGAGAGACAGAGAGAGAGAGAGACATGTCTTTGGCACTAATATGCTTTGATTTTAAGATTCTTATCAGAGTCCACAGAGCTGACCAAGCCAAATGCAAACCTATTAGGTGGCTGCAAATGTCACAGTATTCAATGTCTTTTCTCCAGATGTCCTGTAGCTGTCTAATGAGGCACAGACATGTCTCAAATAAACAGAAGACACGTCTTGTTAATACATTTGTTAGTTATCTTCTTTCTAATTGGAAAAAGCATGTCTGGGAGAGAGGGTGACTGATAGTCTACATGCCATGTTCAAATGACAAACTGACTTCCTATGTGACATTTGACAAGGGAAGGCCTAGAAAGTGGACCCAGTGATTATGGGTCTGCAACAGGAACATTGCAAAGACTTATTTGTGAATTCCTGTGCCACTCAAGAAGTGATAGTAGGAGCCTCACCTTTGACTGAGGGTTGTTATTGTTGTGGTTGTTTTAAAACTTAGTTTCTAATTTTAAAATCCTCCATCGTCAAGATTTTTTAATTTTTGAACATGTATGGCACTTGGATAGTGTACTGGATAGAAGACTGGACTTAGAATTAAGACCTGGATTCAAATCCTGCTTAAATTACTTTCTGGTAGTGTGACCCTGAGCAAGTCACTTAACTTCTTGCCTACAGCTTCCTCATCTGTAAAATGTGGATAATAATAACACCTACTTCACAGGAGAGTAGTGAGGCTTCAGAGAGCTCAGAGATGTGCAAATGTTAAAGCATTATAGCGATCCGAACTATTATCACTGCGTCCCATTGTTAGACCACCATTTAATTTAACTGGTGTTGACCCCAACAGTTCCCCCTAAAACAAGGTTTCAGAGTCACACCTCCTAGGATTCAGAGCTGGAAGGATTGTAGACATCATCTTTCTCCATCTCCTGTCTTTATACAGGTTCCTCCCTCCTTCTCCCACTCCCCCTGGCCAGGGATACCCTTTCGCTTCCCTTCTGCCTCTTAGAATGCCCAATTTCCTTCAAAGCTCAGCTCCAACACTACTTCCTACTGGAGGCTTTTCCTGCCTCCCTCCCAAATCACCTTGGGTTCATTCTGTACATACTTTTGTATGTGTATGTTAGTTTCCCCTCTCGGAAGGAAGGAAACAAGCAATTATTAAACACCATGTGTCAGGCACTGTGCTAAGCACTGGAGATACAAATACATGTAAAATATAGAATGTAAGCTCCTTGAGGGCAGGGGCTATTTCATTTTTATCTTTGTATTTTCATTTCCTTGCATAGCACATAGTAGGTGCTTAATGAATATTTCTTGGTCTATTAATAAATGCTTATTGCTTGAACCAGACAGGTAGAGAGAGGGGTGGAAGATAACATAAGAGCCAGAAGATAGTTATGAGTTGTTAGACCTTCAGTGGAGACACTGGGGCTGATCAATCTAGTTGAAACTCAAGAACACGGAATCGAGAAACAAAACAATATAACAATACAAAGGATAAACAGAAGAAGTCTGTCAGCTAGGGCTAATAAAGGTCAGTTAGAGAGCCCAAGACACAGAGACTAATTTAATGGGGGCGGGTGTCTCAGAACAGTTTCAATTAGATGTCTAAGGGAGTGAACCTGAGTGGGGCCCAGACAGGAAAAGACCTGGTTTGGGAAGACAAAGACTGGAGGCAGAAGTAGGGCACATTGAGAAGAATGTGGAATAACTCCAAGGACTGGGGCTTACAAGAGGGGTCTGAAGACTGGTAAGGGTAATCACCACCAGGAATTCCTGGAAGGGAATGTCTAACATTTCCAGCCCTTGCCAAGCTGACTGAGTAATGAGGCTGTCTGTAATTCAACCTGACCGCAAAGCATTTGTAGTTCAGAATTCTCTCATGCTGTAGTCCTTCATATGAATTGCTTGGGAATCACGACCATTCAGGGGATTGTGACTAAGAGAAGTGGGGCTGGGTAAGGAGGCAGTCCACCGGAGGAGAGAAAGGAGAAAAACCATGGCCCCAAGTGGGTTGCCGCAGGAACATTTTCTTGAATTTCTTTTTAAGAGGGGTGTTTTAGCAGGGGGAGAAAGTAAGGAAGAGGATGCAAGTCAGCACTAGAAATCATTGTTTTAAAAAAGAAAATTTGTCAAAACTTATTATTTTAAATAATTTAAATATTCATTATTTAAAAAAGGGAGAGGCTGGAATACACATCATTGGAGATTATGTATGTTTTCTCCTAAACGTAAAATAAATGAATGTGAAACAAAATATTCATGAACAACAGAGCCCTTAAAACACCACCCACCACACATTCATCCATCAATAAGACAACCGGATTTAAGCAAATCTAACTCCATCTTTGATTTGGTCACAACAGAAGATGTTTGGGCATCACTTTCAGTCTGGGAATTCGTTACTCATTTATAAATGTTGGAACCAGCCAGGAAATGCAAGGCTATAATAACACAACCATGGTGAGGGGACAATTATATCTGAATTTACATATTTTCCAAATGAGGGATGTTACCAGACACGTTGAGTTTTTTTGCCAATGGTGGTGGGGTGGGGGTGGAGTTAGAAACTTATCTCACTGAACTCCACATACACATTCTGAAACTGGTTTTGCTCAAAATCTTTTTTTGGGCTCAACTGTTGAATTTTTAACAGACCACCTGTCAAAGTTAAATATATTTCATTTTGGGCTAGATTTGCTACAAAATGTACAGGGTCCAGATTTCTGCGAAGTTCTACCAGTTTTGTAAAGCTCTCTCTTTTCCTTATCTAAATTCTCATCACTCTCACTCAACTCAACGTGTTGAGTTTATGTGGTGTTGTATCTGGATACGAATAACAGAATGCTGTACAAGTATAGTAAAACAAAAAGGAGAATGATTATTGATGACCCTTAACAACTTGGCTTTCTGATGGAAACTTGTCATCTTAACACTCATTTTATTCTGCTTTTTTCTCTCCATTGTCCTTTCATTCCTCTATTTTGGATATTTAAGGTACTTATATTACTCTGATAGGCAAAAAATTAGTCTAAAGTTCTGTCATCAGATAATATGAAATTCAATTGTTGAATAATAGGATTGAAAGACTCTAGGGGATGGGCTGTGCCCTTTGGGTCTTTGCTAAGTTTAACTCTATAGGTGCCAAGATGTGGTCACATACAGTGGATGCCTTAACAATCACCATTCTCCATAGAGAAGGGGAAAATATTTACCAGAAAAAGCAATTTAGCATCCTCTGGGCTTCTCTTCCCTTCATTCCCCTCCAAAAAGAAAAGCCAGTGTAAGAAGCAGGAGGAGTGTGGTATAGTAGAAAAGACTGGACATATAGTTAGAAGACACGAGTGTGAATCATGGTGTTACCTGTGCTAGCTGAGACAAGCCATTTCATCTGTCTGGATCTCAGAGTTCCTCACCTGCAAAAGGAGGGGCCTAGATTGGATCATCTAGCTCTGCAATCCTAGATCAAGAAAGGAACTTGAAAGGACTTGTTTCCAGAACTGTAAATGGGAAGGAAAATAACCACAAAATAATCGAAAATGGATGTTTCAAAATTAGAAGGAACAATCGTGACCTTAAAAAAGAGATGTAAGACAGCTCCTCTTTCCCCTTCCTCCTTCCCCATTCCTTCGCAGAGATGAGAGGTCTGTGAGTATGTAACATTGCATTTATTTTTAGACTTTTTTTCTATGTGTGAATCAGTTTTATTAGTTATATATGTATGTATTTCTCTTTCTCTTTTAAAAATATTCTTTCTTATATGGGATAGTTCTCTGGGATGAGGAATGGGCAAATTCAGGAGATGTAAGAACAAGAGAGAGCAATAAAAATTATTTTTAAAAAAGAAATTGCTTCCTAGGCCAGTGCATTCTCTAATGCTGTAAAGATTTCCCATTCCAGGCCATATCCAACAAGCTAATAAAATAAAATGTTTTCCCCAAGCTGTTTCAGATATAGACATATTTTTTTCCTTCTCACATGTGTCAATACAATATTGTACTTTTCCTGGCAATTTCTTTCTAAGTTGGGAAAGAGAATTTGGGTAAGCCACATTGGCAACTTGGAAATTCAGAATAACCTTACAATACATACTAAGGGCTATCACTAATTGGCAGTATGCTCTTGAGCAGCTCACTTTCCCTCTCTGGGCCTTAATTTCCTCACCTGAAATATGAGTCAGGTTAGATAATTTTTCTATCTAGGCTATTCTTTATTTAAAATAAAATTTTATTGGTATTTTTTTTTTGTTTTTATATCACATACATTTCCCAATGCATCCATTCTCCTTTCATCTTCCAGAGGGCCATCCCTCATAATAAAGGCTATAAAAAAAGAAAAAAATTCAGCAAAACTGACCAATACATTGAAAAAAGTCTGATGTTATATATGCAGTGTTTCCTACCCATAGTCCTCTACCTCCTTAATGAAGGGAGGAAGTGTTTCTAGGCCATTCTTTCAGAGTTAGAGAAAATCTATCATTAAAATTCTGTAAAACGGCTATTATGGGATAGGGAATAATTGAGGGCAAATGCAATTGAAAGAGAGCGAACGATTGAGCAAGAGAAACGGTAGTCTGGATGTTTAGCTAAGGCAGCCGTTCATTTCAAGTCAACAAACATCCGTTAAAGGATGAACAACTGAATTGAGTCTGACCGAAGAGCGAGTTTAGACCTAACCCAGTCATCACGGAAAACGATGAATGAGGGTCAAATGCGGGATGGCCGAGAGAAAGCTATCCTTGCGTGTAGAATTCCCTAGGTACTCTGAAGTCTTTCACTGCTAACGAATAGCTCGCTCTCATAGTTCTTACCTAACCTTAAACTACTGAATGGGTGTTGCCTCAGACAGCCTGAGACCCGGGAAAGAGCTTAACTTAAAGAGACCAAGGTCCCCCACTGCATGTGGGGCCGTGGTTAGTTGTCTTGACCTGTGTCTTGTCACTGGACTCCGATGACTCTGGAGGAGAGAGTGAGGCTAAAAACTTTGCACGGCTCTGCCTCACTTAAATCCAATTCACTTGCAAGTCAAAATATTACCCTCCTGATGTCATTGGTCCTCTTCGAGAACGAAGGATGAACAACAAACAACAAAAATAAGCTTGCCCTAAGGAGTTCAGTCTAGGGTTAGGACAAGGTCTTAATGTTCACATCCTTTATTTTAAGAAATAGCTTGGCTCATTGAATAGATGCATCGTTTTTTGTTTGTTTGTTTGTTTGTTTTTTATCATCACTGTAAACAACAATACTTGCAAGGCCCTGAGTATGAATCCTGACTCCCTGACTCTGTGACCTTGGGTAAATCACTTGATCTTCCCGGGGTCTCGATTTCCTCCCGCATGACATGTGGTGGACTTGGTCATTTCCAATATCCCTTCTAGCCTTCTGGCACTATAGACTATGATCCTATGATAATTCACCACTTCTTTTTATCTATGATGGCATCACTGTGTTACTTTGAGGACAGAGGGGTTTTGGAAATTCAGATGGACAGGTTCCTAGAGTGACTTCATTAAGGAAAAAAAGTTTCTTTGGAAGAGTCAAGTGTTTCTGCTCTTGTCATCAATGTATAAAACGTGGAGCAGAAAATGCTTCACAAGTGTAGTAACAGGGAAAAAAGCAGAAACACACAGAATCTCATTAGAAGCCTGTTATAAATTAAATCTTTGAAATAGAATTAAAATGAAAGACAGACAACATGGCATCTGCTCATTAGGGTTTACTGATCACCAACAGACACAGGCCTAAACTCTTGTAGTATGTTTTACAGTTGCCTCAACCCCAGGAATAGAGACTAGCTGATCATACATTGCTAACTCCAGGATTTCTGGAGATTTTACACCTGGACACCTCATATTTTGGCCAGTGGAGATGACAGAAGGGATGCTGGGGAAAATTATAGTGATGCAAAAAAAAAATGATGTCCGTAAAACTTATTTTTATTATTTATTTATTTATTTATTTTTTGGTGAGGCAATTGGAGTTAAGTGACTTGCCCAGAACCACATAGCTAGTGAGTGTTACATGTCTGAGGCCAGATTTGAACTCAGGTCCTCCTGACTCCAGGGCCAGTGCTCTATCCACTATGCCACCTAGCTGTCCCTAAAACTTATTTTTAGAAAGGAAAAGGTATGCATAATAAATATAAAAAGTTAATAGGTATATATGTATGCATTTATATCTATGCAAAGTACTTAAAATACTATGGGAGAGATGGCACTAGCAGTTGGGGAGGATGAGGAAAGGCTTCATACAAAAGAGGGTGTCTGGACTATATCTTAAAGGAGGAGAAGGACTTTATGAGGCAGAGGTAAGGAGTGCATGCCAGGCTTGGTGATGGCTGGTGCAAAGGTATGGAGGTAGGAGTTGGAATGTAGTGAGTGAAAAACAGAGAGAAGACCAGTTTGGCTGGATAGAAAAGTATAGGAGGGAGGAGTAATGTCCAATGAAGATGGAAAGGTAGGTTAGGACCGTATTATGTAGGACTTTGTGTTATGACTGTGCTATGAGAAATGAAGAATTTGATGAGAAGCATGCAGAGACTTCCAGGGACAAATGTAAAGTGAGCTAGTAAGAGCCAAAAGAAAACCACAGTGACAGTAATGGAAAGAAGAACCACCATAAAACATAACAAACATGGGCCCAAAGAAGAAATGGAAGACATGAGGAGTTACTTCTTTGTATACATGGAGAGTCACTGGTGTGAAACATTGAGTATGGTATCAGATTTCTTTGATGTATGATAGGTTTTGCTGATATTTTTCTCTTCTCCCTCTTTCTGTGTTAAAAAAAAATTCTGTTATAAAGGTTAGCTCTCTAGGAAGAGGCAGGGGAAATGATACAGGGGGAATCTAGGCTATGTAAAACCAAAAGAAATCAATACAAATCTATTTTTAAAAAGGACAGAGCTGGGCGCAGTGGTACACATATGTAATCCCTGATCCTAGGGATTCACTTGAGCTGGGAATTTTGAGCTGTAGTAGGCTAAGCCAACTGGGTGTCTGAACTAAGTCTGGCACCAATGTGGTGAGTCCATGGGTGTGGGAAGGGTTGAGGGTCAGAGATGTTCTCCAGGATGCCAAAGGTGGGGAAAACTGTTTCAGGTCAGAAACAGAGCAGGTCAAAGCTTTCATGCAGATCAATAATGGGGTTGGGCTCACGAGTGGCCACAGCACTTCTGGCCTAGGTATAATAGAGCCACCCTGGCAACCTCCCCTCCCCCACCAAAAAAGACAAGAATAAAAAAAATTAAAAAATTTAAAAGATGAAAGGGGGACTATTATCATTAGTTGGCAAAGTTGCTGTTGGTGATGACAAGAAAGGAAAAATTTCAGTCAAAACAAGCATTTAAAAATCTTGGCAATCAAGGCCCAAGGAGGCTTGACAAATTTAGCCCATCAGTGTCTGGCCCTAAACTCCTCTGTATTTTATGATGAGAATCTGAACTCCCCACTGAATACTTGCTCTTTTGCAAAGTCAGCTTCAGACAAAGCTACCATTGAACTTGGTGTATTGAGTGAAGATTCATAAAAAGACAGCCAGCTCATCACGCAATTACTGAGCCAACTTGACATCGTGGACAGCGGACAAAGCTCAAGAGCTGACGGTGAAGCAAGAGGTGGGGGAGGATCATGCAGCTGTCCAGCTCTTCTCTGCCTCTTTCCATCATTGGCACAGAAGACCATTTGTCATCCATGCTGGCCCTGGAAGAGTTTTTCTTTATGATTTGACAGGTTTATGCCACTTTTATATTTCTCATGTGGTTTTTGTACTTAATATTAGGGGAGAAGAGCCATTTAATAGCTGGGAAATGATCTATTTTCATCTGAGGTGGCCAATATGGAGATGTGGAATACTCAAACAAGTTTTACATGTTTAGTATGGAGGTTGGGTATGCTGTAGTTTCACAAGGCCAATGTTAAAACACCTTCTGTGTTTGAGCAAAGAAAATGGCCTACACATTTGCGTTTCATGGTGTGTGTGCATGTGTGTGTGTGTGTGTGTGTGTGTGTGTGTATGAATGTGTGCTTGTGGTGATTCCAGTTATTTTGGTACAATCTTTTCAAGTCCTTCTTTATGAACAAGGGCCTCCAACTGGGAAATAGATAATTTGAGTTTTCAATTTTTCTCCCCAATCCAAACACTTATTAAACACCTAACAATGTGCAAGATCAATTGTACTATGAGGAAGTAGACTTTGATAATTTCATGGAATACAAAGTTGAAGAATGACCTAACCCCTGCCCTTAAGGACTTTATAAAATAATACAAGGGTTAGCCTTTTTTTGTGTTATGGACCCCTGTAGAAATCTAGGAAAGCCTAGGGACCTTTTCTCAGAATCATGTATTAAAATGCATAAAATTGAATACATAGGGTTATAAAGGAAACCAATTAAATTGAAATACAGTTATCAAAATATTAATAATAGCTAACATTTATATAGATCTTGAAAGTTTGTTTAGCGCTTTACACATATTATCTCATTAGCTCCTCATAACAACTCTAAGAGGTAGATACTACACTAAAAAATCAGGTTCTTGGACCTCCGGCTAAAAAACCCCGATCTAATAGGAAAGATATGGCCTATACATGCACATGTGAAAGTGGAGGCAAAGGAGAGATCTGGTATTAAATATATTCTATTACATTCGGATTCTTCAGATGTTAGGAATAGCTCCCATTTGACAGTGCTGTAGGATTTACATAACACTTTCTTCACAATAATTGGGAGAGAGATTAAAGGCTATTTAGTCTATGAACCCCATCTGCTCCACCTACAATGCTAACTGACCTGGGCTTCATTCATTCATTTGTTCATTCACTCACTCACTCATTCATTCCTTCATTCATTTGGGGATTCATTAGCCCTCTCATACCCAGCAGAGCTAAGTTGCTTCATCAAATGAATCACCAGCACAGAGCCTCTCCCTGGTCACGTTCAGAATCTTGGGCTTTTGTCCCACTCAGATTGGTTAGCACATAATAGCGATAAAGCTAAACAAATCCAGATAGAACCAATGCTTAAATAAATCAACTCCTATGCTAGTCTTTTAGGCCCTGACCTGGGTTAATGGCCATTAATCAGTGGGTAAACTTGAGATTTGGTTTATTATCTGGAACAGGTTTACATGAGTCCATTCTCCCATCTAGGGCTGACTTTTGGGTCAAAGAATTATTTGCTCAATATTTACTGTATTAGTTGATTGAAAGAAGTTAGCAAACTGAAAACCTAGAGTCAGAGGTGGGAAACCAGTGGCTCCAAGGCCGCATGTGGCCTTCTAGGTCCTTGGGTGTGGCCTTTTGACTGAGTTCAAGTTTTACAGAACAAATCCTTTTACGAAGGGAATTTATCTGACTGTCTGCCAATCCTGACCATCTTTGATTTGTTGGCTCCTTACCTAGTAAGTTTTTCAGTTTACAATCTTTTTTTCCCCTCTGTACTTCTAGATTTACGTGCAAGGAGAAATACTGTAACCTTCCAAATAAAGTCTCCTGCTTTTGAATATTCAAACCCCCCCACACACTCTCTAGTTCTCCCAACCCTGTGATCAGAATTAGAAAGGATTAGGCCAAGAAGTAAAATTGATTTGCTCTAGATCTTGGATTGAGGCAGTGACAGCACCAGAGTCTCTCCCACCCATTTCCTGTACACCCCTAAACCCCGTCAAGAACTCGAGGCAAAAAACTGTCCTGCTTCTGTTGTACTGGTTACAGGAGACTGAGTCTTGGAAGAAACCCTTAGAAGAAGCACAGAACAGTGAGAAGTGCCCATAAAATTTTCAATAAGAAAAATTTTCAAGCCCCCTATTAATGTATGACAGGGCTTCTGAGTAGAGGAACATTGTGTAAGTAGCTCTCCAGCTTGCATATACTACACTCTGGAGGTTGGAGAAGCTATATAAAGCAGATTCTTGTGTGCCTGGCTAAAAGCGTGGCCTGCAGCTCTGGTTGGCTCATGAGCTAGAGGAAATTTTGAGTGTGCTTTTACTTAAGGAAAAAGGCAGCTTTGTGGAAATAGAGTAAGCTGTGGATTTAGAGTCTGAAGACATGGATAAAAATCTCCCCTCTTCTCCTTTCTACCTGTGTGACCTTGGGCAAATCACTTCCTGTCTGTGAGTCTCATTTCCCTCATCAGTATAAGAAACAGATTGGATGGGGAAGATGTAGAAGGGAAGGTCATTCTAGATCAGGGGTGGGGAACATGTGGCCTTCTAGATCCTCAAGCGTGTCCTTTCGACTGAGTGGATTCAGGGCGAGGACTCTTATTTTTGTCTTTGTATTCCCAGCGACAGGCGCAGAGCCTGGTCCACAGTAGATATTTAATAAATGAATTGAATATGTGGCACATGCTTTCCGTGGGAGTTCCATTCTAGAGAAAATGTAACATGGTGGCCCTGAGGTGGACCTTCGTAGTCATAATATTCACTGGGTGGAATGTCTGAATTTTCCAAGCACCCCAAAATAGAAATTAAGACAGCGCAGAAGAGACAAGCTCCCCTTCGAGAGAACAGATGAACGCTAGTCTTGTACTCGGATTCTTCTGAAAGGGAACAAGGCCAAGTTCTGCAGGCTGTCTTTTATGAATATAAAATTTAACAAGCCAACAGAGGAATCTTTATAGAGATGTAATATCAACTGAGTAAAAATAGATAAATAAACTCATTTCTCATAATTGAATAGGTTCACTTTTGGTACAGCTTTTTTAGGCATTCTAGATTTTCAAAGCTTATGCAGGAGTGGGTTTTGAATCAGTTCTGGTAGACATCATACAGCAAGGCCAGGCCTATAACACCGCCTATATTTCAGGACTTTTCTAAAGGCAGTGGGTGTCTGAATAAAAGAGGGCAGCTATTTTAATTGCTTTATTTGCATAATTCCAAATTGCTTTATAATCCATCCTCTAGGGGCCTAGCTTTCCACAGCCAATCCAACACTGACTATCCCCATCTTGGCCAATTTGCTGGGTAGTTGTTTCGATTTGTTGGATTTGATTTGTTTATTAAGCACCTACTATGTGCCAGGCAGTGGGTTAAATACTGGGGACACAAAGAAACATAAAATATGAGCCCTGCTGTCAAGGAGTACACAAACTAATGCTGGAGAAACATGCAAACGACTATGTACAAATAAACTATAGACAGGATAAATTGGAAATAATCAACAGAAGGAGGGCACTAGAATGAAGAGGGATCGGGAAAGGTTTCTAGGAGAAGGTGATATTTTTCCTGGCATTGATTTTCATTTTCATTTTTCTTTCTATCAGTTATTTGGAGCATTCTCAGTTTCCATCAGTGGCTTATCATTCATCATATCAGGCCCCCTAATTGTGGGTGTTCCCAAGGTTGCATCCTGGACCCTCTTCTCTTCTCTTCTCTTCTCTCCACTCCTTTCAATTCTCTCCATTCTCTTCTCTCTCTCTCTTCTCTGTCTCTTCAGTTGTTCTCCATTTTCCTCTCAGACTCCCCAAGTTCCTGAATAATTTTTATTCTTTTCCTGACTGAACTCAGCCCTATTGGGAATATGCTAGGCAGAGCGCTTCTTAGTAGAAGTCCCAGGTCCGCCATTTGTTAGAAGAGAAAACTAGAATATGTCATTTCTCCTTTTTGGCCTTCAGTGCCTAGTCAGTAAAATAAGGTGCCGAGATGATCCCAAAGGTCCTTTCTAGCTTTCACAACTTAGGAGTCAGCTAGAAGACTTATCCAGAGCAGTGGAACAGGAAGTCCTGAGTTTCTGTCTGGGCTTTCCCACTGACTGACTGGGAGGTCCTGGCAAATCCCTTCCTATCTCTGGGTCTCAGTTTGCTCTTCTATAATATGAGGGCATTGGATGAGATGATAGCTAAGGCTTATCCCAGTTCTGAATCTTATGATACACAGATGAGATTGTCTCACCTGAAAGAGAACGTTGATTAACTATGGTCAGTCAGTTCTCTCTAAAGACAGAACAGCCCAGGCCCTGAGCTTGATGGAAGGCTACATGCGTTAAAGGACTCAACTCCTGAACCATTTGAGCCCAAGTGGTTGTAACCCTATTAACTCTTCCCTCTCCACAACCAGGCCCAGTGAAATCTGAGTGGCTCCAGGTAACAAATAGTGCCAGCCCCCAGCACTGTTCCCCCATTTACCTGCTTCTCTGAAGGATTTTCAGAACTATAACATGCCCACTGCTCCACAGTTTGATGAATGCCTGCTATCTTTTCCATCCTTGAGTGACGAGTGCGAGCATTTTACTAGCTTCTTATCCTGCACAGTTCATCGTGGCCCACTTGTGAATAGGGGTCCATAAACAGAGTCCTCTCTCCTAATGGTTTTTAGCTGTTTCTGTTAAGTGGAATTGCTTTGAAGGGTGTTTGCTTAGTAACATTTTTGTCAAGTCTCCATCTGAGGGTCCAAAGCACTGGCTATACATTCCCATTCAATCTTCCATGAGCTCCTCAGGCATTTTCTTTCTGTCTCTGAGATCTCATTGTCTTTTGAATCCCTCTTTTTTAGTGACTTTCACAGGATGCTGTAATTTAGGACTTTAATGTCTCCTTTCTGTCCTACCCTCCTCCATTATGAACTCCTAAAGAGCAGGGCCTATGTCTTCTCCATCTTTATAGCCCCATCAGCATCTAGGTCAGGTCAAGACTGCTCATAGTAGGCACTCAGGTGAATGTTCATCTAACTGAATTGAATTGAAACATTTCCAGCTGCAGGTCAACCAACTTCTTTCCGAGCTCTTCCTGGCCTTGGAACTAAGTGATGGCATTACCTCTAGTGACCTGTGCAGCAGCCAGCTGTCACAGCTACCTTTTATTTCTCTTTCCTGGGTGAAAGATTCCCCCTCCCCCCCTCCATCTCAGAGTAGAATTGCTAATGGTTGGCTTCTGATCTAAGGTTCAATCAGCCAATTCAAATTAGAGATGTCAAATATATACATGGCATAGAAATGGAGATTATTTACTGTCTGGTAGTCCCCCAGGGACATACCTTCATCTTTCTTCCAGATATAACTCTCTTTAGGATAATTTGGGGAACCAGAGTCTGCAAAATTGTTTTCCCGCCATCTATGTGGTAATCCTTATTTATAGTGATTTGCTCTTAGAAGCAGAGATTTTAATCTGGTAATTTTTAATGTTAACAGTTACTCTTCTAAAATAAAAAGGCTTTTCATGGTAGTACCTTAAATGATGCAGGTAAAGTGGTAGAAAGAATACTGTATTTAGAGTCAGAAGACTTATTTACTTAACCTGTATGACCTTGGGGAAAGCACATCACTGTACCGGGCCTCAGTGCCCCATCTAGCAAATGAGGGAGTCAGATTAGATTAGATTCTGATCTTCCAGCTACCAGTGACCTCCTTCTCAAACTACCTCAGTAGGTTATCTATCATTTGAGATCTTAAAGGGAACTGGATGACCATTTGTCAAGGATGTTATCATGGAGGGAATGCCCGTGTAGATTTTGGTTGGATTAAATGACTTCATTTTGAAAAAAAATTCATATTTATTTTATTTTTTAGTTCCAAATTCTCCCTCCCCTAATTCTGTCCCCCACTCATCAAGAAAGCAAAAAATATAAAAATCATTACATATGTGAAGTCACACAAAACAAATGTCCACATTAGTCATATTCAAAAAAATAAAAAAAAAGGAAGAAAAACAAAAAGGAAAAATGCTTCCGTCTGCACCCTGAGTCCGTTATTTCTCTATCTGGAGGATAGCATTATTCATCATATGAGTCCTTTGGAATTGTGGTGGGTCATTGTGATGATCAGTTACTAAGTCTTTCACAGTTGATTATCATTACAATATTGTTGTTGCTATGTAAATTGTTATCCTGGTTCTACTCACTTGACTTTGCATCAGTTCAGATAAGTCTTCGAAGGTTTTTCTGAAACCTTTCCCTTCACAATTTCTTACAGCACAACAGCACAACAGTATCACATTCATGTACTATAACGTGTTCAGTCATTCCCCAGTTGATGAGCATCCCCTCAGTTTCCACTTCTTCACTATCACAAAAAAAGATTTTTGTTTATGTGGGTCCTTTTCTTCTTTCTTTGACCTCTTCAGAGTATAGACCTAGTCACAGTCTTGTTGGGTCAAAGGGAAAGGGTATGCATAGTTTAACAGCTGTTTGGGCATAGTTCCAAATTACTTTCCAGAATGGTTGGAAGAATGGTTCATAGCTTTACCAATAGTGCATCAGTGCACCTATTTCCCCATATCCCCTCCAGCATTTGCCATTTTTCTTTTCTGTCATTTTAGGCAATCTGATGGGTGGGAGGTGGTACCTCAGAGTTATTATAATTTGCAGTCCTCTAATCATTAGTGATTTAGAGCATTTTTTCATATGACTATTGACAGCTTTGATTTCTTCCTCTGAAAACTGCCTGTTCATATCCCTTGACCATTTATCATTTGGGAAATGGTTTTTTTAAATATAATTTTTTCTCAGTTACCTACATATTTGAGAAATTACACCTTTTTCCAGAGAATTGCTACATCAATTCCCCTCCCCCTCCCCCCCATGAACCCTCAGGTTCCTACTTTCCTCCTAATTTTGGTTGCATTGGTCTTGTTTGTACAAAAACTTTTAAATTTTATATTATCAAAATCATCCATTTTACCTCCTGTGAACCTCTTTATTTCTTGTTGGTCATGAACTCTTCCTCTATCTGTAGATCTGACAGGTAATTTTTTCCATTCTCCACTAATTTGTTTATGATATCACCCTGTATTTCTAAATCATGTACCCATTTTGAGCTTATCTTGGTACACAGTATGAGATGTTGGTCAAAATTTAGCTTCCTTTGGGCAGAGCACCCTCAGGTGAGGGCACGATACACTACATGGAGAAAGAAGAGAAGAGGAGAGGAGTGGAGAGGAGAGGAGCTGTGGTGCCTGACCAGTTGGGGCCCCAGTGGGCAGCTTGGATTGCTCACAGGTTGTGGTTTGTCCTTCGTTCTCCAAGAGGACCATGACATCAGGAAGGTGAAGTCATGACTTGTGAGTGAACTGGATTTAAGTGAGGGAGGGCTGTGCAAAGTCACCAGCCTCACTTTCTCCTCCAGAACCATCTGGGTCCAGTGGCCATCTTCAGTAGTCCTGATCTATATCTGGCCACTGGTCCCAGATGGCTTCCGAGGAGAAAGTGACTTTGCACAGCCCTTCCTCGCTAAAATTCAATGCACTTGCAAGTCATGGCATCATCTTCCTGATGTCATGGTCCTTTTTGAGAATGAAGGACAAACCACAACACACACACACACACACACACACACACACACACACACACACACACAAAACCTGAGATGTTGATCTATGCCTAGTTTCCAGACTACTTTCTAATTTTTCCCAGTAGTTTGGTAAAATAGTGAATTTTTGCCCCAATAACTGGGATCTTTGGGTTTGTCAAACACTAGGTTACTGTGCTCCTTTTCTTCTGTATATCATAGACCTGATCTATTCCATTGATCAACTTCTCTATTTCTTATCCAGCATTAGATTGCTTTGATGATTACCACTTTATAGTATAGTTTGACATCTGGTACTGCTAGTCTCTCTTCCTTCTCATTTTTTTTCATTGATTCCCTTGATATCTTTGACCTTTTGTTCTTTCAGATGAATTTTGTCATTTTTTTCTAACTCTGTAAAGTAATTCTTTGGTAGTTTCATTAGTATGGCACTGAATAAGTAAATTAAATTAGGTGCTGTTATTTGGTAGTTTGATTATGTATTAAAAAAACCTCTGAGGTTCCTTCCAAATCCTTAAGACTTTGCATTGTTAGATAGCCAGGTCTTGCAGGGAAGTTTTCTTTATGTGCCCAAATCTCTCTCCTGTAATTTTTACTTTTTGCTGCTAATTCTTCTCTGTTGGATTCAAGCAGGTTAAACTTAATCCCCCATCTACAAGACAGTGCTAAAATATTTGAAGACAGCTATCATGTCTCCACAAAATCTTTTTTTTTTCTCTTTGCTAAACATCACTAGGTCCTCAAGCCATTTCACAGAATTGGAGACCTCTCTTTGCCATTAAAGCATTGGACCTTTTCTGAGAATAGTAATTCCACTCTGTAAACAGGAACCAGGGAGACAACATCACAAGAAATGACCTCTCTCTGGGTCTTTGTGTCAGAACCTCAAATGATTTTTGAGCAAACAGCTTTCTCCCCAAATCTCCTTCTCATTATATGCAGTCAGGTTCTTATTATTAACCATAAATAAAAATCACACCAGAGGAAAGGTCAGTCAAGCCAATCATTCCTTTGACTTTCCCACAAACAGATCTCTTACTGTGTAAAAAGCAGCCTCTCCCCAGGACCTGGATGAGAGCTCTCTGAAAGAGGAAATCTAACAAAGCAGAGACAAAATCAGCAACCTTGCTCAACCAACTGCCTGGAGGAATTTGGACCTCTCACTTTCTTTTCTGAAAGGTGAAGGGAAAGGCATCTTTGACTCACTTGTTACCTCTCTGAGAAGTTTGAGAAGGAGAGAATTGTAAAAGGTAAAATAATGGGACTTTTTAGAACAATTCCATTCATTTCATTAAATGAGCATTGATTACACACTTGCTAACTGCAAAGACTCTATTAAGGCCTGGGAATATAAAGACCAAGACAAAAACAAAACAGTCCCTGGCTTCAAAGAGCTTACATTCTATTGGAATACTCATTAGACAAATGCACGGCCCAAGCCAGTGTTGCAAGGAGCTGCCATGAGTATGCTTTCCTCTGATGCAGGTATGACCTCTTTGTGTCTTTAGTCTGCAGGAGTTACTGTGGTCAAAGAATTCCCACTTTAATAATTTAGTTGATGAGTCTTCCTGGTTTTACTTATGCTGGTCCTCAAGTGACAGTACATCATCTATCTATGGACTCAAAGCTTATGCAGTTTGGGAAAACCATGTCAGGCCTTACACTATATTGGTATAACCTTCAAGAACCCAAGGTCCTTTCCAAGTCATTCTGCAGAATGGAGCAGGACTTTAGGAGGGGTGTTTAATAAACCTATTGAACGAATGCCACATACAATATCATTGATACATCAATAGGTCAAGGATCTGTGATTTTGCTGGTGTGAAAATACCCTTCACCAAAGCAGATTCTAGCCCTCTAATATATGTTACTGAGCCTGAGGCTTAGAAAATATTGTCTCAGAGATGATAATCAAAATACTTTATTTACATTAATACAATCTTTATAGATTATGAAAAGATTCCCTGTGCATTAGGGGTTCTGAACCTAGGGTCTGTGGGGTTGGTCTGTGAACTTGGATGGGAGAAAAATTACATCTTTGTTTACCCTCTAACTGAAATTTAGCATTTCCTTCAATGAGCCCATTGAGTACATTGTACAGGGCTGGACAAGGAGTAAAGTGTGCTCACATGACAGAAATGGAAACTGAGGCTCAGGTTAAGTGAAGAGGAGGAGCCATGGTTTTCTATTTTCCGGCTGAGGACTCTTTTCTCTCTATATGGGGTTGAAATTTAGACTTGCAATCATGGGATTTTTGAATTGTTTGAGACCATCTAGCTCAAATGCCTGATTTTCAGATAGAGAAACTGAAAGCCACAGAAGTGGCTTGTCCAAGGTAGGGCCCATAACCTAGGTTTTCTGATCAAGTATTTCTCTAATAGCATCATCAAAAAGACTGAGAGTGACCTCTGCAAATGCAAACTGGTGCATTCATTCCCATCTAGTCTACACAAGAAGACACCAATTCAAAGACTTTGCCCATAATATAGTTTATACAATATGTTCTGATGCATTTGGGATTTATTTAGTTTTTTTGCGTAAAAAAGTTATATTTATTCCTTTGTTTTCCTATCACAGTCATTTCTGGAGGCACTAGAGTGTACTCCCCTCACTAATTGCCACACACCAATCCCCAGTCAGCCCTCCCTTGTAACAAAGAAAAACAATCAAGCAAAACCAAACAACATGGCAGCCATGTTTGACAGCATACACAACATTCTGCATCTATAGTCTCCCACCTCCTCAACAAATTGGATAAGGCGAATTTCCTCTTCCTTTCTCTGGGGGCCCATTAGTTTAAATGGGGATTCGAGGGGGCTAGGACAGTGCCAAGGGAACAAGTCAAAAGACCTGGAATTTGAATCTGAGTTCTACCTCTTCATACCTGAGCAACCTTGGGGCCAGTCACCTGCCTCTCTGGATGTTAGTTCCCTCATCTGTAAAATGAGGGCATTAGCCTAGCAGATCTCTAAGGTCCTTCCAGTTCTAATTCCTGTGGTCCTTTAAGCAAGCCAAGAAGGAGATATATTCTTTCTAAAGTGGTGACCATTTCCGTGTAAACATTCCAACCACAACATGCCAAATATCAAAACAAAACATTTGCTGCTGTTGGGCAATGATCAACCATAGGCTCAGCATTTCTTCAAATGAGTACAGATGTATTACCATTTCATCTGTGGAAGTCTCAGCCCCTAATGACACACACAATGGGAGAAGTCACTTTAGAGAAAAAAATAAGACATAGATGGGACTGGTACAGAGTCAGAATACTTAGTTCCTTGATAAGTTCCTGAGAAATTCTGTGTTTTTGCTATAGATTTAAATTAGAAAGCTAGCTCCATGTTAGCTAGTAAATGGATTGTTTTTTTTTTAGTAAATTGGATTTTTTTGGGGGGGTCTAGATCTGATTTCTTCAATATAAGGAATTTCCTGATGGAAAAACTCCCTCCTCTGATGTGGACCCACAACTTCTCTGTAGCTTAGAGTCTCAGTGAGTTGCCAGAGACTTTGAGAAATTCAGTGACTTGCCCATGGTCTTACAGCTGGTATATGTCAGAGGCAGAATTTGAACCCAGGTCTTTCTACCTCCTGTGCCAGTCCTCTAGCCATTGCATCTGTGCTGCAGATCATGGCAGAAAATGGAACAGTGGTGGAGATAGAGGTCAAGAACTGGGACACCGTGGAGCAATATCAGTAACTGAATTGAGTTCCATTTGGCTTAACAGTTATCAAGTGCCTACCAAGCATAAGGAGATCCTGCTAGGTTTTTAGAAGTCAAAGATTAAGAGTGATCCAAGGATGCTCTTGGGGGATACCATGGGATAAAGAAACCTTCTAGGGGCAGCTAGGTGGTGCAGTGGATAGAGCACTGGCCCTGGAATCAGGAAGACCTGAGTTCAAATCCGACCTCAGACACTTAACACTTACTAGCTGTGTGACCCTGGGCAAGTCACTTAACCCCAATTGCCTCACCAAAAAAAAGAAAGAAAGAAAGAAAGAAAGAAACCTCCTATGTGAAGATGACACTCCAGTAATTAAGATATACCCCAAGATTTCCCAGGACCATAATAGGATACACTGAGTTAGTTTTGGGACTAGTCTAACCTGTCCCTGAATAGGGACACTTTCTTTTGGGTAAATGGAAAGAAAATGGAAAATTTAGAGATGAGCTAGTAAAGCCTTGCTCTACGAGAAAGGTGTGAGCAGAATCCATGAAGGAATACAGATTAAGGCAAAAAGTCATCTGTGGACGTCAATGCACATTTACTGAATAATAATATATGCTAGGCAGCACAAGGGATGTGGAGGAAATGTGAGACAGTTCCTGACTTTAAGAAGTCTTACAGCATTTACAAAAAGTCAAGAGAGGTAACATGGGATAGTGATAGTAGACAGATGGAGGGTTGGCTTTGCAGTCAGGAAGACCTGGGTTCATCACCATTCAATGGAAGAAGAATTGCCCTTTGGAGTCTGAGTACTTGGGTTCAAATCCCAGCTTTGTGAACTCGGGCAAGTCACTTAACTTCTCTTGGCCTCAGGTTCCTCAGTCTGCAAAATGAGTCTTGGCTTCTAAAGCCCCTTCCAGCTTCGACTCTATGGTCCCATCTGTCAGTGAAATAGACTATCTGCCCTAGGCAGCTCTCTTTAATAAATTACAAATTGCTAGTCTGTATCAGTGAAGGGAGTTTCCATACTGAGAGGTCCCCAAACTGATAAAATCAAAGGTCTGAACCCTGTCTTGTTCCACCCTGTCCCCTATGAAAAAAAGAATTATACATAGATTTTTTGTTTTGTTTGTTTTTTATTCTAGTCTAGACCTATAATTTCACTAGTTTCTACTAGTTAATATTGGCAGCTCATCTGTAACTTATATTCTTGGAGCAATGCCTAGGGCAAGAGAGAATTTAAGTCTCTTGTTCATAGTCACAAAGCTACTTTATGTCCAAGGCAAGACTTGAACCCATCTGCTTTACTGAACGGAAAAAGCAAGGCTTTCTACAATATTCCCTGGTTCTAGGAGTGGTTCTAGGTTCTAGATTCCCTGCCATGAGTGAGTTTAGTCTATACAACGGTCCTCACAAGGCCAGTGTCCCCTACCAAATGTGTAGGGAGGTGGTTTGCTTTGGGTTGTGGGGTTGGGAGTGTTTATTGTTAATATATTTTCCTAATTCAATCCTATATTTCTATCTTAAGTAAATTCTCCTTTTTTTACCACTACAATGTGATATTATGTGACTGAGTAATTATTGGCTGGTTGTAGGAAAGCTATTTATAGGGGATGGCTCATGAGCATTAATTAAAAAAAAAAAGACTTGAATTCAGGTCTTTCTGACTTCAAGGCCAGCCTTCTAGCCATTACGTCACACTTCCTCTTTTATACACACACAGATGAAAATTATTGAGCCTAGCTTTTAAATTCTCTTGCAGACTGCGCCATCTTAATCTCTGATGATAAGCAGCAGCCATTTCTGAGATAGCTGAACAGGGTGAGGGATTCAGTCTCATAGCTGCTGAGCTAGGAGAAACTGTCTGGATTATAATGTGACACTTTTTACTTTTAGGTAAGGGAGCTAAAACCCAGAGAAGGCAAGAGACTTGCCCAAGGTCACACAGGTACAAATGTCACAGGCAGATCTGAACTCAGATTTATTTGCTGGTTCCAAATCCGGTGCTCTTTCTCCCACAAGCTTGCACTCTATTTACCCTGAGCTAATTGACCCTGCAGAAAATAACTGAAATGAACAAATTTACTGATTAATAATAATCATTATAATCTTTAATCATTTTTGTGCGGTAGTTATGGTCTTAAGAGAATTGTCCTATTTGCCTAGGATCACACAGCTAAGATTTGTCAGAGGCAGGATTCAAACCCAGTTTCTGGATTCAAAGCCAACTTTCTATTCACTATGCGGTGATGTACAGCCTACCATACTCCAGATATTCCAAAAAGCTTTCACATATTTTATCTTTGAACACAATCAAAACGTCTGCCTAATACAAACCATGGAGGCTGGAACAGAGAGCATTGAGCCAATCTGCGTACCCTAACTGCCTTGTTCTCCATCCTTTCTCAAAGAGGTCAGCACCTGGCTCACCATCTTCCTCTCCTTCCCCACACCTGCCCTTTTTATGCTAGACTTGACAACCCTGTGAGGTGGATGTGCTAGGATTATCCACCAGTTAAATGACCTGCCCATGGTCACATGGTGGTGTTATTCAGGACCAATAATGTCATGTGGTGAGATCTTGACCAGCACGTGATTTGGATTGAAGTGAGGCAGAGTTGCATAAAGTCATCAGTCTCACTATCTCTTCCAGGATCATAGAAGTCCAGTGGCAAGACAGAAGTTATGACGACTGGCTATGGCCTGGAATGCAATGGATGACCTTGGCATCTTTGATATCTGACCAAATTCTCACTGTCAAATAGATAGTAAGTGTCTAAGGCAACATTTGAGCTCAGGTCTTCCCAACTCCAGGTACAGTACCTACTCACTTGCATCACTTAGCTGTCTACTGAGGAGCACTTCACTTCATATTTGGTATCTTCTATGACTTTGAGAGAGTAAGCAATTTTGTGTATTTAGTTGACCAGTAAAGTAAAAGTACTGAGCTAGATTTTCCTAGAGGCCATAAAGGCATCAGACTTAACAGTTAGGGCCAGAAGGCTGTGTGAATCAATCAATCAACATTCATTAAGTGCTAACTTGGGGCATCTCTTACCTCATAATTTCCATGTTCCTAGTCCTCCAATAAACACATTTGTAGCTGTGTAGAAAGAGGATTCTTAGTAAGCAATGGGAAGGCAAAATGCATTTGGAAACAATTTTGGAATAGGATTAATCCTGGTGAATTAAAAAAAAAAGATTTTGTGCCATCTGGATAAAAGGACAAGGGATGAAAGTTGAGGGCTCATGAGGAGACTTAGAAACAGCTGTTGGGAGGAGCTATTTCTAACCTATTCTGAATGTTATGTTAGCATCTGATGAAAATTCTCTGGGCTAGCTAGGCAGCATTAATCAAGAAGATTCTCTTCCTGAGATCAATTCTGGCCTCAGATGGTTACTAGCTGTGTGACCCTGGGTAAGTCACTTAGCCCTCCTTGCCTCAGTTTCTTCACACGTTAAATGAGCTGGAGAAAGAAATAGCAAACTACTCCAGTATCTTTTCCAAGAAATTCCCAGATGGGATCATAAAGAGTTGGACCTGATTGAACAACAAGAGGAAAATTCTACAAGGTGTTTGGGAAATGCAAGATGCTACATCAAAACCAAGCAATAGGAAATACTCAGAGAATGAGGGAAATTCAATCCCTACTAGAGTGAAAATAAAAACAGAAACTTTCAGTAAAGTGATTAGAAACAAGAACAAAACTTTATAAAAACTCTGAGAGACAAGAACAAAAAATACATGGGAAAAATGTGTGAAATATGGACTCTACCTCTCTAGCCTTGCCTTGTGCTGTTCTCTTTTATGTGTCCTTTGTGCCAGACAGACTAGTCCACTCACTGTCCCACCTCTTTGTCTTTGCTCATATTTTCAAATGTGCCCTACCCCTTATTTCTCCAGAAATTCTGACCATCTTTCAAGGCCCCAGTTTCAAGGGCACCTCCTCTAAGTGGGCTTCCTTGATTCCTCCTAATCAGAACTGTTCCCCTCTTTCTGTGAACTCTTATAGCACTTTGTATATGTCATGGAACTTTCATATTCCACTTTTATTATACTTGTATATGTGTTGTGTCTCCTACTCCTACTAGATCCTTAGCTCCTTGAAGAAAGGGTCTCTGTCATATTCAGTTTTGTATTTCTCCCAAAATCTTGCTACCAAAGAATTGACCCTTTTAGCTGCATGCTGACACACATAGAATAATGCCTTATAAATGGTTATTGAATTGAATTATATGCAACCAAACTTTCTCCTCTCTTCCACCAAGAATAGAATTAGAAAATTACTATAAAATGCAAGGGTTTTTTTTTTCAAAGATAGGCAGATAGATTGATAAGGCATGGATTAAGTACTTACTATGTACCAAGCATTTCTTACGGATAAGAAAAGTAAAGAAGGCAGTGTAATACATTAGGAGGAATGTGAACTTGGGGTCAGAAGACCTACCAATGACTAGCTGTGTGATCATGGGTAAGTAGAAACCTCTCTGGGTCTCAGTTTTTCCTCTGTAAATTGGGGGCCTTGGACAAGATAAATTCCCAAGATCTCTTTCAGCTTTAACATTTCATGACCCTATGACGTAAAAGAAGGGAAAAGACAGGAGACAATATAAAAGTATAGGAAACTAAATGATTTTGTTAACAGGACATCATGAACATGGAATCATAGATTTAGATCTGGAAGACACCTTAGAGGTCATTGGGTCCAAATCTTTCATTTTATATAGATGAGGAAACTGAGGACCAAAGAGTTTAGATGACCAGCCCAAGTTAACATAGGCAGAGCTAGATTTGAACCTGGATCCTCTGTTTCAAGTTAATAGAAGAGCAGGAATTTACATTTCACTATCACAACACATTGTGAGATTTAGGGCTGGACAGAACCTTCAAGATCTTCTAGTCCAACTCTTTATTTTTACAGAGAAGGAAACTGAGGTCCAGAAAACAAAGCTTTTACTCACGTATCCAGTGGCTACTTCTCCCCCTGCTCCTCTGTCCCAATTACTTTGTGCTTATTTATCTGTGTATATATGGGCAGCTATGTGGTGCAATAGACAAAATGCTGGGCCTGGAGTCAGGAAGACTCATCTTCCTGAGTTCAAATCTGGCCTCAGACACTTCCTAGCTATGTCACCCTAGACAAGTCACTTACCCATGTTTGTCTCAGTTTCCTCATCTGTAAAGTAGGCTGGAGAAGGAAATGGCAAACCACTCTAGTATCTTTGCCAAGAAAACCCCAAATGGGCTCACAAAGAGTCAGACATGACTGAAAACAACTCAACAACAAAAATCTGTGTACGTGTTGTCTCTACCAATAGAATATAAGCTCCTTGACAGCTTTCCCAACCAGATCTTTGACAATTGTCATCCCCCATTCAATTCAATGAACGATGATGTATTTATTGACTGTCCCTGTGCTTTCCGTGGATCTGGAAATTGCCCTGTCCTAATGCGGATCAGCACCTGCTCTGCATCTTGGCCTTGGAGACTTATCTGGAGCTCTTGAGAGGTTCCCTTTTTTGCCTGGGATCCCCCAGCCAGTGTCTATCAAAGGCAGAATCTGAATCCAGATCTTCCTGACTCCAAGACTGGCCCTCTATCTGCTCCTTCGCAAATACTTCTTTACAAGTAACTATTAAATCCCAACTATTTATCTGGGTTCTGGGGATAAAAATCAAATAATCCCTGCCCTCCAGGAGCTTACATTCTATGGAGGAAGACAACACACACAAAGATCTATTACTGCAAAATGAGTACAGATAATTTCAGAGTCAAAGAGGGGAGGCCTGAAGGAGTGGGCACACTAGCATTTGGGCAGCACCACAGCGGACCCTCTCTCTGTGTAGGGGGATCTGGGCGGGGGGCAGGAGGTTCTCCTGATGACTTCAAACCAGGCATCTCTGCATCTCGGTTTTCTCATCTGTAGAATTAGGAGGTTGACCTAGATTTCTGAGGGCCCTTCCAGCTCTAAAATGCAACGATCCATTGAGCAGGCACAATGGTGGGATTTCTTGGAACTGGGAGTGGCTTTACAGCCCTTGCTTACAAACTCAGACAAGGACTAATGGAGGCCACATCAACTGTCCCAAGAGGACTCTCGTGTCTCGACATGTAATTGAATCCCATGTAGAATATCATGGAAAGCAGTTGTTATACAACATTTCAGACCTGTGAAAATCCCACCTGAGAAGCCTTTCCCAATGCTTCTCAATGCTAGTGACTCCACCCATTGGTTATTTCCAGTTTACCCCATATAGATCTTGTTTGTATGTTCACCTGTTGTTTCCCTTGTTAGACTGTGAGCTCCTTGAGGGCAGGGACCATCTTTTGCCTTTCTTTGTATCTGAAGCACTAAGCACAATGTCTAGTATGCAGTAAGTACTTAATAAATACTTATTGACTGACTAAAATTCTTTAAAGTTCTGAATTACTAAATTATTCAGTGATCAGATGGGTCTATGATCTAATTAACATGAGCATTTTCCCTAATGATATTATTCATGCAGGTGTTTCTGCTAATAAATGTTTAATAACTGACTCTTTGGGGGGGAAAATGTACCCATGACATACTTTTAAGTTTAATCTTCATTATTCACATTTTCTCCATCACTTTCTTGAATCTAGACAATCAGCAAAACAATAAGTCAAAGGGTTTGCTGCTTTCTAGGGCGTAGATGCTCACACAAAAATTTAGCAATTATCTAAAGGGGGAGTCTTGTCAAGTGCACCATTGCATTCATGCCTGCCCATTCAATGTGACATTTGTCCAGATCTTTTAGGCCACGACAGGGGCTCTGCCCTGCCTTCTAGGGTCATTCTTTGCTTTCTTATATTGTTGAGAGGACACCAGGGGAACCTGTGGGCTGCCCATCTGTTATCTTTTGATCTCACTCCATGATCAGACCATGTTTTTTTTCATATATGCAGTTCACTCACACCAAACTAAATAGTAGAGAGGCAGCACAGTGTATAGGATATAGAGTTGGCCTTAGAGCCAAGAGGACTTGAATTCAAGTCCTTCTTATGACTGTGTGACCTTGGCCAAGTCACTTAACTAATCATTGCTCTAAGACAGAAGTATCAAAACACACCACACAGGGCCAGCAACATTGCCAGGTGGACTAAATCGGATTAAAATGTAATTGGGAAATAGTTAACAAAATAAAAATATAACAGGACACAGATAATGTTAATGCGTGGTTTTCTAAGTTGATATGGAGCCCACAGGGATCCTTCTGTATAGGTTGAGTGGCCCGTACTTTTCTGTTTGAATTTGATACCACTGGTTTAGGGAGTTACCTGAAGGAGTGGGATCAAACTCAGATAGAAATGGGGACCACTAACTTGTACAGAAGGATCCCCATAGGCTCCATATTGACTTAGAAAACCACATATTAACATTATCTATGTCTTCTTGCATTTTTATTTTATTAAGTATTTCCCAATTACATTTTGATGTGGTACCTAAATTAGCCCCTTGGTTTACATCTCCACTCAAAACTAGAAATTGCAGAGAAGGTTCTGACCTGCATTGATAGAGTTCCCTACGTCAGTGAAATCATAGCGCTAGTTTCTATCATGAACTAAATGATAATTTTAAAATGCTGCCATTAATCTGTCAAAAAGACCCAATTTTTCACCTTTCCAAAATTAAACCAGAATAGAAAATCTAGCAGATTATGAATTCTCTTTGTGAAATCCTTAAATAGCCCAAATAATTTAGGTAGGTGTGAACTTTTAGATGAAGAATAGATGTGATCACTTTCCCACGTCCTGGGCATGTCATTTAGAACCTTCGCTTTCTTGGGAAATAGCAGATCAGAAGATCATAGATAGGGTCATGAATTTAAAGCTGGATAGGACATTAGCAGTTTTTCCTATCCAACACTCTTGTTTTTTGGATGAAGATATTTGAGGTCAGAGAAGGAAAGTGAGTTGACCAAGGTCACCCAAGGTCAACCAGTTTCTTTGATGGCAAACCAAAAGCTCTTTCCACTCGACCCATCTGCCTCTCACGTGGCTAGAGAGAGGAACTTAAGAAAGCAAGCCCCCATTCTTTAGGAAGTAGATTTCCTGGGAGTGATTGAGCTCATAAGAATAGCTGAACAGGAATTATGCTTATTAGTGTCATGAAACTGATGCCAGGAATCCTTTGAAGGACCAATTTCATGGTTCTTGTTCAGTCTCTCAAAAATCTCTCCAATTTCTCTGAAAGGTCTGTCCCTTTGCACTCTATTAAATTAGGAGAGCAGGAGTCACCAACATGTCCTTAGTGCAGCTATTCCTAGTGGATGTTCTTAGGCAAAGGATGTTCTGGCAAAGAAACACCCAACTAAATGAACAACAGTCATACCTCTGTCTGGTTCTTTGTGGTTTGGGAACTTGGGAATTGTTCTTAAAGGACAGGTAACTTACCTGAAGAAGAATTCCTCGTCTGCTCCAATGTTTGAAGTCTTTTCTTCTTTGGAACAGGAATCACTGAAAATTCCTTACCTGAAATGAGAAAAAAAAATGATACAAAATTACTTGTGAAAATAAAGATACAATATCATTCTGTGTAAAAAGCTTCCAGCTTTCTCCACTGCCCACATATAAGGAATTGTGTGGCAGATAGAATGACAGAGGTAGAAGCAGGCAGAGCTGGGGAAACCTCTGAATCTGGCCTCTGCCACCTATAAGCTATTAGATCACTTAACCTTCTGAAGCCTCAGTTTTCTCATCTGTAAAATGGGGATGATTAATAGCTGTACCTCGCAAGTGTTGCGAGGTTCAAATGAGATCATACTATACACATGAGGTGTCCAGAAAGTCTTACTGAGGTTTTAAGCTATTAATGCCTTCTGTATATAAATTTTTTTTTTTTTTTTGCCAACTTTCAACTCCTCTATAGATGGTGAACAGAGGCTGAAGGCCACAGCAGGAATCATGAGAGGCACTATGAATGAGGGAGTGGAGAGCCAGAG
This sequence comes from Vombatus ursinus, assembly GCF_900497805.2. NCBI lineage: Eukaryota > Metazoa > Chordata > Mammalia > Diprotodontia > Vombatidae > Vombatus > Vombatus ursinus. The sequence goes on along the minus strand of NW_020945064.1, from coordinate 14,745,798 downwards.
AGAATGCCTCAGGAGGAGCTGATTCCCTGGGAATGAATGAGCTGATGAGAAGAGCAGAACAGGAACCGGGCTGAAGCTTGAGCTCCAGATCTCTCTTCTGGGCATGTCACCAAAATCTCTGGGACTTCAACTTCCTTTTTTGGAGAAGAGGAGGGTTGGACTAGCTGACCTCAGAGGTCACATCCAGCTCTAAATCTCAGATCATCTGAAGATAAACAAAATCCTGTCTCCGAGGACTCTGACTCCCAGAAGTCACTTAACCTTTCTCTGGACTTAAAAAAAAAACAAAAACAAACAAACCAACAACTAATTGGGTTTCTTTATCTGTAAAACAAGAGGGTTGAACTGGATTTTCTTTTTAAAAGCTCTTTGCTGCTCTAAATCCTATGAATGTCATCACATCCCGCTATAATTCTTCTATAGTTTCTCTAAAGTTCAAACCTTTCCCCCCATTTCTGTGGCCATGACCCTAGTCAAGACCTCAGTATATCATCTCTGCATTACCAATCACTAACATATCTTAAACTGGTATCCCTATTCCCTCTGGGGCAGCGAGGTAGCGCAGTGCATAGAGTGCCAAGCTTGAAGTCAGGAAGACTCATCTTTGTGAGTTCAAATCTGGCCTCAGACACTTACTAGCTGGGTGACCCTGGTCAAGTCACTTCACCCTGTTTGCCTCAGTTTCCTCATTTGTAAAATGAGCTGGAAAAGGAAATGGCAAACCACCCCAGTATCTTTGCTAAGAAAACCCCATGGACAGTATAGGTGTGATTTGGTCCATGGGGGCTTGAAGAGTCAGATACGACTGAACATCAACATGGATAGGATAAGGTTCAATATATGGACAGAACCGAGGATTTCATGTTGTTTTCTAAGCCTTCTCCTAGCAGTACCTCACGTTTTCTTAGCCTCTACATGCTTCCTTTAGCAGAGACTACAATAATTCCCAGAATTATTTCCTTCTGCTCCACCTCCATAACAGTTTGGGGGCCATCATTGCATACAGAAGTAGAGATTGCATTCTTTTCTCCTAAATGAATTCCATCACAGTTGCCCATGTTGAAACTCATCTACAATTTTTCAGCTCATTCATAAAACTATGCAGTGTTATCTGTAAACATGGAGATTATCGGCGCCTAACTGGAAGATGGCCTTGGAGCCACAAAACAAAGATGAAATTGTTTCTGACCTCAGGGAGCTAATAATCTCTGGGTCCAATTACCCAGAGCTTCATTTTCTATCTTCAGGTCTTTTACTTATCTGTGATATTGTTCCTTAACCCAAAGGTGACTGACTGTTTACAAAACAGGTTTTAATAGAGAATCCAGTAAAAACTTTTTGAAAGCCTATATAAATTCAAATCACTCGGTTCTCCTTGTTCACATGCTTAATTAACCTCTTTGAAAATCTTTCACAGATTAGTCAGGCATGATTTTCCCTTACAAAATCGAGGTTGCCTTTTTGCTAATAGGTTATGCTTTCTTAAGTGTGCTGTGATGTAAACTTTTATTATAGATTTTCCCGGCTTCTCTGATTTGGACCTTCATTAAAGTCGATGATGTCTGATCATGACTTGGGAGTGATAACAAGTGTTCAAAGGCTTTGCCAGGACAATGAGAGCACTGTTGATAGAGTCAGTCCTGTGCTTTAGGAAGGTCAATTTGACTACTGAGTGGAGGATGGACTGGAGTGGGGAGAAACTTGAGGCAAGGAGACCCACTCATGGGCTATTGCAATGGTCCAGGCTTGAGGTGATAAAGGGTTGCACCAGGGTGGTGGCTGTGTCAGAGGAGAGAAGGGAGTGTATATAAGAGATGATAAGAAGGTAGAAAAAGGAGGACTTGGCCATTGATTGGCTATGGGGAGTGAAGGTGAGAGTGAAGAATTGAGGAGGACCCCTAGGTCGAGAGTCTAGGTGACTAGGAGGTTGGTGGTACCCTAGACAGCAAAAGGGAAGTTAGGAAAAGAGGAGGCTTGGGTGGGGCAGTGGTGGTAAAAATGACTCCAGCTTTATGTATGTTGGGCTTAACATGTCTACAGGACATCCTGTTTAAAATGTCTGAAAGTCAGTTGGAGATGAGATACTGGGAGAGAGAGGTGAAAGCTGGATATCTGGATCTGGGAATCAATTGAATAGAGGTGATAGTTGGATCTATGGGAGACGGGGAGATCACCAAGTGAAATAGTATAGCCGGACAAAACCTTGGGAGATGCTCATGGTTAACTGAGGAATGGTCAACAAGTAGGAGGAGAACCAGCAGGGAGCCATCATTAATGTAGATTGTCAACTTTTCTGGAACTTCAAGTCCTAGAGAGTTGCCTGGGGATACTAAGGTAAAGTGATTTGCCCAGGGCCATATGGTCAGGATGTTTCAAAGGCAGTACTGGAACCCAGGTCTTCTGTTTCAAGATGAGTTATCTATTCATTATTTCACTAGGGCAGCTAGGTGACATAGTGGATAGAGTGCTGGGACTGGAGTCAAGAAGACTGAGTTCAAATCTGGCCTCAGATACTTACTAGCTGTGTGAACCTGGGCAAGTCTCTTACCCCTGTTTGCCTCAATTTTCTCATCTGTAAAATGAGCCGGAGAAGGAAATGGCAAACCACTCCAGTATCTTTGCCAAGAAAACCCAGAAAGGGTTGGACGTGACTGAAATGTTCTATGAAGTCTGGATTCAGTCAAAGGGCTGCACTTGAGGACCTAGAGGACCATATGTGGCCTCGAGGCCACAGGTTCCCCACCCTGGATTTTTGAGAATGTTAATTTCCAAGCTGCAGTGTCCACCCTGGATGACCGCAGGAGTGTCGGCCAGGTATGGCTAATACTGTCTGGCTATAAGATCTTTTAGAATCTTAGGGTCTTTTCTAGAGAGCTGGCAGGGAACTTAGAAGCCATCTACCCCGATACTCTCATTTTATAGATCAGGAACTGAGGCATAGGGAGATTGAATGGCTTTCCCAAAGTCATTCACACAGTAAGTGTGTGAGATAGCCTTTGAACTCAGATCTTCTCGATTCCAAGTCCAGGGCCCTATTGCTTGCACATAGTGCCCAGTCCTGATCTCCACCCTCCTATATGCCAACTAAGTTGGAATTTCCTAATTGTGTATCCAGATGCCAAACCCCCACTTCCCCGTCCTAAGCCAGGCACAGGCTCTGGGGAGCCCGAGATGGAGGGTGAGGAGATGGAGCCAGGCACTGCACTCACCTGGGATTCTAAAGCTGCCACCACTAGCACCATTAGCACATTACCATTTCTTTCCAAGTCATTGAGGGAATGCAATAATCTTTGGTAGAACCGGTTAATCACGAGAAGCTTACCAAACAATATTGCCAGATACAGCATCATCACAAACAATATCATGAAATAATTGGCTCTAAACAATAACAATCTCCCAGCCTCCAATTCTCAATCCCCCAAATGCATCTTATAAATAAAATTATATCTTTGTTCAAAACGGAGTTAAATGAACAGAAAATAGCATTTTGGCTGTGAGTAGGAATAAATCGGACTTCCTCGAAGGCATGTACTCTGAATGTCTCAAATTTCTTAAATGTTCTCAAATGTCTTAAAATTTCAGGAAACTTTTAAATATCATTTTTTTTAAACAGTAAAAACTTGTTTGGAAAGGCATTCTCTCTTCTCCTATGCTATAAGCTTTCTCTTTCTCTCTTAAAACAACAACAATAACAACAGAACAATTCTACTAGCCATGGATTTGAAATTTAGAAAGAGATTTAATCAGACGATTCATTTGTCAGCCAAACATATCTGAATATAATCTTAGGCAGTTCTCAGCCTATTCCCACTACATTTAAACTCAGTATCATTATCCCTCTTCCTCCCCAAAATAGAAAATGCTCAGAAATAAGAACCTGCCGTCTTTAGAGAAGGAGTTGGAATCCACCGCTCGCCCTGTTACTCTTCTCTTTGGGTAACAGCAGTAGAGATAGAGAGGCACTTGCTTAAATAGCAGATTTAAGCTCAGCAGAGGCTGTCATTCATGGTTGAGATGTTGCGTGATTCCCGCAGGGAGACGACTACACAGTTGGCCATTTACAGAGCACAAGAGGGCAGTGTCTCAAAAGCTAACAGTGGCCCAGACCCCAGAGCCAATTCGTTTTCACTGAATTCACTGAACTCCTTGAACACATTCCACTGAGAAGCCTTATGCAAATGTTAGCAACATTATATATAGCATCCTGAGGAGTAAAATGCTCCAGCTAATTTTGCCAAGGTCTCCACCTAAGATTAACCCCCCCTCCAAATGAACCAGTTACTCATATGGGAACTCCAAATAATACCTGACATGGGAACAGAGCTTTCAACTTTTCCAAAGTACTTTTATATTCATGACCTCATTTTATCCTTGTAATAATAGCTGGTTTGCCAATTAACCCCTCTGTGCCTCAGTTTCCTTATTGTAAAATAAAAGTTGTCATCCAGTGACCTATTTAGGAGAGATTATTATTCTAATAAATATATATTCATTTTGAGAATTTGGGCTTTTGAGGAATAATGTCTGCCAAACGTAGATTTCTGGAATGGGATCTTCATTTCATAGATGAGGAAACTGAAGCACAGAGAGGTTAGGTGACCTCTTCAGAGTCACACAGCTAGCTCCTTATTCCTCCCTGAGGTTCCTTACATCATATTGTGCTGCCTGTCCAAGGGAGGGGTGGGGATATCTGCTCATTCAAGTGAGTTCTAGAAAGTTCAATTCAATTCAACTGCTATTTATTGGGCACTCACAGTGCTGGGCCCTACTAACAATACAAAAGGAGCATATGATGCTATTCTCCCATTTTCCTCGGGCTGGAAATGAAGACTACTCAGAAGATCTGAGTCCTAGTCCTGGCTCTGTGATGTACTAATTTGGCCAAGCCACTAACTCTTTCTGAGCCTCGGTCTCCTTATCTGTGAAATGGGGATGATAATACTAACTACTTTACAGGGCTTATTTTAAAATATTATGGTTCTTTGAAGTGTTGAAATAGAAATAATATTATTTCTCTCCCTCTCCCCCTCCTTTCCCCTCCCTCCTCTCCTCTGCTTCTCTGTTCCCTCCTTTCTCTCTCTCTCTCTCTCTTTCTCTCTCTCCACTTTGTATTGCCTTTACCTACATATCCTGTTCTGCCTGGCATTAGACTTATTTATCCTCATGTCTAGGCACCTCTACCAGCTTGAGAGCTCCTGGAGGTCAGAGACCCCCTGCCTCCCCTCTCCCACAACTCAGTTATCTTTTTTCTCACCTTATTTTCTAGCAGAGTGTATTGTGAATAGTAGGTGCTTAACATTTACTAGTTATATGACTCTGGGCAAATCACTTAACCATGTTTGCCTCAGTTTCCTCATCTGTAAAATGAACCGGAGAAGGAAACGGCAAACCACTCCAGTATCTTTGCCAAGAAACCCCGAAATAGGGTCACAAAGAGTAGGTCACAACTGAAAAACCAGTAAACAACAACAATAACAGGGTGCTTAATAAAATTGTTTTGTTGAATGGGGAGATGAACTATGCCCAGAAAACAGTTTATGATAAAAATGGTGAAGTTTGTGGGGCAGAAAGTGCTCAAATTCCTGAGTTGGAAGTCAGAACATCTGGGTTCTAGTTTCAGCCTTGTCACTAGCTAACTGTGTGACCTTGGGGAAGTCACTGGGCCTCTCTGGGTCTCAGTTTCCCCATATGTAAAATGAGGAGGTTAGAGATTTTGCTGAGCCCTAAAAATCCCATCCTATCCTATCATTTTATTCTATTCTGTTTCCCAACGGCCTGTACACCTTTGGACTTCTCCATCATATTCCTCACTTGTCCCTCCCCCTCCCCTTCTCAGCTTCGTTCTGTGTTGTCTTTCCCCCATTAGATTGTAAGCGCTTCGAGGGCAGGGATTGTCTTTCTCTCTTATATTTGTATAGCACTTATATGTGATATTCTGTGTTCTATAGGGCTCAGCATAGTGCTGGAGACATAGCAGGCACTTAACAAATGTTTATTGACTGTTCTGTTCTGTTCTATTCTAGGGATCAGCATCTGGTTGGAAGCATCTGTACCCGTGACTCTTCCAGGTACGGTCCTGGCTGCTCCCAAGCCCCAGTTTCTGAAGCTTGAGGCCTACCCAAAGTGCATTGAGTTAGTGATTCTCACCTCATTATGCAAACGTAGGCCATCTCAGCACAACTAGAAGATGACATTCTGACTCAGAGCGGGGCAAATGGCATAAAAGTTAACTACTAACATTAGTGGTCATCATTAGCAACAACAATGATTTAAAGGCCTCTTGAGTTTTCACTTATTAGTTTGCCTTTGAGGCTTACTGGGATTCTGGCAAAAACAGTACAGTAATGATGGTGCCAGTCTGTCCCTTCCTGTGAGCAGGAGACTCCCTGATTGAGCTGAGCGTCGCTGGGCTTGGGTTTTTTTTTTTAATTTAAATCCTCTGAGGAATGAGTATTTTCATCGCTCCCAACACCCTCTCTGCTGCCGACTATGGAACCGGCAAGGCAGACAACCAGGATAATTTGCATCTACTTCTATGCAAGGGTTTGGACAGCAAGACCAGAGACTCAGTAAGATGATAGAGTCAACTTGACGCAGAAATGATGAGCAATGGCATCTGAGAGAGAGACAGAGACCATAAAGAGAAAGAAAGGGTAAGAGAAAAGAGGCAGGGGGTTGCTGGAGAGAGGAGGGATAGATGTGTTGTGTTCTGAGAGAGAGACCGAGTGAGCATGAGCTAGTGAGGAGTGAGGAGAAAGAAGAAGGAAAGACAGGGTAGGGAGAGAGAGAGGAGAGGAGAGGAGAAGAGAGGAGAGAGAAGGAGAGAGAGTGGGGGGAGAAAGAGAGAAGAGAGGAAAGGAGAAGAGAGGAGAGGAGAGGAGGAGAAAGGAGAGGAGAGAAGGAGAGAGAGAGAGAGAAAGAGAGAGAGAGAGAGAGAGAGAGAGAGAGAGAGAGA
>NW_020945064.1:14719052-14738743 GCF_900497805.2 Vombatus ursinus | reverse complement strand
GAGAGAGAGAGAGAGAAGAAGAAGGAGGAGGAGGAGGAGGAGGAGGAGGAGAAGGGAATGGGAATAAAGGCATAAGCCAACATGCCTCGGTTGACTCCTTCTTTGGACCCTGGCTGGGGTTGCCATTTGGAAGGCAGGTCATTGGAGTTGAAAACCCAAGCTGAAAAAGTGGTGAACTGTCTGCTGTGGCGGAAATAATGAAAGCCCTTTTCAGGCACTTGAACAGATATTTCTGTGGCCTCTTTGAGCTCAGCCAACAGCTAGCCCTGGACGAACCCGGGAGAGTAAATGCCTGTAAAGCTGACTGGAGAGGTGGGAGTGGCTGGCCTCAGAACGAATGGATGTTTCTGTTGGCCTGGGGCTGCTCTGGGCTGGGGACACTTGTGGGTAGTACCTTCAGAACACACTTCCCAAATGTGTCTACGAATGCCAGATTTTGAGGGCATTTTAAATATATTTCATCTCTTCCCAGATGCTCATTTTTAATCGGTGTCTGAGAGCTCGAACATAGGAGACACCTCCTTTGAATGGTTCCCTTAGCTTCTTGAGGTAGAATGAGGCTTAGTTTACTCATGTAGCTCTCTTAAGAGACATGAGTGAGGTCCTACTGTTAGTTTGAAGCCTGGGAGTCAGGGCATGAATCTATCGATTGTGAACTGGGTCTAATGCCATCCTTTTACAGATGGGGAAACTGAGGCACAGAGAGAAGTGACTTGCTCAAAGTCACACAGTGAGGCAGCAGCAGAGTTGGGAGTCAGTCCCAGATCTCCTTACTCCTAGCTGCTTTCTACCACACCAAATTGATTGGAAAAAGTCACTCACAATTACCTCACATTGAACTGATTTTTAGAGGTCAGAACCTTAAGTCATACACTAAAACATAGCTGCTCCTTCTGAGTCTTTTCCTAGTTAGATGCCCTGCACCCTGAATTTTGGGGGTCTCTGCTCCACTGGCAGATGGGTAGGGACTCAAGGAAGCAGAAGTGGTGGAGGTAGCACTATAAATTTGTTTGAAAAAAATTGTTGTAGCACTGGCCCCGGAGTCAGGAGGTCCTGAGTTCAAATCCGGCCTCAGACATTTGATACTAGCTATGTGATCCTGGGCAAATCACTTAACCCCGACTGCCCTCCCCTCCCCAAATTGTTGTAAAGGGTTACAACAGCAGCAACAATAATAAATAACAAAGAGGATGGTGATAGTTATGAATTACATTTCTGAACTGATTTAAGGTTTCCAACGGTGCTTTCTTTACCAATATCTTGGAAGGTATATAGCCCAAGTGATATTGCCTCCAATTTATAGATGGGGAAACTGAGTCTCAGAGAGAAGGGACTTTCCTAAGTTAGTCAGTACAAGTATTATTATTTTTATTTTCAGGTAATTAGCTGGTGATAAGCTTTTCTTTATATCATTGCCTCTCCAGGTCCCCCCTGCCCCCATAGACATTCTAAATGAAAACGAGGAAACAGTGTTAGAGAGGGAAATTGAATGGCTCAGGGTCAAAGGGTCAAATAGCAAGTTAATGAAAAAAATCAAAACTAGAACACAGAAGTGATCCTACCTCTTTCAATACCAGCCCTGGAAGGGGGCACTCTCGTGAGGCCTTAGATGTTCATTTTGAATAGGTTTCACCTAGATATGAATATATGGGCATAGACACACGTGCAGTGTGTCTTGACCTAGGCCTCAGCACCTGATAGAACATCCTAGGGTCTATTATACTGCAGAATGTTAGAATTGGGAGAGACCAAATAGATGATCTAGGATAAAGCCTTTCAGTATCAGAAGAGGAAACTGAAACCCACAGACACACTTGCCTAAAGTGATCCTGATCATAAGCAGCATAGGGTTAGGATTTGAACTCGGGTCTAACTCCAGAGTCCATGGCCCTTCCAGGACCCCACAGTTGGCTCCAAAGATGAACACGGGCCATTTGTTTCTCTTCTCCCGATCATTGCTTAAGGCTTTAGGCCAAGGCAACAATTATGACTCCTGTTTGATCTGCCCACTGAATTCCTTGCATCTGACATCCTCCTCACCAGGGCCACATCTCCAGAGTACTTGACCTATGAGCAGGTCTGGGTGTTCCCTACCTTAGACTGCATTCCAGTGCCAATTGGGTCAATGACTTGCAAGCAGCTGGTTGTTGGAGAGGAATCCACCAATTCATTTGAGTTTCGGGATTTGCATATTTGTGCTCCAGCTAAGGAAATGCCAATCTAGTCTGCCAAGAAAGAAGCTAGGTAACAGATAGCAACCCATTCTTAGGAAAGAGGGCTAGCCCCAATACCATAGTGATGTCCACAAATGGCGGTAAGTATAGAGGGAGACATCCAGAACTTTGGGTGGACCTTCTACAGAGAATTTGTTGGGAGGCCACTCATCAGAATTGCACAAGAGGAGATGGGATGATCAGTGGAGGGAGTATGCATACTGTGGTATCTTAGCAATGGAAATGACATATCCTCATCCTCCAAAAGGGGAGGAGATGAGCATTTCTGTAGTGCCTGCTATGCACCAGGCACTCTGCTAGATGCTTTTTATAATTATTATCTCATTTGAGCCTCGTAATGACTCTGGGAGATAGGTTCTATTGTTATCCCCTATTTTACAGTTGAGGAAACTGATGCAGACAGAGATTAAGTGACTTGCCTAGGGTCACACAGCCAGGACGTACCTGAACTCCCATTTTCCCGATCCCAGGCCCAGCACTCTATACACCATGCCATCAGCTGCGTCAAAAGAGCCCGAATACAACAAAAAAGCTACATCGTTATTGCCAGAATGTTAGGCAGAGGGACCAGATCATGATTTCATTAGAAAAGGAACTTTAAGGCAAGGAAACTCCCTCAAACAGCAGAGGTTGATACATTCTCTGCAATGTATAGTTAATTAGACTTGTGTAGAGCAGAGGTGTCAAACACAACGCCTACTCCAGCAACTTCCCCCAACCCCCACCAGATCAGAGCATCATGGGAAATCTCTAACAAAATAAATAAGAATAGAATGAAACATAGATGAGATTAGCTTTGAAAACCAAGTCACTATGCTGCCCTCAGGGGTCCTTATGGACGGTATACTGGCCGCTGGTTCTATTGGAGTTTGACACCGCTAGTGTAGACACTGACAGGTTAAATCACTTATTCAGGGTCACGCAACCAGAATGTGTCAGAAGTAGGATTTGAACCCAGATCTTGTGGAATTCAAGGCCAGCTTTTTATCTCCTGTGGCAAACTGCCTTTTAGCTAAACCTAAGGGTGTATCTCCAAACATACAAACTGTTACTGTTGTTGTTTTGGTAGGGGAAGGGAAATACCTGGTTACTAAGTGAATTCCTCTTCCCCACTCTGCAGTGTGTAGATACACTTTGAATATATTCACAAAAGTTCTTCATAAATTATTAACTCACGGTTAACTTAATAGTTTACAAATTGCTTTACGTAAAAGATCTCTTGACAGCCTTAGGAAGTAGGCAATGCAGGCATGATTATCTCCAACTGAGGATTCACAGATAAAGAAACTGAGGCTTGGGGAGATGCTGTCACTTGCCAAGGACTTCACAGTTGGGCAGCGAAGAAGCAAAGTGGATAGAGCATCAGGCCTAGAGTCAGGAAAACTCATCTTTGTGAGTTCAGATCTGGCCTCAGACACTTCCTAGCTGTGTGACCCTGGGTAAGTCGCTTTACTCTGCCTCAGTTTCCTCATCTGTAAAATGAGCTGGAGAAGGAAGTGGCAAATCACTTCAGTATCTTTGCCGAGAAAACCCCAAATGGGGTCAGGAAGAATCAGATGTGACTGAACAACAACACACAGCTATTGAACTGGACAGATAGGACTCAAACACAGGTCTTTTGATTCCAAGTTCAGGGCTCTTTTCATTGCCATTCTAACCCTTCTGCCCAGGCCTCAGTTATGTCTCTGTCCATAATAATGGCTGTTATTTACGTAGTACTTTAAGGCCTGCAGGGTCCCCTCCACGTGCTAGTTCATGGAAGCCTTCTGACAACACGGGGAGGTTGGTTCTACAAGTCTTATTTCCTCTCTTTTATAGATGTGAAAACTGAGACACAATTTGGTTAGCTACCAGGTGATGACTTCTTTGGCCATGCCAACCCATTAAGGTTACGTGATTTGTCAGTGGTGGATTTCCAACCCTGACTCCAAATCCAGCATCCTCTCCTCAACATCATGCTACCCTTACCTGAACGCACACTTGAATGTGACTTTCTTCTACAAAATACCTAACAGATGCTCATGTAGCCTTTGCTTGGAGACCCCCAGTGAGGGGAAATTCAGTCTCCTGAGGCAGCCCATCTCCCCTTGGGGATTTCTAAGTGTTAAGAAGTTTTATCTTTATGACACCTAAACTTGGCTCTTTGCAGTTTCCCCCAATCACTCCTTGCTCTCTGGGGGCAAGCAGAATAAATCTAATCCTTGTTCAACATGAAGACAACCCTTGAAGTAAATTCTAAAGAAAGCTATCACATTCTCTCCAAGATTTCTTTTCCTTCTCCACTTTAAGTATCTTTACTTCTTTCATCTAATCCTCAAATGGCAAGACGCAGAGGCCCTTCTCCATGTTGGGTTCCTTCTCTCTGGATTCTCTAGGTAGGTCACATCCTTTCTAAAGTGTGGCGCCCAGAGATGAGCTTAGAGCAGCAGATGAGCCTGACCATTGATGAAGTCCAGTGGGACCCTCACCTTCTCAGCCCTGGGACACTATGCCTTTTTTAATGTGTGATAAGGTCACATTAATTTTTTTGGCTCTCATGTCCCAGTGTTGATTTATATTGGACTCAAAGTCTACTGAAGGTCTCCCTCCCTGTCTAGTACTTCTGAAGATAATTTGTGGAATCCAAGTGTACATTTATTCTCATTATTTTTCCCCTTAGATTCAACCCAATATTTTAGCCTCGCAAGATGTTTTGGGAGCCTTACCCTGTAAACTGACATGCTAGATACTCCTTGCGTCAGTTTCCAATCCAATGAACTTGCCATCTATGGCATATGCAACAATCTGTAAAATTATTTTAAAAATCCATTATTTCACTGAATCACACCCATGGAAAAGTCCTGTTCCTGTGCCTTATTGTGGTATGAGTTCATTCTCCCGCATTTTCCAAGACTGTACATACAGCAGAGTATAAACTCTGGTAGGGTCTACAGAGCTGGTGAAGGTCTTGTGTTTGCTGTCTGAGGACCACCACAACTAATCACAACAGAGATGACAAGCTGGTTGGACGTTAGATGATGATTTCATGGGTCATGGCATCTCATTAAGGCAAATAGAGTTTTGCTTGCCAAATAATTTCAGTGGTAAATATCACCATGGTCTAAAGCATCCGGGATGGTATTTGGGGAGTGTAAACCATAGAATCAGGCTTCATTTTCCAACTGGTGAGCTGATCAGGATGATTTTTTAAAAAATTAATTATTGGGGGGGATACTTCTTCTGTTATAAAAACTACATTAAGGTAGTTTTAATACACGTGAAAGCTAAAAATATTATAATGGAATAGGTAATCAGAAATTCTAATTATACATTCCTGGGACTTTTTTTTTTCAGAAAAAATGTTATAAATAGAAATAGGTCACAGTAGGCCCTCTAATATCTCTAGCTAATTTTCTTATTATTTGGTACCAGGGTTAGTCCTTAACTGCTAAAAAAAAGTTGGTTATGACATAAGTATCCAGCAATTATCCCTCCTTAATACCCATTATAATACATTTCAAGGCTAAAGGGCAAACATTCAAGAAAAATATTTGCTGATGTTGTTTTTAAAAAGGTCACATCAGTGAACTGTACATTTGGATTTCTCAGAAACTATTGCATTCGATGGTAAGCCAGATTTTAACAATAGTGCACTCTTTTGTGCTTGCATTAAAGATATCTTTTTCTCTTGGAGTAATACATGCTATGATGCTGGAAAAGTGCTTCTCTGGGCCTCGGTTTCCCTCTCTGTTAAATGAGCAGATTGGACTAGATACTCTCTACAATCCCTCCTAGCTCTCTGACATGCTGTGATACTGTGAGGTCATCTGGGAAATTAAAAACAAACAAACCAGGAAAGATGATCTTTCCTTTATAAAACAACGAGTGAACAGAAAATGGAAGGTAAAGCCTCAGCTAGTTGCCTAATGCAACATTGAAAGTATCTCATAGTTGCCTCCCTTGCAGCAGCGCTCTGTTTAATTTTTGTTTTGAAAGAAACCCACATTTAATTAAAGAAAAACTGTTAAATATCCATGCTTATTTTGTTAGCATAATTGTTATAATTATATAAACTTCCAGAAAACATAAACATAATTTTATGTGAATAAAACAATTCAGATGTCTGCTGTTTCCTTGACATGGTAGGTTATAAAAACAAAACAAAACAAAACAAAACAAAAACCCTCACCATGAAACAAAACAAAATAGACTAATTAATTTTAGATTTTTTTTTTCTAGACAAAGTCAGTCATCAGTTTGTCAGTAAGCACCTACTATGTGCCAGGCACTGTGCTAAGTCCTGGGGATACAAAGAAAGGTAAAAGCCAGTACCTGCCCTCGAGGTATCTACTTCAATTAGCTTTGGTGAAGACAAAAAAGTCAAATCGTCAAGGTCCCCCAAAGTGGCCACGAAATGATTCTGGGAGGAGTCAACATAAGTTTGTGACTCTTAATAAGTTCATCTGTTTGAAACAAAACCTACCTTTATCTATGAAGTCTACAAATTATGACTATAACAAACCAATGGGACTCGAGTGGATAGGATTGAGGTAGGCCTTCTCTCTTGTCTGATTGACAGAGATGGATTTAAGGTGAATCTGCCCTAGTGCTGAATAATTGAATCTTTCCATTTAAAGTGGTCCAGAGTCTCACCTCAAAGCAGAGAGACTACAGAAACCTCATTAATAATGACAGTAGCTACCCCTTTGCAGGGATTTAAGGTTTTGGAAACATTTTCCCTACACTACCTAGTCTGACTCTCCTGACAAGGAAGGCATTCTGGTGCTGTGGAAAGCCTGGCTATTGAATTGAGGATGGAGGATCTTGGGTTGAATCCCTGCTCCTTGCTATCTGGATGGCTTTGGGCAAGTAATTTAACCTCCCTGGGTCTCAGTTTTCTTATCTTCAAAGTGAGGAGGTTGGCATATATGGCCTTAAAGGTTCCTTAAGATGCTAATTCTATGAGCTTATAACAACCTTGTCGGGTGCTATGGTTATTATCACCCCCATTTTACAGATGAGGATATTGAGTCTGAGAGCATGGTGATTTGCCTAGGGTCATACCTGTAGTATGACAGCAAATGAGAACAATTTGTTACAATGACCATGAAGGTGGCTGAAGCAGGCTTCTGGAGCACTAGAGCTTGGTTTGGCATCAAAGACACCAGTGTTATCCACTGTATCCCAGGTCATCGCTAGTGGTCCTGCCTTTTTCTTGCCACTGGACTCTGATGACTCTGGAGGAGTGAGTGAAGCTGTTGACTTTGCACAGCCCTAGCTCACTTAAATCCAATTCACTTGCAAGTCAAGACATCTCCTATGATGTCATTGGTCCTCTTTGAAAATGAAGGACGATTGAGGCAGCTAGGTGGCGCGGTGGATAGAGCACCGGCCCTGGATTCAGGAGGACCTGAGTTCAAATCTGGCCTCAGACACATAACACTTACTAGCTGTGTGACCTTGGGTGAATCACTTAACCCCATTGCCTAGCCAAAAAAAAAAAAAAAAAGAAAAAAAGGAAAATGAAGGATAATCAACAACCACCTCTAGTAAGTGTATGAAGCATGATTTGAGCCCAGGTCTTCTTGAATCAAAATCCAGTACTCTAATTCGTCTTCTGGATTAAATCCTACAAACCCATTATCACAGAGGCATATTCTATTTGCCCTGGGAGTAATTTTAGTGTTTTGCAAATTATACACTTATATATGGAAGCAATAATTTCTACTAGGGTCTAGTAAATTTCTACTAGCTCTATAAATGTCAGCTGTTATTATGGACACAAGGATGTTATCCCAATTTGAGGCCTTCCAAGGAAAGGTGCTCTATTTACGCTCAGGATGTGGCTTACATCTGGGAGAATCTAGTTCATTAATTAATATCTACTGAGCGTTTCCTAGGCCCATAATGCTGTCCTTATTTTAAAAAATGAAACCCATTAAGTAAATACAGGGCTAATCAAGCTCCTGCTTGTTCTAATGAATATTAACTTAATTAAAATGAATTTGTGTGAATAATAAAAAATGGCAGACGAAAGATGATCCATTTGATTTTGGAATATTTCAGAAGATGGGGCTATCAGAGAGGGTATCAAGGAGGAGGTGGCCTGGACTTTGGAGGAAAAAATAATTTCAGTAGTCACGACAATAAGTGCTAACACTTCCAAACCTTGAGAGATTATGCCTGTGCTTCATACCTTGTGTAGATTATGGAAGAGGAATATTTTTGTTATAAGGCTTGGATATAAGGCCTGTTAATCTGGATGAAGGAGGAAGTATAAATAAAAGCTGAGGAGTTGTGACAACCAGGATGTCATCACATGTACTGCTCAATTACATGATTAAGAAAATGGAAAAACAAAACAAAACAACTTCTCAGACAATCTGCCCCCTTGACAGGAGACAATTGAATTATTACTGTATTTGCTGAGCTCTGCTGAAGGAATTCTAAGAAGCCCTCTGAAGAAGGATATTAAAGGAACCTAAAACCTAAACCCAAAACCTAAAACCCTGTGGAGGGGGTGGGGGAGACCACTGGCTTTACAAGAATTTTCACTGAGGCCGCTGAGACTGATCACACTTTTAGACCTTCAAGCAAATTTATGAAAGCCCTCGATGAGGATGTATCAGTCATGACGATCACCACAACTGTAACAATGAAAAATGTCAATAGTGCTAATATTTTGCATAACATCCATTTCTCTTCAAGTTTTGAGCCAAGAGTGTCCAGGAGCTGATTAATTACACCACATACTAATCTTGGTCTCTCCTGTTGTCCCTGAGCTGCGACCCCGTCCAGTTCTGCTCATCTTTCTCCAGGTTCTGGCTGACTCCTTCATTGTCACCCCGAAGGCAGAGGGGGTGCTATCTATCATTCCCTCCTACTGCTGTTGCCTACTCCTACTAGTGCTCAGTTACTGCCTATAGCTGCTCCCCAAAACTACAGTGTTTCCTGCAGGCAGAAGAGGGGAGAAAAGGAATAAGCATTTATATAATGCCTATTATGTGCCAGGAACTGTGCTAAGCACTTTACAAATATTATCTCATTTGATCCTTACATCAACCTTGGAAGGTAGGTGCTATTAACATCCCCATTTTACAGCTGAGGAAACTGAGGCAGAGGTTAAGTGACTTGCCCTGGGTCACACAGCTAGTAAGAGTCTGACAGGATTTGAATTTAGGTCTTCCTGACTCCAGGCCCAGCCAGTGTTCTGTCTACTGTGCTACCAGCTGATTAAGCGGAATGAAGATGGATTGATGGGTAGGTAGGAGAGGTCACTGGAAAAGCAGAAGAAGCAAAGGGAGGAGGGAAGAGAAAGCAAGGAGATTGGTGAGTACCATAGTACAGGGCATTAGGCTTGGAGTTAGAAGATCTGGGCTTGAATCTTGGCTCTCACACTTGCTGTGTAACTATGACCTAGTCATAACCTCTCAGAGTCTCAGTTTTCTCATTTGTGAAAAAGGAGATCAGAAAGATTTGCATTACTTCATAGAGTTGCACTTTGTTAACTCTATGATACTCTGGAACTCTTTCCACCAAAGATGTTATATAAAAGGACTAGGGGGGCCCTCAAGCGTCATTTCATTTTGTGGCCCACCACCATTTTGCAGATGAGTAAAGTGAGACCCAGAGAAATGAAGTGATTTGCCCAGAGTCAGACAGTGAATTAGCAGCTGAGCCCAGGTTCCAAACCAGGTTTTCTGACTCCAGTGCTTTTGCCTCAACATGGCGCCTACCTCTGGTCCAAGGCTTTGTAAACATGTGCCCCGTCTGACGCACCACAGTTGTAAACTTCACCAGAGAAACGGCAGTAAATCCTAGGTTGTGTTTATGTTTTATACGAGGGGAGCCGTTTGCAAAGATGAAACCCTTTGACTTCAGGATGCACCAATCATTTCCTTTAACGGGCTTTAGCTGCACCACTGAGAGACCTGTGAGCAGGAGGTAAGTGGGTAAAGCCAGTTGAGCTTAGCCCATTTTTTGCTGAGGTCACACTCACAACCCATGGAGAGCAAATTGTAATTCTCTCCAGTTGACAAGTAGGACCAGTTTCTCAATCAGCAGACATTGAATTATCATGATCTGAGAAAACTGCAAAGTCCCAGACTAAGAATAAGAGGCAGGTTAATTTATTCCAACTCGGGGTGGGGAACCTGCGGCGTTGAGGCCACATGTGGCCCTTTAGGTCCTCAAGTGAGGCCTTTCGCATGGCCCTCTAGGTCCTCAAGTGAGGCCTTTCACATGTGGCCCTCTTAGGTCCTCAAGTGAGGCCTTTCGCATGGCCCTCTAGGTCCTCAAGTGAGGCCTTTCACATGTGGCCCTCTTAGGTCCTCAAGTGAGGCCTTTCACATGGCCCTCTAGGTCCTCAAGTGAGGCCTTTCACATGTATCCCTCTAGGTCTTCAAGTACAACCCTTTGACTGAATCCAAATTGTGAAGTTTGGAAACTGTGAAGAATTTGAGGACCTAAAGGACCACTTGTGGCCTCAAGGTTGCAGGTTCTCTGCCCCTGTCTAACTGGTCAAAGTTTGAATACTATATTACATTATATTATATTATATTATATTATACTATGTTATGTTACATCATGTCATGTCATATCATATCATATCATATCATATCAACTTATATTAACTGATCAAAGATGATGGCAGTGAGAAAATAAGGAGTACTCTAATACAATGGAATAGGATTTCTCCTGAAAGCATTCCATTTTCTAAGGGGAAAGATTTACAAGGAACAGGTAATATAGGTACATGTGATATGGGGGAAGCTACAGGCATAAAAGTGGACCCATTTACTACTTTCTAGATAAGTATTAGAGAGTCATCAGAGAAAATGAATGACATCCCCATGGTCACACAGCTAGCTAGCAAGTGTCTTCACGTGGGATTCAAAGTTTGGGGAACTAACATTTAGAGAGCTAACTCTGAACCTAGCATTCCATTCCTTACTTTGTGCTGCCTTTCCCAAGGTATAATAGGCATGTATAATTGAATTCAATTCAACAAATGTTTATTAACACCAGAAGGATCAGACACGTCAATTAAAGCAAACATTTTATGATGATTTTACTTAGAAATAAAAATTTTAATCTCATCTCTATTTTCTTTGTCTTACGGATAAAAAGATGTATCATGGCAATTGTGGTTCAGCGCTGGGAACATTCTTAAATTGCAAGAGAGGCAGATGTTAGAAGAGAGGCGTCATGGGGTAGTGGATGGAGGCCTCATCTTGGTGTCAGAAAATCTGGGTTTGGGCTGCCTCTGGCACAGACTAACTGTGTGACCATGGGAAAGTCGCTTACCCTCTCTGTGACCTCTAAACAACTCTCTAAAGCTATGAATTATGGGCAGATCTGCATTAGTTATAGGGGATTTCCAAACCAGGGAGATCTCTACATCAATAAAATAAGATGCCCAGGCAAAAACCTCAAACATAAAAAAAG
The DNA here is from genome assembly GCF_900497805.2 of Vombatus ursinus. Lineage (NCBI taxonomy): Eukaryota > Metazoa > Chordata > Mammalia > Diprotodontia > Vombatidae > Vombatus > Vombatus ursinus. Next base: position 14,727,083 of record NW_020945064.1, on the reverse strand, counting down.
AAGTCACCCTTGTTAAGTGCTACCACTATAAAGACGGATAAGCCACTACCAACGCACCACAGAGTTTCTGCTCTCGAGTAATGTATATTCTATTGGAGGAAAATGATATAAGCATGATTCATGGTAGAGTTTGATGGAAGGAAAGGAAGGACCTAGACAAGGTATAAGGGAAAGAGGATCAGACAGGGAATCCCTGGGATCAGGGTCTGGCCTCTGGGCTGATCCTTGAAGGAAGAAGAGAGATATTCTGAGAGGGGGGGGGTTCATACCTGGATCATGTGAATGCATGGAGGCATTAGATACTATGCCAACTTCCAGGAGCTCAATAGTAGTACAGTTGGGTTAGAACAGAATTATGAAGGGTTAATACATTTATGTATCAAGGACCTGTGATTTCATTGGTGTGAGAACTCCCTTCACCTAAAGCAGATCGAGATCTACTTATAATTTATAGTCTAATGGAGTTGCCTGAGACTCACAGAGATGAAGTGACTTGCCCATGTGTGACCATGTCCACAGTTAGTGTCAGGCAGGATTTGAACCCAGATCTCCCAGTACTCTATCCACTATCCTATTTTATGTGATATGAAGCTGAAAGGTAGGTTATAGAGGGATTTAAATGCTAAGCTAAGGAGTTCGGATTTTATCTGAGAGAAAATAGAAAGTCATTGAAGGCTGTGGAGAAGAGGAGTGGCCTATTATTTGAAAAGCAATATTAACTTCACTAATTGGATGATTCCAATGTTCCAAATCTGATATTTGCTTTGTTTCTAGATGGTGCATGCTGGGTATTACGGAAACTTTGTCTTTTCATGGAACTTTTGGTTCAAGTAAAGACATAGACTGTGGACTTACTTTCACACATCTTGGGAAAATACTTTTCTTCTGACAGCTTGATATGTGTATGGTTGGGTGCCAAATTTGTAGAAAATCTGTTTTTATTAACTATTTGCCTTGCACAGTGAAATGATATTATTTTGAAAGTCTCCCCATGATTCTTACAATGTTACCTTTAGAGCTGTGAATTTGTTATAGGAAAGGCCGCTAGCTCCCAACAGATAAAAAACAATCTCTATGTAAATCAGAATAGTTTTAAAACAATTGTTTGTTCTGTTGTTTTCAGTTGTATCTGACTCTTTGTGACCCCATTTAGGGTTTTCTTGGCAAAGACACTGGAGTGGTTTGCCCTTTCCTTCTCCAAAAACAATTATAGGAACATAAAACCTATCAGACAAGTTCAGGTCCATGGCCCATCCATCCTGTTGGGCATCTCTGATCATACCAAACAGATATCTTGTGGGAGGACAGAGTCTTGGAGGCAGAGAATGAAGGTTCAAATCCCTGCTGTAATATGTGCTACATATGATCTTGATTACGTCATTTTTCATCTTTTGGATCTCCTCAAATGTTTGTAGAAAGAACTCTTCTATCTGGATTGTGACTTTGCATCTGCCACGTTCTACCTTGCATCACACTTATCTATGAACTAAAGCCTTCTTGACCTCAGATTGAAAGTTCTATCAACTGTATCACCTAGTGGTGTCTGGGTCAAATCCTTCCTCAGATGCTTACTAGCTCTGCGATCCTGGGCAAATGGCTGGATGTCTCTAAGCCTCACTTTGCTCATCTGTAAAATGAACACAATAATAGCGTTGCCTCACAGAGCTGTTGTGAGGATAAAATGAGAGACTACATGTAAAGTGTTTTGCAAACCTTAAAGTGTAAGATAAAGATTAGTTGTTATAGCTGTTATCAGAATTAATATTCCTTCAGGATCATCCTATTTTCTTCATATCACTTAATTTTCAGAAGGCCCTGATTAGTTTAATGATAGTGATTTTTCCATACATTTTCCATCCATTCATCCATTATCCAGCCTTCAATTCAATTTAGTTATACTATATATGAAATATATATTATATATAATATACATATATAATATCTTTCTAGATTACTACTGAGATATATATAATATAATGTGTTACATACATATATGTGAGTATATATATGTATTATGTGTTATATATGAAATCACTGTGCTAGTCACAGGTGGATACAAAAATGTAGCAAACAGTCCCTGTCCTCAAGCAGCTTATATTCTACCGAGATGATACAAATCCAAGCCACCAATCAATCTGTGATCTCGTCGATGTGAACGTCTCTTCCCACAACGGGTAGCTAGGTGTCTCAGTGGATACAGCATGTGACTTGGAGGTAGGAAGACCAGAGTTTGAATCTGGCCTCAGACACTTGCTAGCATTCGTAACTGGGCGGGTGGGAATCAGGAAGGCTTTATAGAGAAGGAGCTGACCCTGAGCCTTGAAGGTAAAGACTGGGATAGATGAGGAGCAAGAAAATCCCTTCTTCAGGTTTTTTAACAGCCAGAGCTGAAAGGGTTATAAAAAGCAAAGGCAAAGTTTATCTGGGTCTTTTGCAGTGAGCACCCATTAAGCTATGGTTATCTTCAAGGATCAGAATAAAAAGTCAGGAAGCGAAAGTCCAAAAGTCCGGGGGGTTCCTTCTGTTATTCCCTCGGGTGAATAAAGAGAGTTATAAGGGCAGGAAAGAAGCAGGGTCCAAAAGGCTTGTTCTGGTTTGATGAAACAGAAAGCCCTCTCCCTGTGCTACCCTGTATCCAGATCTTCCTTGGATAAAATGTGAATCCAGAGGAAGACAGATGGGACTGTATGAAATGAAGTTTGTTTAATAGTGACAGCTGGCCAGCTGCCTCGTAAAAGAAATGAAGGTCAGGAAGGACCCTGTGTTCGCTCTCCATGCTTAATACAGAACAACGTCTGCTTTCCACAAGGTCATTCATGTTGCACACAATTTGCAAAGTAAGCTTTGCAGTCAGTGGTTTGCATCCATTGTATGGGAGTCTGTGCCACTAACTGGGCAGGAGACATTCTCTTGATTTCAATTTAGCCCTGGGACAGAAGGGTTCATTTCACATGTAATTTGTATAGGATTTAAAGTTAAAAAAGAGCTTAGAGAGCATCTAGTCCAACCCCTTCATTTTAAAGAGGAAGAACATGAGGATGTGACTTATCCAAGGTCACCCAGATAGTAAGTGGTAGGGGCAGAATTTGAACTCGGGCTCTGGGATTCTCTTTGTACTACACCAAACATTTTCTTTCTTCTAAAGATCTCGAAGCTTGTGTTATCACCGAACATCTTATTCCTGTCAAGTGCTCTATAAGAGATTGCTAGATGAAATATTATACTTCAAAAACTGGAGTGAGGATAGATGAGGCAATAATAATAATAGCTAGCATTTATAAAGTACCTACTATATGCCAGATACTTTACTGCTAAGCTACAGTGTATCCCTAGGAAATCACGCAACATTTCGGTAGCTCAGATCATTTTGTCAATAAAATTCAGACCACCAAGTTAACCATTCCACACTTACTCTTAGCCCTGAAAAGGGCATGGACCTAGGTCTCCAAAAAGGGGCATCAAATTGTATCTTTTCCAGTAATTATTTCCCAACCAAGTTACTTGGAAGGTCATAGGTACAGGCAGTTTCAGAACAGATCGGAAAATGGAGCCAAATGACTTATACTGGAATTCTGGTCTTTAGTCTCTATGTGATCAAGGACAAACTACTCCCAGGGTCTCAGTTTCCGCATCTATAGAAAGGGGCTAGCAATATTCCTACCTATCTCAGAAGGCTGTTGTGAGGATAGCACATTGTAAACCTTAGAGTGCCATGTTATTACCATGACTAATTCCTTCATCTCTTTTAGCACCAGTCAGACTAGATAGATGATTGTGAAGGTCCCTTTCAGCTCTAAATCTCATGGTTGTATAAGCATAAAATTGTTGGTGTGCCATGAGGGCAAGTAACTTTTCCTTCCTGTACTGGCAGTAGAATGAGCTTTGGGGCTAGAGAGAATTTTTTGAGAAAAATGTTTGGGATAAAAAGGTGTGTTACAAAAAGAGAGCCTATGTCCTTCTCATCATTTGTGCTCTACCTCTTAGAAGACTGTCTCAGAATAAATCAAGGACTTTCACAATGAGTCAGGACAGAAGCAACAATCAATGTCAGGAATTGCCAGTGATGGGCTAAGTAGGTTCCTCGTTGGCAGGGGAGTTAACAAGGCAGCATTGTCATTAGCTCTATGATTGTCTTAGATTTTGTTCCTCACCTCGACAGCTGAAGAAATGGACAGGCTAAGCTGAATTACCCAACTCTATTTCTGCTTTTATCACAGGGCATCTTGCCCTGGCCAAGTAGGAGTCTTGAGAGTTGCCTTAAGTGAAAGCAGATGCGACCCTACTTAGTTTAGGTGTCTCACAAACTCCCTAAGAAGTCAGAATCACAGGCCAACCTGTGACCCTCTACCCAACCTAACAAGCAAATATCCATCCTCCGTGTAAAAGCTCCAATGAGGGGAAACCCCTTCTATCTCCTGGGTCAGTCCTTCCACTCAGGCACAGTTTGAAATTCTTAGGAAGCATTTCCCAACATTCAGCCTAAATCTGCCTCTCTGCGACTCCCTCCCACCATTCTAGTTCTGCCCTCTTAGTCAAGCAGACCGAATCTAATCCCTTTTCTATATTATAACCTTTCAAATACTTGAAGACAGCTCTCATGTTCCCCAATCACCCTCTTCTCCAGGGGAAGCATCAGTTCTTGTATGACACCATCTTCAGTTCCCTCATGATCCTGGCTACCCTCCACGAGATATCATTCCGGCTTGTCACCATCTTTCCTAAAATATGGCCCATGAACACAATACCCTTGATATGGCAGAATACAGGGGGACCTTGTCTTCCTTCATTCTGCATAACTTACCCTCTTAATATGACCTTGTCAGTTATGAAAGGTTCTTAACCATCCTGGGCAAGTCACTAAATGGCTCTCAGCCTCAGTTTCCTCCTCTGTAAAATGGGGATAATGAAAACAACATCTACCTAATAGGGGATTAAATCAATTAGTGTATGGACAGTGCTTTGCCAATTTTAAAGAAATATAGAAATGCTGGCTATTATTAATTATTATTAGCCAAGAATGAACATAATAAAACATCCTTTCAATTACTTTCAAGTATGTGAGAAAATACCTGTTTCCTTCTTTAAATGTCTTTTATTTTCTTTTATTCAATTAAAATTATTATCATTAAAATGCTCTTAAAATAGAGCACCCATGTCTCCAAGTTTGGAGGGAGGGAATAAAAAACAACTGCTTCATGGATGAAAAAAATATTGACATCTGAAAATGCCATTCCATTAGCCACAGAAAATTTTCACCAACTTTAGTGGCGAGGATATAAATGAGTGATATTCACATCATGCTCACAGGGGAAGGAGAAGTTATGTCTGTGGTTACTTATCTGCGGCTCCATTTAAAGTCAATGAAGTCTTTGAAATCAACAAGATCAGAAAGTAAACAGCTAAAGAGTAGCATTTACCAATCTAAAATTATGTTTCTTTTTATAAAAAAAAATTGCTAAGGGAGAAATTTTCCCCACTCCTCTTTCAATCTTAAATGCCTTCATAATGAAAAGTATGCATTTTCTTCCATCTCATTTTGAATTCTTTAGTGATCTTTTGCCCATAAACATTCACCAATGCCTTAAGGATCAGGTTGGGGAAGTGGTCCCGGGTTCTCTAAAGCTATGGTATTGGGGTACAAGCTCTGATAGGCCCTACCAAGGTGAGAAGGACCTAGGGACCCAATGGTATATTTGCAGTCTGGTGATCTGTGTAGCTAAGGGCAGGGAGGCTTGTCACTGGGCTGGCCAAAGGGCGAGGAATCATTTGGCTAAAGCAATTTAGAGGATGAGGGAAAGACACATGCTGGCTGTAAGTGGGTTGCAGTATATTGCCTACTACCTTTGACTTATAATCAAGAACTGGTATAAGGGATATCATGAAGAAAAGAGGTAGGCTAAACAGAATGGATGTCCTGAGGGATAGGGAAGAAGGAAACCCCTAGCATAAGTTGTTTGGAGGAGAATGGGGGAAAGGTGTTTTGGAATTCTGGGTTATAGCCAAGTGAGGTAACTAGGTGGCACACTGGATAGAGGGCCGGGCTTGGAGTCAGGAAGACCTGAGTTCAAAGCTGATCTCAGATTTTTACTATTTATGTGATCCTGGGCAAGTCACTTAACTGAGGCAAGAGACTTAAAGTCTTCCTGCCTCAGTTTCCTCAAATAAGGATAATAGTAGGATGTATCTCCCAGAGTTATTATCAGGATCAAATGAGTCAATATTTGGAAAATGCTTTGCAACCTTGAACTGTTAGCTATTATTATTATTATCATTGTGGTAAATGTTAGCTATTATTATTCTCCCATGTTTGGAATGTTTTCCCTCTTCACTCCCACCTCTTAGAATCCATTGCTTTCTTCAAAGCATAAGTTATGTGCTACTTTCTGGTATACAGTAGGCATTTAATAAATGCACTTTTCTTTGCTTCCTTCTGTAGACATTCATTTAACTTGGAAGAAAAAGAAGGGAAACTTTCAAACCAGCCCTCCCCCATATCCAGCCCCAGCTCAGAGAGTAACTAACAGAAAAACTCAGTGGGTATTTCCTTTCCAGCTTCAGACACTTACTTGCTGTGTCACCCTGGATAAGTCATTTAACCTCTAAGCCTCATTTTCCTTGTCTGTAAAATGGGGATAATACCTGAACTACCGACTGCAGAGGGTTAGTTGTGAGAATCAAAGGAGATAGTGTTTGTAATGTGCTTTGTCAAAATGAACGTCCGTCGATGCTGTGATGCCAATGATGATGGTGATGATGCCCACGAGTGAGGGACAACAGTCAGAGAGCCTGCTCCGTGGCCATGGAAAAGTCAACGAGTGTGAGGCTCCTCCAGCAGGGTGGGTTGTTCTTCCTCCTCTACAGAGGAGTGATGGGAAGATGTGGACACAACATTCCACTGTTTGAGGGGAGACCGTCGAGGCATTCCCAAAATGGGTTTTGGTTTTGTTTTGTTTTGTTTTGTTTGTTCGTTTCACTGAGGAAGCCTTGAGGAATTATTTTCATGGGGAGAGGGAGTGCCCAAACAGATGACAATGTAGACTTCTGCGATATTTTAAATAAGTCATCTTTATTTTGCCCTCTGTCCCTGCGGAACACCACCAAACATAACAATCCCCACTAATCCATTAAGGAAAATGAAAAGTCACCAGTGAGAACAGTCTACAGAAGCAGTAATAATGTCCTTCTCTAGAGTTGCTGATCATCCACCTACTCACCCAGGCCAATCAAAATAAATCCAACTATTCCTCTGGTCCTAAATAAATACATAAAAATCCCTCCCCCCCAATTCAGATAAATATATAAAAATATTAAAAAGGATGTGGTGTTGAGCTGAGCCTTATAAAGGAGTTAGTGATTCCAAAAAGTGTAATTGAGGAGAAGAAAGTGTTCCTGGCAGGGATGACCACCCCGGGAAAGGCACAGGGGAAAGAGATCAGAAAGCCAGCCAGTTTGGCTGGAACATGTCAGGAGGGGTAATATGAAATCAGACTTGAAAAAGAGAGGTTGGGATCAGATTGTGATGGGCTTGAAACACCAAAGAGAAGATACTGGTCTTGAGTTCAAGTCTTAGCTCTAATACTTCTTATTTGAGTGGTTCTTGGCAAATCGTTGAGACTTAGAGGTTAAGTTCTTGGCAAATCATTTATTCTTTTTGAGCCTCAGCTTCCTCATCTATAAAATGGGAATAAGAAGTCTTGGGGAAAGTACTCTGTAAACCTCTGTGTCTTATATAAATGTGAGTTGTTATCACTGAACTCTTCATCTTTGTTTTTGCTCTTAGGGAGAGCTTGATTATGGGCAGCATTCAGTTTGTATGTTTGCCAGATTTGAGGCAAGACTATGTATGACCTACCCATATGGGTAACTCCAGGTGTGGAGACTCCCTTCAGTAGCCTATCTGCATGGGTAACTCTAGGTGTGAAGTCTCTCTTTAGTCGCCTACCTGTGTGGGTAACTCTAGGTGTGGATATTCCTTTCAATGACCTATCTGTATGGGTAACTCCAGGTGAAGAGACTCCCTTCAATGACCTA
>NW_020945064.1:14684623-14719042 GCF_900497805.2 Vombatus ursinus | reverse complement strand
TATCTGTATGGGTAACTCCAGGTGAAGAGACTCCCTTCAATGACCTATCCATATTAACTCCAAGTGTGGAGGCTCCTTTGAATGTTGTCAATTGGAAGTTCATCTCTAAGTGACTTGCCCATGGTCACACAGTTGTCTGTATCAGAGGTAGAATTTGCAACTAGGTCTTCCTGATTTCAATGGGGTCCTCTTATGTTCTCTACCTTATAGCCTTTGATCTGGTCCCCCAGACTTTCTAAGAGGCAGCTGGGTGATGCAGTGTGTAGAATACTGGGCCTGCAGTCAGGAAGACTTGAGTACAAGTCCAACCTCAAACACTTCCTAGCTTTGTGACCCTGGGCACGTCACTTAACTGCTATCTGCCTCAATTTCCTCAACTGTAAAATGAAAGTAATAATATCAACTACTTCCCATAGTTGTTATGAAGATCAATATGTGTAAAACACTTAGCACAGTGCTAGGCACATAGTACATGCTTAATAAATGCTTATTCCTTTCCCTTTCCCTTTCATGTCTCCTCCTCCAAATTCAGATAAATATGGAAACAATTATAACAATAAGCTAAGGAGTTTTTCATGGAATCCTTTTTTCCTCACCTAGTTTTTTTTTTCCTTTGTAAAGAGTCTTCCAGATCTTATAACTTTATTGATCTCTTAACATTTCAAGAGACAGTTATGGATTGGCATGATGGCTATTAGGCCTTTCTATTACATCATGAGAAATTGATAACCCTGTTACTGCTTAAATCAAATATAATTAGGTATTTAATTGAATTTGGTACTTCTAAGTAATGTTTATCTCATTGCAGAAGCTAGTTTGGTTCAAAGCTTAACCAGTGTATTAGCAGAATGTCAGATAATAATGGGTAGCAGTTGGGCTGGGCACAAACAGGAAGCTCATGAGCCCTGGTCAAACTGCGGATGGATTTATTGAGTCTCTAACTTTAGGCTTGAGCATGTGGTCAATGATGACTTGTGAGTGACAGGTGGTATCCAAAGACCTTCTTTGGGTGTGGATACCTGGAGAAGGAGGAGGGCTGGTCACATGGAGACCAAGAAGGATGAGAACTGGACAACCCCAGTGTCACACTGACATCCTGTAAATATTAAGTCTCAGAGGAAGGGTAGATCTTCTATAGAGGATTTATGGAGGGTCAGGAACAAGAAAGGCATAGGGTAAGAAGGCTTACATAGTTGGGTTTATTGGTGGAAGTGCTACCAACATTGGTCAAGCAGCTAAGTAATGCAGTTGATGGAGTGCTGGACCTGGAATAAGAAAGACCTGAGTTCAAATCTTGCCTCAGACACTAACCACGTGATCCTGGCCAAGTCAATTGTGTCTGCCTCAGATTCCTCATCTGTCAAATGCCTATAAAAATAGCACCTACTTCTCAGAGTTGTTGTGAGGTGAAAATGAGACAAATTTTGTACTTTGCAAACGTTCAAGTTCTTAAATGCTAGCTGCTATTATTATTTAATATATAAATATAATAAATAAAATTATTCTAAAATAAAACAAATATTTAAACAATAAATTATTTTAAATAAATAAATAAAATAAAATTATTTTAAAAATAAATATAATAAATAAAACAATAAACATATAAATATATAACATAATAATATATTACATATATTATTAAATATATCACATAACCATAGATTTTATGGAAGTATTTGGCTTATTGTCAAAAATACTATAATATATAATTGTACTGGGTAGAGTATATTACATATTATAGTATCCATATTAACTTTACTAATGATATTCTATACTATAGTAACTATAATATATCACTTGTTACTTGATAAGTAACCAGGTACGATGGAAAGAAAGCTGGACCCCAAACAGGATAATCTGGAAAGGAATAGTTGGGAAGGGAAGGGAATAAGCATTTAGATAGCACCCACCACACACCAGGAACTATCCTAGTTGGGGAACTCCCTCCACCAATGCAGATGGACTTAGATGAGTCCTTAGGGACTAGGGACTAACCTAGAGGTAAGTGACTTGCCCAGGTCACACCATCTCCCAAAGCCTAAGCCCAGTGTTCTGTCTCATACGTTCTGCCTCTAAGTCAGGAGAAACTTGGGTTCAGTTGTTGCCACTGACTCTTACTAACTTTGTGACCGTGAGCAAATCACCAACTCTTCTGAGCCTCAGTTTTCTCATCCATGAAAATGGGAATAATAATATAACACCTGCAGTATTGATCTTATGGGATTGTCCAGAGGATCAAATGCAATTCTATTAAATTGAACAAACATTTCCAAAGGGCCTCCAAGTTAAGTTAAGTGCTGTAGATATGAAGACAAATACAGCAGTCAGAGCCCCTGACCTGAAGGAGTTTGTATTCTATTGGGGAAATACCATACACACAGATAAGTAAATACAAGGTCTGTGCACATATGCATGCAATGAACAGAAAGCCATTTTGGGGGAGGAAACACTCCCTGGGAAAAGTGAATTTATAGCACTTTAGGGTTTGCAAAATACTTTACAAAACTATTCTCATTTTAATCTCACAACAACCTAGGGAAGTGGGTGTTCTCACTATCACCATTTTACAGATACGGAAACTGAGGTTGACATAGGTTAAGTGACTTGCCTAGGGTCATTGAGTTAGAACTGGGCAAAATCAGAAAAGCCCTCTTGAAAGGAGGTAGAAGTCCCCAGAGGCAGCAGAAGCTCTTTGCCAGGTAAAGACATAGAATCAGGAGAGGGACTGTTAAGTATGAGGGACAGAGAATAAACTAGCTTGGCTGTAGTGTAGAATATGTGAATTTGGAATAATGTGTAATCAGTCTGCAAGGATAGGCTGGTGCCATAGCTGAAAAGTTGTAATTTTCAAGTAGAGGTATTTCTTTTTTATCCTATAGGCAATTAAAATTTCTGTGCCAATCAAGTCACATGATCAGACTTGTACTTTAGGGGTATCCATTTGGGAGTAAGGGGGTGATGGGTTGCAAAAAGGTTAGCCTGCAAGCTGGAAGCCAGAAGACTCATTAGGAAGGTCTTCTGGTATTCCATGTGAAGGGGATAAAAGGGGATGAGGGCCTCATCTAAGGTGGTTGTGCCAGGAAAAGAAAGAAGGGGACAGATGGGAATGATTTTATAGAGGTCTAATAGACAAGGCTTCCTGCCTGATTTGACATGGGGGGTGGGTGAGTAAGAGTGAGGAGTGGAGGATGATGGAGAGCCTGTGAACCTGAGTGAATGAAAGACTGGTGGGGTGCTGAAGAATTAGTGCCCTTGGTACAGAGAAGTAAGGGGAAAGGACAGGTTTAGAGGGAAAGATGAATTCAGATTTGGATGTATAGAGCTTGAGATAACTATGGAACATGAAGGTATAGGTATCTGCCAAGAGGCCATTGCAGATTCAGGACTAGAGTTCAGGAGAGAGATGAGAGCTGGAAGCAGTTTGTCACAGTAGATAAGAGTTAGGAAGACCTGGGTTTGAATCCTACCTCAGACACTTGCTGCTTGTGTGATCGTGGACAAATCTCTCTTAGCCTCAGTTGCCTTATCTGTTAAATGGGGATAATAATAACCCTTATCTTACAGGGTTGTTGTGAGGATTAAATAAGATAACATATACAAAGCACTCTGAAAATCTTAAACCTTTATATGAAAGTTAGCTTATCATCAAATGTAGATTTGGGAACCATCTGTAAAGAGATGAAAGTGGAGTCTATGGGAGAGGATGAAATCACTTAAGAGAGAAGATCAGAGGGTCCAGAACACATTTCAGAGGTATGTCCAAGAGTTCTTAGGTGAGATCCTACCAAGAGACTTAGAGAGAAACCATGACAAGGAGTCATATAGGAAAATGTACGGAAGAGAGGTCACTGAGGAGGAGAGGGAGATGGCTAATACTGGCACATGCTTCTGAAAGGCCAAGAAAGAGGAGAGCTGAGAAAAGGTCATTGGATTTAACAATAAAGAAGTCACGTGTGACCTCGAAGACAGTAGTTTCATTTGAATGGTAGGGACAGAAGCCAGATTATCAGAGGTTGAGAAATGAGTGTGAGGTGAGAAATCAGAGGCCACGAGAGGAGCTAACTTTTTCTAGGAGTATGGCTAGTAAAGGAAGGTGAGGTATAGGCTAATAGCTTGAGGGGAAGGGAAGTGTAAGTGAAAAATATTTCTAAAGGATGGGAGATCTCAGCATGTTTGTAGGGCATATGTAAGGAGCCAGTGGAAAAGGAGAGATTGAAAATGAATGAGAGAGAGAGAGAGAGAGAGAGGAGAAGAGAAGAGAAGAAAAGAAAAGAAAAGAGAAGAAAAGAGAAGAGAGGGAGAGAGTAGGGAAGAGAGAGAGGGGGAAGAGGGAGAGAGAGAGAGAATGAAAGAGAGAGAGAGAGTGCTGGAAGGGGCAAGCTGCTGGAGAAGGGAGATGGGGAGGTAGCGAATGTAAAATGCTTTGTAAATGTGAAAGCATTATACTATATAAATGTCAGCTGTTACTATAATTTTTTTCTGCAGAGGCAAAGAATGTTAAGAGCTAAAATAGACATTCAGGATTGTCTTGAAAACCCCCCTCATTTTACTGAGAAGGACTGTGAAACTCAGAGGGGCTCAAAGCCACATGGCCACTGTCGTTAGTGGTGAAGCTAAGAATGGAAGCCAGGACTCCTGACTCCCAGGCTATTACACCACTCTAATTACAGCATTTCTTGAAATGGTGCAGACACATTTGCCCTCAAACAGCATTTTACATGTTTGTGGAATCATTAGAGATCTTTAACCAGAGATCTGACTTTTCTGTGAAATAGAAAAAGGGGAACGAGAAAAAAAAATCCAACATAGAACATCTCCAGCACTGGAAATGTTTTTCAAAGAGCTTTTATTAGTGGTGGATAGTTTAGACTGGCTCAAACACAAGCTGATTTCTCTGGGTCCCTTTCAGTGCTATGATTATATCCATGCAGAGAAAACCTTGACTCCTATAGTAACAGCAAACATAGAAATGATACCACCAGAGGCCAAAATAACTACTGTACCCATTCATTAGACTCTGCCTAATTGTGCATCTGCCCCTGGGCCATTCCAGATATTCTCCATTGTAAAAACATTGTCATAATTGAATGTTTTTGTTGAGAGCACCATGAACCACTCAGTGCTAGAGAAACTCATGTTTAATTTTATTAAAATTCGACCTCCCTAGTTTTAGCTTGTGAATAACATCTGAGTTCCTATTGTTTGCTCAATATACAAGGGACCAGGGAAGGGACAAAAGAAATACTAATAATTAAAAAACAACAATCTAGAATCTATGTCACCAGGAAGTTTTTTTTTGTACTTGGAGAAATAGATCAAACTTATTTATAGAACACATTGATGAAGGCAAACTAATATAATATTAATTCTATATCACTCAGAATTTAAGGTGCATTTAGAGAGGGGCGATACAATGTAGTGGCAAAAGTCCCTCACCAAGATCAAGAAGAGCCCTGGGTTTGACTCTTTGGTTTCATTCGCATTAGTGGGGTGACCTTGGACAAGTCACTTTACTTGTCTCAGCCTTATCTGTGAAATGGGAAAATAATTACTGTCCCATCTAACTACCTCCAAGAGTGGTTGAAAGGAAATTACTTTGTGGACCTTAACCCAAATGTGGTCTGGACAAAACCCTAGTGCAGCCTATAATTAGGTTTCCAGTGGCTTTTGTGTGGCCTTTGATAGCTCCAGACTTTTCCTCATCCCTTCATCTCCTATAAGGGCAGGTCTGAGAATTTTCCTTATGTGCCTGTTTGCTGTCACTGAAGGTCCTAGGGCACCTCCCCATGGCCTGTTGCCTCCCAGTCTATCTCATCAGATCTGGCTTTCACAGTGAATCTGTATTTTTAATTCTACAGAATACCTGTAGAAGGTAACTTTCTGGAGTCTCCTCCCCTCTTCACTCCACTGGCTAGGCAGGTTTCCCGTATACACTGATACACCTATTCCATGTCCTCTGACTCCATGTTATCACATGACATGGGATCAAGCCCCAGTTTTGGTCACTGCTTTTTGTTTACTACCAGTGGGATCTTAGGTCAATCCTGGTAGGCAGAGGAACCCTGGAAATGGCGGCATTGCCTAGACCCCCTGGCTTGCTTGTAGCCCAGCCCTCGTGGTCATTATCCAGGGAAGCAGTTCCAGTGGAGAAGGGGCCAGCCATCCCCACCAACTATCAGCCACCTGCCACCCACAGAGCAGGCAAGCCAGCCCAGCTGAAGCAACAAGGCATCCTGAGAGAGAGGTGGGAGAGAGCATGGACCAGAGAAATGAAACCATCACCACCACCTTGACCACCTTGACCGCCATCTCCTTTCAGATTCTGACAGAAACAGCCCAGGACCCTGAGCCCAAGAGCCTTGGGAATAGCAGGGCTTCCAGCCTAGAGCTCCTGGCCCTCATTCTGGGAAGCCACCCTGGGGAGGTACAGCCCGACAGCTGCTCTGGTAGGAACTATAGCCACAGGTCGTCAGGACCCAGAAGGGAGGATTCTTGCCACCAAAGTCCTTGGCTCTTTCAACTGGTTCAACATCAGCAACTGATAAGATGATTTCAGTGGAAATGAATGACATCAAAGACTCCAGGTATTCTCCAGGTTGCCACTACATCATATTGTCATCTGTTTTGTTATCTTAAGGACTTTTCCATCTGACTTGCTGCTGAAACCTTCTATATATTTAGAATGTAAGCTCCTAGGGGGCAGAGACTGGCTTACTTTCTATTTGTACTTTGTGCAAAGTAAACACTTCACAGATGCTTTATTAATTCATTCATTTCAACTCTCTGGGTCTCAATTTCCCGATCTCTTAAATGAGAGTGGCAGATTTGAAGAAAATTGCTTCTAGATCTAAATGTGACTCCCCTCCCCCCACTCCTTTCAATGACATCTCTATCACAGGCATTTGACAGGCATTATTTCAACTGAGTCTTAAAACAACCCTTTGAGGTAGCTAGCTACCTGTGGTACTAGTGTCTCCATTTTATAGATCAAGAAACTGACCGTCACGAGAGGCAAGCACATGGTCCTACAGCTGGTAAGCCTCAAAGGTAGGATTTGTATCTAGTCTGCCTGACTCCAGGTCTGGCACTCAAGCCTCATAATTATACTAACTCTCCGTAAACCTAGTAATAGCAATAATAATATAGGGATATTAGAAATAATAACATAGGGATGACACAGTTGGGAATAGAGGGAAAGGGTCATATTATATATAGAGAAAACTGACTTTTATAGTGTTTTGCTAGGGGAAGTCCTTAGAAATTAGCTCTATGTGGTGATGCCTAGGCATTAATGCTATCTTTGGATTCCTACTGGTAAGCAGGAAAAGGGGGCCTTGGTGGGTGAGGAAGACGCCTTAATGAGGACCAAATGAAGAAGTTCAAAGGATTAAGGGAAGACAGATCTTGCTGGATCTGAAATCTGAGCTTTATTTCACATACATTCTAATTATGGCTTAACAATCAATACAACTTTGCATGATGCTTTAATATGTTCAAAAGCTGGCTCCTAGTTCTTTGAGAGAGAAACCCAGACAATGCAAAATATCCCCATCGCTTCTCAAAATGCATGACTACAGTATATTTATAGAACTGCAAAGAATGAACATTTGCAACATCTGCTCACCTTGCCTTACAGGAATAAAAAGAAATATTACCGTGCTTGGAAAAAAATTCTGATTTTACATCATAAATAACTTTAAAGAAAATATTTAATTTTAAGATAATTTAGAACAAAAAGAGTGGCAAAAAACCTATGACTTTGAGTCTTGACAATTATATAGGAACTCATTAGAAACTCCTGAAGTTTATGCACAAATGACCATATCCTTCCCTCCATTTGATGTATTTCATTATTAATAAAATCTACATAAGGTGCTAAACAGATCTTTTCACACTAGAAGGACCACAAGCCAATTGATGCAAAATATTGTAATTTTATTTCAAAATAAAAAGTTTCATCATACTATCTCTTTCTCTCTTTTTGCTTTATGGACAAAAGGATGAACTATATCAATTGACACATCTAGGTCCTTTGAAATATTCTTAGTGTTAATTTCTTAATATCCTATTCTTTCACAAATCTGGTAAATATTATCACCAGTGAAGTTGTATTATAAGGTGTTAACCAAACTTCAATTTTGCCTTCAATTTTTTAGAAAGTAGGTATCTGAAAAGTATTTGGAGAGCAAAGAAAAAAATGGATGATTTTTGGCATTTTAAGAGGAGGAAAATTTGGATATGTGCTAACTGCAATGCTCCTTAGTTGCTGGGAAGGAAAAACTCAATGTATACCTATCATCTGACTCACAGTTTACTTTATCTACGAAAGGAAAAGAATGTAAACTAGGGGCCAAGATTAATCTTTTTTCATAAAGGTGAGCATATTAGACAAAATGAGGGAGAGCCTGGAAGTATGAGTGGGAATTATATAGGTAGAGCTGGGGTATATGTCTAGGAGGTGGCAGCTAGGTGGCACAGTGGATAGGTGCAGAATTTGCAGTCAGGAAGACCTGAGTTCAAATTTGACCTCAAACACTTACTACTGTGTGACCCTGGGCAAGTCACTTAACCCATTTGCTTCAGTTTCCTCCTCTGTAAAAATGAGCTGGAGAAGGAAATGGCAAATCATTTCAGTATCTTTGCCAAGAAAACCCCGAAAGGAGACATGAAGAGTCAGATATAACTGAAAAATGACTAGACAACAAGATATGTGTAGGAAGTATTAGCCAGAAGAGGGAAAGCATTCCAGGTAACAAAGGCATGGTGGTAGGAAATCTTGTACATGATCCAGTAATGGTGTAATTGGAGCAGAAGGGCTGATAAGAAGGTTGTGGCTAAGTTGTGGTGAACTTTGAAAATCAGGTTGCAGAATTCGGACGTAGATTATGGGGAACTGTTGTTGAAGATTTATGAGCAAGGAGTGATGTGTTCAGAGCTATTGCATTAGAAAGATTAACCTGGCAGAGATAAGGTGGGAGGAAATAGTGGAGACAAGGAGACTTTTTTAGAAGACGTAGTTAGTAACGGTCCATGAGAGAAGTCATTGAGTTCTGAGCTATGGTTGTAACTATGGGAAGAGAAAAGAGACCACATTGTAGAGGCAGAACCACTAAGATTTGATGACTGGGTATGGGAGAAAGGGAAGAGAAAGTATCAAAAGCGACTGAGGCTTTAAGTGTGAAGGACTGGGAGGCTGGTGGTACCATGAACTGAAACAGAGAACCCGGGGCAAATTTCTTGGCTGCTTTCAACCTGTTTCCTCCTCTGTAAAAACAAAGGAGGAGGCTGGATGAGATAGATCGTCTCTGAGGTTCATTCCAGCTCTAAATCTATGCTGCTGTGAGTGTAAGGCAGGGGGAGGAGTTGACTTGTGGAGGAAGAAAATAAATTCTGTTTCCTACACATTGACTTTGGGGCTTCAGAAAGTTAACCAGGCAGGCACTTTCATCAGGCAATTGGAAATGTTGATTTAGAACTCAAAGAAAGCTAGACATGTAGATTTGGGAGTCACTGAATAGCTGTAACAGCTGAAGCCATGGGAACAGATGACATTGCCAAGGGAAGAGACTGTAGAAAGAGAGCAGGGCTGAGGACGTACGACCTAACAGTTAGGGAATGAGAAGAGGCAGAGAGGTAGAAAGATGAGGGAGATGTCACAGAAACCAGGAGAGGAGGAAGGAATGGGATGGTCAACAGGGCCAAATAACTGTAGAAAGGTTAAAGGGCATTAGTAACAAGAAAATGACATTGGATCTGGTGATCAGGTCACTGGTGACCTTCTTTGAGGGATTTCAGTAGAATAGCATGAACAGAAGCCAAATTACGAGAGTAAAGGTAGGAGAGACGGTGAGAAAGTAGAGGAATAATATCAATTAACTACCTAGACACCAACAAAACATTTTGTTAGAAAACACTTAGGAGAAAACATAATTATGAATACTTCGAGGAACTAGGTTCTTGTGTTGGCTGACTGCCCACAAAAACAGGGTGAGTTTCCATCCTTGGTTTCATTTATAGAACACCTTGTGAGTGGGCAGGGGAGGAAACATGAAAAAAATGATGGCTCCCAATGGCCTCCGAATGATAAAATCCCACAGCAGGAAACTGCTGAAAACTGCTGTAAACCACTGTAAAGCATTTAATTACAAGAATTTCCCCTGCCCTCAACTTTTATTTTAATGGACAGCTTCTCTCAGCAGTCGAAAGACCTGTCATAGGGCTGATGGATGTACTTTTTGTCTGAGGAGTGGTCCTCATAATCTTACTTAGAGTCTATTTATACTTACTTTCTATACAATTTGAAAAAGCTCAGTGATCTGATTTCATAGAAGGGTAGAGTAAAATTTAGAAAAAAAGATAAGAACTGGAATCATGATCCTTATATACCTCTATAGACTTTACAAGTAGCATGATATAGCATAATATAGTGATTGATGTTTTAGTGACTTCATTTGCAAATGAAGGGAATGAATGAAATGATCTCTATGGCCCCTTCCAATGTTAATATTTTGGGGTTTTATATAATGCTATGCTCAAAATGATAACTGTCATCATCAAAAGTCATAGAAACAGAGCCAAAAGGGACAGTAGAAGCCATCTAGCTCCACCGTCTCATTTTAGAGATGAGGAAATGAAGACTCAGAAGGGTTCAATGACCTCCCAAGATCACATGGGCTGTTAAGTGACAAAGTCTGGATTTGAATCCAGCTATTCTAATATATTCTTTTTTAAAAAATTTATTTTTATTTTTTTTTGTTTGTTTTTTTTTTGTTTTGTTTTGGTGAGGGCAATTGGGGTTAAGTGACTTGCCCAGGGCCACACAGCTGGTGAGTGAACCCAGCTATTCTGATGCCAGATTCAGCATTCTTTTCTTTGACGGATGAAAGGGTTAGATGATACTCAGTATGCTCTATTTTGAAAAGGCAGAGAAAGATTTCTATTAAAAATGGTTAAACTGGAAAGATTTTGATACACAAAAGAGGAAGCGGGATGACAAGATATTAGAGATAGAAGCAAGAGGTGTTCTGGAGCCAACTCAAACTGGTTTCCAGAGCCAGGTGTTAAACTTGTAGAGTGAGCAGTTACATCTTGGAAATTGATTAATGGTTTATTGTTTTGTTGATTGTCTAACTTAAGAAAGTGATGGAGAAAATGTCAATAACACATTAAACTTAAAAGTATGTCATAAGTATATTTCTCCTGCCCCTTCCTCCAACCAGGAGAGCTGATTGTTAAGCATTTATCAGCACATTGCTGGATAGAAGGGACCTCACCAATCATTTAGTCAAACCTCTTCATCTTACAGATTAATAAACTGAGGCTTAGAAAACTCAGGCTTTCAGACTCCATACCCACTGATCTTTGAACTGAATAATTATAGAGAAATTGTTGAATTCTGTTTTTACTCTTTCCTGTTTGCCAACCCACGAAGCTTGTTGGAGTTTTGTTTTTTGATTCAAAGGCTACCTGCCTGTTAGTTTAGCTGTGATTTTCCAAAGAGGTAGTGACAAATAGATGAAGTCTTCACATGTTCTCCAAGCCTGACGTTCAGAATGGCAGAGCTGCTACTAAAAGTGGGCTCTGAGTGTCTTGTCTAGATTCACTGGAGTGAGCTTGGAGATGGTTAAGTGACAAATTATCTGTGTGGTACCAGAAGGAGACCTGTTGCCAGCTACTTCAACTAAGTAATGGTTTCTCCGGAGCATCTTTGACAATGGTACCAACTCCCAAGCACTGGGAAGACCCATTAGAGCTATTATGATCAGAGGATAAACAAGCAGGTAAGAGAAGCCAGGCATTAGAAGATTTAGAGGGGACATTGAGTAATTAAACTACTTTGGCCTTACTAGTACTTAATAACTGAAAAGTTGTAGTGGGAAAGAGCCCTGGATTTGGAATGGGAGGGCCTCATTTCGAATGATTTTCCTATGTACTGTACAACCAATGTGACCTGGAGATTGTCACTTAAACTCCTTATGCCTTATTTGCCCATCAGGTATCTTCTAGCTCTAAATCTCATGATCCCAATTGGTAATAGACTGATAGTTTCCATTGGAGTGAAAAATGCACATTTGTAATAGCACATTTATATAACACCTTAAGGCTTGCAAAACACTGTTTCACTTGAGTCTCACAATAACCCTGTGAGGTAGGTGCTGTTATTTTCCCTATTTTACAGATGAGGAAACTGAGGCAGACAGCAGTAAAGTGACTTGCCCAGGGTCATATAGCTAGAAAGTGCCTGAGACCAGATTTGAACTCTAGTCTTCCTGACTCCAGGCCTAGCACTCTATCCACCAAGCTAACCTAGCTGCCTCAAAGAGCCAATGGCTGAAAGAGGCCTTCAAGCTTACAAGTACGGTGTGGGATAGTGCAAAGAGCCCTGGACCTTGCCAGTGGGAGACCTGGTTAGAGTCTTGGAACCACACAACACTATCTACAGAAATGCATGCTATTATTAACCAGCATGAGTTTGTTTTTTTTTTTTCATTGAAGAAAATGAGACGTAAGATAAAAACAACTTGGCCAAAGTCACAAAACTCAGCAGTAGAATATCTGGGATGAGAATCCAGATGTGCTGAACTGCAGCTCGGCCCTCGTGTCCATGGCCTATGATGCATACCATGCAATTGGGAATTTTCCTTATAAGGGGAGCAGAAGAGAGAGGCAGAGATAGAGATAGAAGGGGAGAGAAAGAGGTAGACAGAGAGAGAAAAACTCATCAAATATTTATTAAATGTCTACCGTGGGCAAAGTACCGTGCTAAGTTCTGGGAATCCAAAGGCAAGACAAAACAATTCCTGCCTCCAAGGAGCCTACATTCCACTGGGTGGTAGGGGTGGGGTGGAGTGGAGGTGGATGTAAAAAGCATAAAGAAACTATGATAGTATGACTATAATGAAACTTTTTAGATCAATTTTTCTTTAAACAAGGAAAGAGAGGGAAGAGAATTCTGGAAAGAAGACAAATGTAAAGGAGGACGAACAGCCAGTCACACAACACAATTCACTTCACCATTTCATCTAAGACTGGCTTTGCTAATCTGATATTCTGAGTCACCAACAGTTATCTTGATGATCACTTTTACCTACTAAAATTACACATTTCTATTAGTTAAGTGTAGTAAGATAAGTAACACTAAGTATGTGTACAAGTATACTGTATAAGTTGTTGTTCAGTAATTCAATCATGTCCGACTCTTGACCTCATGACCTCATGCTACTTACCGTCCCTGGGCTGCAGTTTGCTATTTTCTTCTCCAGTGGATTAAGGCAAACAGCAGTGAGGTGACTTGCCCAGGGTCACACAGCTAGTGAGTGTCTGAGGCTGATTTGAACTCAGGTCCTCCTGACTCCAGGCCCAGTACTCTCTCCACTGAACTACCTAGCTGCCTCCATATACTCCATATACTGTGTAAGTACGCTGTACAGAACTCTTCCCCAGTGGATTATATTGTAAATGAAGTTCATAGCTTGTTTTGTGCTTTTGTAATTCTTGTTTTGGTCACTTGAGGTTATTAAAACCCAATTGTCTCATGAACATTACTTAATTTGGGCCTGGAAACGCAATGAATGTACCAGATGCAGCACAGAAGAGGAAACGGACAGTCTATAAACATTCAACAGAGACTTATTAAGGGTCTACTTTGAGCAAAGCATTAGGCCTGGTACCAAGGATACAGTGTTAGAAGGAAAAATGGTCCCTGTTCTCAAGGAGCTTACCTCCTTCTGGGGTATCTAACACAGATTATTGTTGTTCAGTCATGTCTAACTCTTCATGACCGCATTTGGGGTTTTCTCAGCAGAGATACTGGAATGGTTTATCATTTCCTTCTCCAGTTCATTTTATAGATGAGGAAACTGAGGCAAACAGGGTTAAGTGACTTGCC
This sequence comes from Vombatus ursinus, assembly GCF_900497805.2. NCBI lineage: Eukaryota > Metazoa > Chordata > Mammalia > Diprotodontia > Vombatidae > Vombatus > Vombatus ursinus. The sequence goes on along the minus strand of NW_020945064.1, from coordinate 14,705,154 downwards.
CAGGGTACACAATTAGTAAGTATCTGAGGCAGGATTTGAACTCAGGAAGATAAGTCTTCTTGACTCCAGCTTGGCACTCCATCTACATTAAGAAATAGCGAGTCACCATAAGTTACAGAGCAGCAAAATGACAAGATGAAAAGTGTTTTAGAAAAATTTGTCTAGGAAAGAGCCTATCGGATAGCTAGAAGGAGGAGAAAATAACATAGTAAACAGGATTGAGGTGAAGGGCTGGATTTGTCTGGTGGCAGGAAGGACAAAGAACAAGAGATAGATACAAGAAACATGTTGAAGGAAGAAATTAAAGATTTTGTTGACAGTGAATGAAGGAGAGAAAACAGTTGAAGATGACTAGAATATTTCTAGCCTGGTAGCCTGAAGGAATGGCAGTGCCATGAACAGAGATGGAGAAGCAATGCCAGCCGAAGGCATGTGGAAACATGATGCATTCAGATTTGAACATGTTAAGTTTATGGTGATAAGGGGATATTCAAATGGAGAGGTCCTATAGGCAGCTAGAAATATGGAACTGGAGAGCTTGTGAGAAGGGAAAGGTGGAGTGGGGGGTCTAGATTTGGGAATGAGACGGTTGGAACTTTGTGAATGGATAAAAATTTAAGGGGAAGGACTACAGAATAGGCAAACCAATTGATAAATGAATAATATTCCTTTTTGATGTGCAGAAGCCCACTCCTTTCAAGAAGACCCTGTGCCCATACTTAGTAGAGCTCACGTTTACCAAAAATAAAATTGTTGATATGTAGAACCAACATTTGATCTGTACTCTGAGTCAACTCTGCGGCTTGACAGATGGTCTTATCTTTCCCAAATACAAGTAATAAATGTGCTTTGTTCTAGCTCATCACTAGCTGGGAAAATTTCAAATGAGAATTTTCCATGTAAAGTCTGTACCTTAACATTTTCTTTCAGTTACCATCCCAGAAAGGTGCAGCTCCTCAGGTGTAGGGCCAGTTCTGTTCTTTTCACATGTATTATGCTAATCAAATAATATTGTTGTTGTTCAGTTGTGTCCAACTCTTTGTGACCCTTTTTGGGGTTAGTTTTTTTTTCCTTTTTGGTGAGGTAATCAGGTTAAGTGACTTGCCCAGGGTCACACATCTAGTATATGTCAAGTGTCTGAGGTTGGATTTGAACTCAGGTCTTCCTGACTTCAAGGTCAGAGCTCTATCTACTATACCACCTCATTGCCCCTTTTTGGGGTTTTTTTGCCAAAGATACTGGAATGGTTTGTCATTTCCTTCTCCAGTTCATGCAAACAGGGTTAAGTGACTTGCTCAGGGTCACACAGCTAGTAAGTGTCTGAGGCCAGATTTGAACTTAGGTCCTTTTAACTCCAGGCCCAGCACTCTAACCACTGTACCATCTAGCTGTCCCAATCAAAACACAACTATTGTTTTTGTACCTAAAATAGTACAAAAATTATTTTTATCATTTTAGAATCTAGTTACTTTAAATATTTGAAAGGGCTGTTAGATTTTACTATTTGTGTGACTTTATGCTGTTCAAATGAGGGCCTATTTAAAAAAAAGAACTTTACAAATTACATTAGTTCATTTGTTGGAGAACCTATTTACTTCGTGTTTTATCTCCCCTATATCTTTAGTGTTGTTTTATTCAGGTCACAAATGACCTGTCTTAGGCCATTAGATAAATAGCATGCCCTACTTTGCTAGGGAAAACTGAAAGGTCAATTTCAGGCTTAGATACACGTGATTACCATTAATTTACCCCCAAATGCTCCCAACGGCAAAGGTTGCATTTAATGCCCTGATACAATTGATTATCCATTAGGGTAGCTATTTAAAGAACCTTCCACATCAAATTTAAACCAAAGTCTGCTCTAAAAGGGCAGATCAACACTGGTGTGGTATAATCTAATATCCTTAAATTTAAAGCTAAAAAATTCCAGTTCCCTTTGGTTGTGTCCCCTCCCTCTTCAGTACGGTTTTCTTGGCATTGTGACCAGCGTTGTATTTTTTATAAAGCAACAAATCTCTTTTAATCCCATACCAGCTAAAGAAGCATCTTTCTGTTTGATTCAATTCAATTTAATTCAACAAACAATATCAAGCAATAACTACGTGACAGTTATTATGCTAAATATACTAAACAAAGACAAAATAATCCCTTCCCTTGGGGAGCTTACATTCTACTGGAAATCATCCCAGATTCCTCAAAAGATACTCCAAACAATTTTGTTTGATGACCCTCTGATTGCTAAGATGAAGTGAAGCATGAAACAGGGAGATATATGCTTGCCAAAGGTATTTGCTGCCGTCATGGAGGATGGCCAGAGCAGAGTCCAAATGGAAGAGTGGTTCTCTATAGTTGATGAGTTTATCCAACTGTTTCTATTGTCATATGATATTATACTCTTTGCATTAAGCTCTCAGGCACCTTAGAGCCTTTTAAATAAGATTCATGATCACTCAAAAGAACTTGGCCAAACTACCCAGACAGGAGAATCCTAGGGGAAGAAAGATACTTATTCCTAACAGGCAATCAGATGGACAACCTATGGAACTCCCTGTTGCTCTCTGTACCCCACAGCTGATAGATTGAAACCCTTCTTGATTTAATCCCTCCCTAACCACAAGGTAGTACACATTGAAAATGGGACTAAGGGTTATTTCCTAGTCCTTTCTCCAAATCCTGATCAATGCACACTAGATATACACTGTGAATTAAGTACTTAATATGTGTTAAGCACTGTGCTGAGCTGGCAATACAAATCTTAAAGAGAGAGTCTGTGGAGGGATTAGGGACAGGGCAGATGGCAAGGCCTGGTGGGCCTTAAGGTACAGTGGCAGGACTACCAGTACCACATAATGTTGTTCACTTACTGACTACAAGTTCCTGCACGTTCCAAGATCCTCTAGGTGACCCAAGGGGATTAAGATGAGTCTCCCATATAATGACTGAGGAGTCTTTTGATGATGATGACATTTATTTCTTTTTTTCTAAAATTCATTTATTTCTTTTTAATTTTTCCCCAGTTACATATAAAAACAATTTTTAACATTCATTTTTTAAAACTTTGCACTCCAAATTCTCTTTCTTCCTCCCTCCCCAGCCCCCTCATTGAGAAGGCAAGCAGTTTGCTATAGGTCGTACATGTGTAATCATGCAAAACATTTCCATAAGTCGTGTTGTAAAAGGAAACATAGAAAAAAAAGACATTTATTTCTTGATGGAATCTTAGAGACCATTAAATCTAATTTAGCCCAATGAGTTTACACTTCCACTGGCAGTTCTAAGCGGCTGGTGCAGTGGATAGAGCATCAGGCCTAGAATTAGGAAGACCTGAGTTTAAGTCCACTCTCAGATGCTTACGAAGCCAGGGAAGGAGGGAACGCATGTCACATATGGAGTCTGTGTGCAAAAATGTAGGGACAGGAGCTGAGATGTACAGTTGGCTACTAGAAGGACATTTGGTTGGAACATGGAATATGTAAAGGGGAATAAGGTGAAATAAGTATAGAATAATATAAAATAAATATGTGAAATAAGGCTGGATCAGACTGTGATAACCTTTAAATGCCAAGATGAGGAATTTGCGTTTTATCATTGAGGCAATAGGGAGCCAGCGAAAGTCTAACTCGCTTTATAGATAAGGAAACTGATGAACACAGTGGCCTATGGTTATCAGTTTTCTCCAGTTTTTATATGTTATCCCTAAGTTAGAGACTCAAGGATCAAGCCAGAGGATCCATTAGAAGACAACTTCTCTACCGCCCTCATCTTATTGAGGAGTAAACTAAGGTCCAGAAAAGTTAGGTGAGTTGTCCACGGTCACACAACTAGTCAGAATGTGGCAGAGCCAAGACTGACTTCAGATCCAACATGTTCTCACCGCACCCTGCTTCCTCCTAAGGTGAGGGAGTAGTGGTGGTGGTGGCGGTGGGGGTGCTGAGAAGGACAGGGTTACCTTTTTAGATTTAGCATCCCTTATTGAAGCCAAGGGAAGTGAAAAGCACTAGGGTAAAGGAATTGCTCTTCTGGGTTACCTTCCCTTTTGAGAGAGCAAGATTGAAACCCCAAATTATCAAAATCAGTTTCTAATTAATAATATAAAAGAACACATTCACATTGTTCTCTTCCTTTACAAAATGACTTCCATATACTATTTCATGTCATCTTCACAACGATCCTCAAAGTTCAATAAAGTAGGTGTTATCATCTCCTCTTTAAAAATATGAAGAAACTGAGTCTTAAATAGAGCAAATAACTTCTTTACCCAAGGTCAATGAGTTAGCAAGTGGCAAAGTTGGAACATCATCCTGACATCAAGCCTAGTTCTCTGTTTTATGCACTGCTTTGGGCTACGCCATTTCGAGCACATCATTTACGAATGCCCTTTCTCAGCATGGCTTAGGTTTGGCTTTAATTTGAAACTGTTATCATCTTCCTGCTGGATGGTATAAAGAGGTGAGGAACACGGGGTCCTAGATTTAATGCTGGAAGGAATCTTAGAGGCCATAGAGTACAGATGAGGAAACTGGGGCCCTGCGTGCTGTAGTGACTTGCCCCTGGTCTTCCAGAGAAAAGAGCAGAATCTTCTGATTCCAGATGCAGCATACCTTCTGCTCCCTCACCAAATGCTTAAGGTGTTTTCAATACTGGCACCATTTATAGCTACTGACCAAGCCAACGTTCCTTAGTGACTGGATAAGGCCTTTTGCCTCCAAGGATTGAACAGTTTTTTCCCATTGTGCATAGACCTGAAGACTCCTGCTGTTTTTTAATCTTGCTAAAGTGATGACTTATGATGCCATCTTGAATACACAGTACAAATAAAGTCTGAGCAGAATGAGAAGCAATGACTTCGCCTCAGGGAGGAATTAAACTCTTTATCTAAAACAAACCTTCACAAAAAGAAGAAGGACATAAATGAGAGATGAGGTACTTGCTAATTAAGATAATTAATGAAAAATCTAAGATTCTGAATATTTTAAGTATAGCCTCCTGATAGAAATAGAAATGTACCAGATTGATTTTTAATTGGACTAATAACCGGGATGATGAAGACATAGAATCTCAGAATTACTAACCAGAGGCCATCTTGTACAGCCTCTCCCTAAAGCACCAAATTACTGTCCCATATAGAATCATAGACTCTCAGCGCTGGAAGGGACCTCAGAAGACATTCAATCTCATCCATACCCATCACCATGCAGTAATTCCCACTACAAGTTACCCAAGAAATGTTCATTCCATCTCCACTTGCCAGCCAGTGTGGGGGAACTCACTTCCCACTGAAAAGAGCCTATTCCATTTTTGGATAGCAGTCATCATTAGGATATTTTCCTTTGTCTTGAGCCAAAATTTGCCTTTCAATCTTGCTCTTAGTTCTCTAATAAGTGGTCATCTAATCTCCACTTGAAAATCTGCAGTTATAGGGTATGCACCATCACAGGAGTTGGTCCATTCCATCTTGGGATAGCTAAGTATAAGGAATTTCTTGTTTATATTAAGCTCAAACCTGCCTACTTTACACTGTTATATTCTTCAGTGGGCAAAGGAAATCCTCCTTGTCCGTAGAGGAAAAACCAAACAAAGAATGTTTATTGCTCAGATTATGATATACAATTAGATGGACAATTTGTTGGATTTGACCACCTGTATCTATTTTGATCTGTCTGTCTTGACTCTCTGTGCTTCTGTCTTTGTCTCTCTGTCTCTATCTCTCCCTCCCTTCCTCTCTCCTTTCCCACTGTCTTCTTCTATTCTCTATTCTTTCCTTTCTTTCTCTTTCCTTCCCTTCCTCTATCTCTGTCTTTCTGTGTATGTCTCTCTGCCTCTGTCTCTCTCTCACTCTTCATTTAATACCACTATATATCAACTAGTGCTATTATATGGTTGAGAGTTATGGAGCCCAAAATAGTCTCTGAAGAATCAAAAATGATCCCCCTACTGAGTATTCAGAGAAATTAAGAGCCCAGACAAGCTCAATGCTAAGGCCTCAGCCCATAGAGCCTATCCGAGAAGAAAGAAGACTGGGGTCCAACTGATCTGCACACCTGCTCCCAGGAATGAGTAGATTTGGTCCAAGCTACTTTTTTTAGGAAAAGATAGGTGTGCTAGACAGTGGATAAATGCAAAAACGACCTTTCAAAAACCACCATTTAAGAGTTAAGTTGCCTTCATTGTTCTTCTAGGTGGAAAATAGTCACGCTCACCCTCTAGGCCTGCCCTGCTTCTAACTCCTGTGATTAATAATGGCTGTTTGAATTCATATTATGTGTTCTTTCCAAGGGCCTCAAAGCACTCTGTTAGCATTAATTAAGTTTCACCGTGTCAGGTAGGTGAATATTCCTGTACCCACTTACATAAGGTTTAACTGAAGTAGCAGATGAAATAACTTTAATTAAGAAATGCTTGCTGGAATTGAATCGGACTGAACTTCTCTAATGTGAACGCTGAAAGAAGCAGGTGTGGCACTAGGGGTAGCAGGGTGGCCTTGGAGTCAGGCGGACCTTCTGACGCGTCCCGGCTGTGTGATCTTGAGTGAATCATGGTATTCCATGTGTCAGCTCTCCAAGTCTGTGTAACAGGACAGCTGAGGATGTGCGTGGTGGAGGGAGTTTCCATACTCCACACCAATGAAATCCCATGTTTGGACAAAAGGAAAAAAACCCCAAACTATTAGCCCTACCTTAGAGGTCCATTTATAGGCCCAGGATGTCCCATTTACTGAAATTCTGCCAAAGATTTTTTCCAAAGAAATCTTTGCATATTCTTGACATCGAAATAATGACCAAAGTGATGGAAACAATTTCCCTGGAAATTATGCTCTTTCAACAGATTAAATCTTAATTCAACAAACATTTATTAAATACCAACTGCTCCAGGTACAGTGTAGATACCTTTAGGCTGACTGCATTGAGTTCTAAGAATAGCGTGGCAGCCGTAGGAGAGGAACTCAATCCTCCAAGGTCATAGAGTGATTAGTGCTAGAAGGAGTCCTTGCTATCATCTCCTCCATTGCCGCCATTTTAGAGAGGAAACACAGAGGCTCAGAGATATGAATGGACTTGTCCAAAGTCACACAGCCACTCAGCAGTCACACCAGTACAACTGGCCTAGAACCTAAGGTTTCCTGATTCTACTATATTAGGCTTGGAGTCTGACCAGTTCTGGAATGAGACCTCTAAGGACTAGCTAGGTGGCTCAGCAGTTAGAGCGCTGGGCCTACAGTCAGTAAGACTCATCTTCTCGAATTCAACTGTAGCCTCAAACACTTGCCGGCTGTGTGACCCCCAGCGAGCCATCTAACTCCTATTTACCTCAGTTTCCTTATCTGTAAGATGAGCTGGAGAAGAAAATGGGAAACTGCTCCCATATCTCTGCTAAGAAAACCTCAGACGGGGTCACGAAGAGTCAGACGTGACTGAAATGACTGAGCCAGAAAAATGTGGAAAGGCCCATCGTCAAAAAGTTGGCCACAGCCCCTTAGGAAAACCATCGCCTTCAGCACGGAGAAGCTGTGCTTTGTGAATAAAATAATAGATCTTTTGAAGTATTGGATTATGATCAGCCGTAATAATTGGGTTGGATTATATTCCTTGAGAGCAGGCCCTTACTCCTTGATTACCAGCCTCTTCAAGAGGATAACTCTTCAATATCCTGGCCCTGGAAATGAGCCACTATGTCCAAAGGGATGCAGACCATTTGCTTCTCAGAGAGAAAGCGTTTGGTAGTTTGGAATCTGATACTTTACCCTCCACTTCAGACCTCTGATGTGGTAAAGGACAAATTGCTTTTTCAGCAGCTCAGCCTTAATGCCTTCATTTGCATTCTCCAAAACCCAGTCAAAGCAAATCTTAGCAAGGGTCCCCCTTTGTGATCACAGAATGATGCAAACGCAGATTCATTCCTGGAGGAATGGGGGGAGGCGTTGGCAGGGGGGTGGGAGGAGGATGCTGCTTTTGATAAAGGTCAGCTTCAGAAAAGAGAAGATGGTGACATGAGTCCAGGGAGAAGAACTCACCAGATGCTTAAGCAACTAGACGGCAGGGTCCGTGGTGCTCGCCCAGTGATATTTCAGCTTGTGGGCACTTCCCTCTGAGTAATTATATGTTGTTTACTAAGCGGAGCTGTTCATTTATAAGGGACAATCCAAACGGAGTACAACATGTGATCGTACTCATTGGAGCTCCAGACCTTTATTTTCAATCAGCAGAATAATCGAGTCATATCATTAGTGAGTCTGTGGCAATCTCATCTTGAAATATTACCTTTTAAAAAATGTAGCTAAGCAATAAATATGGTGGTTTCCGTATAGTCATCAGCCAATGACATTTATTGTACCTCTGTGGTTTTTCAGGGTGCTAGAGTGGAAGTGTTAAATTATTAAAGAAAAAAAAAACTGCTGCCATGTTAGGCTAAGAGACAAAGAAAATGTCCGTAATGCTGAAAAGATGGCGTGCCAAAGTAGAAGAATGGGCCTGCAGTGTGAACCCTGGCTTTAAGCCTTGGCCCCAATATTTTCAAACAGTGATGCCAAAAATGTTGCTTCATCTCAGTTTCCTCAGCTGTAAAATGGGTAGAATAATAAATGTACTACCCACCTCACAGGGTCATTATGAAGAAAATGCCTTGTGCAAATTAAAATGCTATGAAGCTATGATTTATTGTTCGTTTCCTTCTCCTCTTCCTCTTCCTCCTACTCTGTGGTCACCACCATTGCTGCCATCATATAGTGGACAGAGAGTAAGCCTCAGAGCCAAAGAGAGCTGGGTTCAAATCGCACCTCTTACACTGTCTGACGGTGTGACTCTAGCGGAATCTTTAATATTTCGGCGATCTGTACAATTCTCTAAGACTATGTAAGTTACAGAGAAGATGCCAACCTGTATGAGTGGAGGGAGTTTCCTCATCTGAGAGTCCCCTGTATCAGTGAAACTACAGGTCCACACCCCTATTCCTCCTATTTAATAGTAGAGTCATACAAATCATTTGGAACATTCTTAGTTTAGTTAGCTTGCTATTTTTATTTAAAAATTACCTAGAAACTGAGTGTGAATACTGCTGTTTCATCTCCTGAAACCAAGTTTTAAAAAAAATACCCTCTTTAAGTACTAGAAGCAGGATATTTTTAATATGTAGAAGAGACTTAATTGTTTCACTTGATTCCTGGATTGAAAAATACTCAAGATTTTCCTGATTAAGCCCTCTCCACTCTGATCCTTAGCACTTATATATGCAGTCAGAGCTATATTCTTCTCTGCTTATTAATAATAAATTTATTTGTAATTGTCCTTAAGTCTTTTCAGAATGTATCTATTAGCACCAGACTTGGAGTCAGGAAGACTTGAGTTCAACTCCTGCCTCAGACAATTATTAGTTTTGTGACCCAGAGGCAAGTCTCTTAATATTTGTCTGCTTTAGTTTGCTTATTTGTAAATAGTAGTTTGATAGTAATAACACCTATCTACCAGGGTTATAGTGAGGATAAAATGAGATAATATTTGTAAAGCATTTTGCACCTTAAAACACTGTAAAATGCTAACTATTTTTATTATTATTATTATTAATATTATCCACTAGACTATAGTTTTATCAAGGCCAAGGGATCGTGTTTTCTATTAAAAAATATTTCTCAAAGTGCCTAGTACAGCATTGTGGACATGGCAAGAACACAAGAAATCCTTATTAACTGGATGATTTCATAATAAGAAGTTTATGATGTTTACTAAAAATCAGTTTAGGAAAATGCACAGCCCTATTAATGATCTCAAATTGCTTACTGCCAAAAATCCCATGTTCTTAATATCAATATTCTTCTGGTAGCATTAAAGGTAACATCAAGAATATATGCTTGACTGTTGGTGGAGTTGTGAACTGATCCAACCATTCTGGAGAGCAATTTGGACTATGCCCAAAGGTCAATCAAATTGTGTATACCCTTTGACCCAGCAATACTACTACTAGGACTGTTTCCCAAAGAAATTTTTAAAAAAAGAGGAAAAGGACCCATCTATACAAAAATATTTATAGCAGCTCCTTCTGTGGTGGCAAAGAATTGGAAATTGAGGGGATGCCTGTCAATTGGGGAATGGCTGAACAAGTTGTGGTATATGAATGTGATGGAATACTCTGGTGCTATAAGAAATGATGAGCAGGATGATTTCAGAAAAACCTAGAAAGACTTGTATGAACTGATGCAAAGTGAAGTGAGCAGAACCAGGAGAACATTGTACACAGCAACAGCAATATTGTGAATGACTTTATCAGCAATATAACGATCCTAAAGGACTCATGATGAAAACTGCTATATGCCTCCAGAGAAAGAATTGATGACATCTGAATACAGACTGAAGCACACTATTTTTCCCTTCCTTCCTTCCTTTCTCCTTCCTTCCCTCCTTTCTTCCTTCCTTCCTTTCTTCCTTCTTTTCTTTCTTTCTTCCTTCCTTCCTTAAGTACCTCATTAGCACACTTCCTTTGCTAGGCCTATATATCCTTGGTATTATCTTTTGCACAACTTTCCACGTGAAAGTTCTTATGAGCAGGCCTAACCCAGACTGGGACCCTAGTACTTCAAGTTCAATGTTAGAAAGAAATAAGGAACTTGTAGGTCATTCAAAGTTTATTTAGCCATAATATATAAATATTTAAAGGATATTCCAGTACTTAGTTTGGGTAGACCTGTACTCCCAAGGCCTCAGGACATCTGCCAAGTCTGAAGGGCCCCAACTCCATGGGGGTAGACTTTTTTTTTTGCCATTAGGTGACCAGAAAATTACATCAATATGGCCAGAGGCTGCCTCTGGCCATATTGAGAAAGAGAATTTTCTCTCTTTCTTCCTTCCTTCCTTCCTTCCTTCCTTCCTTCCTTCCTTCCTTCCTTCCTTCCTTCCTTCCTTCCTTCATTCCTTCCTTCCTTTCTTTCTTTCTTTGATACAAATGCTAAAGAACTGTTTTTACATGTAGTTGGTGAAAAATTAAATAATATTTTAAAAAAAGAATATATATATGACCTGATAAGGAGGTAGGTTGGTCATATAGGAAAGATGGCAGCCTGAGTGCTTTACTAGTATCTACAAATATTAGGGGTACACAGGATCAAAGAGCTGGAAGTCCATCCAGTTCATTCCCCTCATTTTACAGCTGAGAAAACTGACTCAGAGGAAGATCCCCAGAATGTTGGCCAGACCTTCTACTGAGAGATATGTAAAGAGATATGAGCAAAAATTATAGATGATGGGAAGACTTACAATGTGCATTATTAGATGGTGCTGCCCACTCTGATAAGATCATAGATCCATAGAAACATTCTCCCAGGGTGCTACATGGCTGTAAATCACAGAACACCACTATCTGAAATTTTCTGGTGACTCAAAGAATGGAAGACATGGGAGGTGTAAGAAGGTAGAAGCACATTATCAATGATGACTTGATGATGGGACCACCATCTACCAAGGTTACTCCCTCCCCCTTCAACATGAGTTAGGCTAGTTTTTCCTTGAAAGGTGACAAAACTTGTCCTTGAAAGGTGACAAAGGGACTTAATTGACCCAGGGGCTAAAGCTCAAGCTCTGCCTCCTGGTAGCCTCTGGCCATATTGACGTAATTTTCTGGTCACCTAATGGCAAAAAAAAGTCCACCCCCATGGAGTTGGGGCCCTTCAGACTTGGCAGATGTTCTGAGGCCTTGGGAGTTATGACACTGCCCGGGGGGCAGGTCTACCCAAACTAAGTACTGGAATATCCTTTAAATATTTATATGTTATGGCTAAATAAACTTTGAATGACCTACAAATTCCTTATTTCTTTCTAACATTGAACTTGAAGTACTAGGGTCCCAGTCTGGGTTAGGCCTGCTCATAAGAACTTTCACGTGGAAAGTTGTGCAAAAGATAAATACCAAGGATATATAGGCCTAGCAAAGGAAGTGTGCTAATGAGGTACTTAATGTGGTTGATAATGGATAGATAGCCAGAATACTGTTGTTCAGTTGTCTCTGACTTTTTCTGATTCCATTTGGGGTTTTCCTGGCAAAGATACTGGAATGATTTACCATTTCCTTCTCTATCTCATTTGACAGATGAGGAAACCGAGGCAAATAGAGGTAAGCGACTTGCCCAGGGTTACATAGTTAGTAAGTGTCTGAGGTTGGATTTGAACTCAGGTCTTCCTGATTCCAGGCCCAGTGCTCTATACACTGTACCATTCAGGTGCCCAGGTAGCCAGAATACTGCACTGCTAACACCACCTTGACCCCAGTGAAAGATGAAAAAAAAAAAACACGATAAAACCAGAGGAAGCCTTCTAATGCACTGTGGAAGAATTATGGTGCAGTATATACAAAACCTGTACAGACAGGATGAGAAGGCATGTTGTATGCATATTTGTACTCACAATATGACCTGGAAGAAGGAGGATACATGCCAGTGAGATGACTGATCCATTTAGCCATCCAACTAGAATAAATTTATGCATTTTTTATTAAGTGTAGGTAGATAAAGGACACTTTTACATGAAACTCTAGGGTACGTGAATTAATGAATGATAAAGCATTTGTTACTTACTATGCTTGAAGGACTGTGCTAAGTGCTGGGGTTAGGAATATCAAGCAATATAGACCCTGCCCTCAAGGAGCTTCCATACTAATGGAGGAAGACAACACATAAAATGGAGCTAGAAAGGGAGTAGGTATTGTTTGGGAAAAGCCAGGATGTGATGCTGACGCCTGTTCCAGGCAAGATATGGCTTTCAAACGCTCACCTATCAAAGCCCAAGGCTTCCACGATCAGAGTCCAAAGTGCTGCTGGGAGGAGGGTGAAGAGGAGGGGAAGGATGGCTGGCGTATGGATGGCATGGTTTTGAAATCACCAGGAAATGACTGTGAGACTGAATGCCTTTTGTCATTTTATTTCATTCTCCTCTCCCACCAAGCCTACACTTGAATGGAGGGGAGAATGACAAAGCAGTGTGTTGTAGTCACCATCCTCTGCTGTCTTACTCTTACGATGCAAGAGCAACCTTTTCATTTGGTGAAGGTGTCTGGGGGAAGAGTTGTTGCTGTTCCTATGAGCACCATCTCCATCCCACCCTACCTGAGACTACACACTTTGGTCTTTTGTACCATAACTGTGCATAACTCTGGAGTTATACCCTTGCCAGGGGCACGGGGACGGCAAGGATTTCTCACTCAGTGGGGCCCTGAGAACTCTCAGCCCATGTGTTGGGGTATCATATGGGCTTGGTTGAGTAGAAACCTGAATCCAAATCTAAATATTTCTCTGCTTCTCAAAATAAGCCATTTTCTCTATTTCTCATTCATCAAATACTTCTACTGTATCAAGAAACAAACATCTAGACACAGAACTCTGTCTTTTCTTTACTTTTCCAGGGGCTTAGATCTTAGGCTTCTGCACCTGGCTTCTTTCACAGATTTCTGGAATTCCACAAGGAACACTCCGCTGGCCTCTGATATTAACAGCTTCTGAGATTAGCACATAGTGAAATCAGATCCGCTAAGAACTACAGCTTCAGAGCTCCCAGAGAGTCAGCGCTCCTTAAGAACAAAGCCTATATGTTCTGCCTACCAACTAACTGCCCCTTATCCTGGCTCCGTGCCCAGGATGCAATCACTGTATAGGAGTTGGCATGCAAGAGGAACTTCCAAATGAATGGGCCTAGATGAAGATTGGCAAGGCTCCTCCTCTAACTCCTTCTAGCACGTGGAGACACTTTTCCTATTCCTTGAACATAATCTCTCTGAGGGCAGAGACTATCTCATTCACCTTTTTAATCACCTTCCTAGGCTAGTGTGATGCTTTGTACATCCTGCGTGCTGAATAAATGTCTGTTGGGATGGAATTTCAGGTTGATGGAGAATGCTGTACATGGACTGTGGCTAATTCCCTGCCACTCGCCCCGTCCTAAAACCAGCAAACATCTCTCCCCCAACATATTTACCAAAACAAACACACACAAAAATCCCACAAGACACAGAACCTCATAGTATCTTTAAAGCATCCATTTCTAAACAAACTCAGACCCTGAATGAGCTCTATTCCTCTCACCCAGAAATAGGAACAGCCATTTGGGCCCCTGGCCTGGCTTTGCTCCTCTGCGTTTGAGAACATCTTAGGAAATACACAAGAAAAATTGAGGAGCGGGATGGAACACTTACTCCCTGAGATGTGGTTTTGACAAATTTAGAGGAGACAGATTTAGGCATAGTTAGAAATATAAAAACAAGACAGGCAGCCACATACATTTGGCTGCAGTACCAAATGAGACAAAAGAAAGCATTTTCTTGAGATTCACCAGTCAGGATACTGAAGGATCATACAAAGATGGGACAGTGGTCTGTGTGGAATTTTACCTTCCCCTGGGACAACAGTTTGAATAAGGTGAGAGGCAGGGTGGAGAGATGGAGGGAGGGAGTGAGAGAAAAAGAGAGAGAGGGGAGGAAGGAGGAAGGCAGAGAGACAGAGACAGATGGAGATAGAGACAGAGAGAAAGAGGAGAGACAGAGACAGAAGGAGAGAGGAGAGGGAAGTGAGAAGTGAGAGACAGAGAGAAGAGAGGAGAAAGGGAGAAGAGAAAGAGAAGAGAAGGAAGGGGGAGAAGAGAGAAAGGGAAGAGGAGAGGGAAGGTGAGGGAAAGGGAGAGAGACAGAGAGGAGAGAAGAGAGAGAGGGGAGAGAGAAGAGAGAGGAGGGAAAGAAAAGGAATTCTATGCAGATGTGCGAAATACAGAGGTATTTAGCCATGAATCTAAAATTACTGAACAGTTCTTCCTCACTTCTGTCCACATAGAATGATGAGATCACTCTCATCTTCTGCACATCTACTACAGAGGAGAAAGCTAATTGAAGTATGATTCTTCAACTCTGTAATTCTGAGATAAGACTGTTAAACTGGTGGCAGTCTGTTCTAGCAGGGTTGGGGACCTTGGCTGCCTTTCCATCTAATCCTTCAGTCAAACAGACAGCAGATGTTGGAGGTGCACAGCATTGTTCAGTGTTTTGGAAGATATGAAAGGGGATTGTGTGTACAATAAAAGGAAGACTGGCTCTGAAGTCAGAAAACTTGAGTTTAAAATCTTAGTTCTGTTACTTGTGACCTGGGTCAAGTCATCTTTCCCTTTCTGAGCTTCCATTTTGTCCTCTATGGAGTGTGGAGTTTAGATTAGAAGAAATAACATTGAGCCATCTAACACAACGAATTAGCCACCATGGCTCAGTAGCCTTCTCATCCTGGAACATCACTGCCATATTGGTCCTTTCCTTCCACTGGTGAGTTCCATCAGGGGACCTCCATTTTGGAAATGGGCCCAGGCCAGTCAAGCTTCATTCCCTCACAGTTGTGCTTTTGACTCTGGACTTTGCCACTGTTTCCATGACTGGGGAATTTCCTGCCCTTTTCCCTGTCTTCTTAAGCATTTTTGCTCTCACCTTTTTATATCAGTAAATAAACATTTTTAAAACACCTATTATGTGCCAGGCACTGTGCTAAGCCCTGGGCATACAAAGTAATATAGAAGACAGTCCCTGCCCTCAAGGAGCTCACAATGTAATGGGAAAGACAACACGCAGTCACGTACAAAACAACATACAGCAAAGATAAAGTAGAGATATGTAATCGACAGAGGGAAGGCACTAACTTCAGGGGAGAATGAGAAAGTCTTCTTATAGATAGCAGGATTTTAGCTGGGACTAGAAGGAAGTCAGGGAAGTCAAGAGGCGGAGATGAGGTAGGAGAGAATCCCAGTCTTGGGGGCCGGCTAGTGAAAATGCCCAGAGTTGAGAGATGGACTTTCTTGTGAAGGGGTGGGGAACTTGCGTCCTTGAGGCCACATGTGGCTTTCTAGGTCCTTAAGTACAGCCTTTTGACTGAATCCAATTGTTCTGTAAAATTTGGATTCAGTCAAAAGGCTGAACTTAAGGACCTAAAAGGCCACATTCAGCCTTAAAGCTGCAGGTTCCCCACCCCTGGTTTTGTGTGAGGAACAGCCAGGAGGCCAGTGTCATTGGGTTGCAATAGTCCGGGCAAGGTATAACAAGACAAGAAAGGAGGCAGAGGTGGGAATGGCGTATGGAGTTAGGCAGGTTATGAAGGGTTTTGAAGGCCAAACTGAGGATTCTCTAGTTGATCTGGGATGGGATAGGGAGCCAGTAGAATTCATTGAGTAGGAGGTGACATGGTCAGAACTGTATGCTCTGTGCTATCTTCTCTTGTTAGAATGTAAGCTCCTTGAGGGAAAGGACTCATTTCTCTTTGCTTGTATTTGTATTCTCAGCCTTAGCAAAATTGACATGCAGTAACTGCTTAATAAATGGTTTTTTCCTTGCTTGGTTGTCATGAGTGATCCTGAGAATCCTTTAGGATTTAAGCAATGTGGGTTTTCTCATGTAAGGGTTTGCTTCAGAGTGATTGCTTTAAAATGTGGAAATTGCAGTAAAACATGGCAACTGAAGAGAAGCAGTTTTCTGATCCGTGTAAAGAAGAACAGCCTTACAATTAGAATTCTCTAAAAGTGGGGTGGACTGCTTCAGGAGGTAGTGGATTTCCCTGCATGAGAGTTCCTCAAGCAAAAGCTCATTGAACACTTGTTGGGGGTGTCATAGATGGCCTTTGAGGTCCCTGCCAACTCTGAGAAACTATGATTTTGTAATTTGATGAAGAGAGGCTTCCTAACAATTGGGCCCAGTCCAACAGTGCATGTCTGCCACGTACTTAGTTCTCTTAATTCATACAATTCCCCTTTGCTTCTTTTCAGCAGGTTAGAATCCAAACCAATAGCCCAGACACTGCCCTGCTTGGACAGCAAAATCCTTCTTGTTGCCTTTGTGTTATTAAATGTCTCTTGGCATGGGAGCAAGAGTCTTGTTTCTGAGTCACTCAGAGTTGCAGTAGCTGCTGCTTACCTACATAAAGTCATTTTCTTCTCTGACGTCATGACAGAATGGTATAAAAACAGTCTCACATAAAACATAGCGACTTAAAGGGGGGAGGCATAATAGAAGAAGAGACAACCTTATAAGCAACAGAGCACCCATTTCTGGGTGACCTTGGTCACGATGAGTCTTAGACTAATTTAGGCATAAGAAAATAAAAAAAAAGTTTCCGAATCATAATGGGAAAAGAGCATTTTGGTAATTTCTTCTCATGGTTGTGTGTGTGTGTGTATGTGTGTGTGTGTGTGTGTGTGTGTGTGTGTGAGAGAGAGAGAGAGAGAGAGCGAGAGGGAGAGAGAGAGAGAGAGAGAGAGAGAGAGAGAGAGAGAGGAAGGGAGAGAGGAGTTTATCTGGACACATCTCATTAATTCATTTCTCTCCCCTTTCAGTCTAGTTGATGAAATGACAAAATATAGGAGGTAGGTAACAGAATCAACGAGGTATTAAGGTGTTAAACAAAGTGTAAAGAAGTGTTTATACTTTTTACCCTTTTACTAGGTACAAGGATATTCCTAGGTCAAGTTTAACAGAATTTGCTAGCCTCTGGCCTACCAAAGACTCAGCCCAGCTCTTCTCTTGGTTGTCCTTCATAAACCAAGACATACTCTTTAGAAAGTCAATGGAATTTAGGCAGGAGACAACAGATAGGAAGAGAGGAAGAACCCAGCTCTTAAGAATCACTCTTCACTAAGCCCGAAAAAGGTGTCAAAGAAAGCACTTCAGTAATCGAACTCTGTTCATTTCAGAATGACAACCATTTCTGGAATACACATTCAAATGACAGTTATATAACACACCTCCTAAAATGCCAGTGTATAAAGGTCTTCTATCCATAAGTTTCATAGAACTTGGAATTTTAAAGGGCTCATCTTGTCCAACCCTGTCATTTTATGGATGAGGAAACTGAGCCCTGGAGAGGGTAAGTAACTCAGTCACAGTCACACATGTAATTAGCAGAAGCAGGATTTAGGCCCAATTTTTCTGACATCAAATCAAATGATTTTTTTCATTATGCCAAGATGCCTTTTCAGATTCTGCCAAATTAATCCTCTTAGGTCACGAAAGAAAGAGCAAGAATTAGTATTCTTAGTTTAGTTTTTTTTTTTTTTCCAAATGAAACATTGTGGTCATACAAAGGGCCAGGAACAGAAGTATAAGCAAAAGTCACAGCTCTAGGGGCAGCTAGATGGTGCAGTGGATAGAGCACCGGCCCTGGAGTCAGGAGGACCTGAGTTCAAATCTGGCCTCAGAAACATAACACTCACTAGCTGTGTGACTCTGGGCAAATCACTTAACTCCAATTGCCTCACCAAAAAAAAAAAAAAAAAGTCACAGCTCTTAAGCCATACTACTTTAGGTCACATGACAAATGAAGTGAAATGTATATTAGATGGTTTTCCTATGTTTTTTCACAAATAAATACCTTATTATAAATATCTCACACTTACTCATTACTTTATTAATTTCAGAGTATATTAACACTAATAACCAATCAATACTAAAGACATATGTTCTATGTAGTCTCAACTCTATTAATATTTAGGAAATAGCCAATTAACAAACAATAAAAAGACATAATCAACAAACACAAGTATTTATTGAGCACCTGCTATGTGCTTATTTATCTCTGTCCTGGGAAGCAGGAGCACAGATAATCGCGCTGATTATTTCATTGGATTTTCAGAGTAACCTTATGAAAAAAGTTGGGCAGACATAATTATTTTACCCAAGAGGAAACAAGCCAAATAAAGTGATTTAACCAACTTGAGCTACAAGTCAGAAGGTCTGGGTTTGAGTCCACTACCTAACTGTATGATCTTAGGAAAGTCACTTTCTTTCTTTGAGACTCTGGTTACCAATCTTTAAAATAAAAAACAATATATATATATATATATATATATATGGTCCCTTCCAGTACCAACCTTCTATGATTTTATGATTGTAAGTGACAGCTGTGAGGCAGAAATAAAGGACTGATCCCTCTGATTCTATCCTAGTCTTGTGCTTTGTTACATGAGGCTGTTGTCTTGTTTACTTGGCATCTAATTTTCTTCAGAAATAATGTTGGTCAAAAATGTTCACAGTGCTCAATGTTGAATATATTAAAAAGCATAATTGGGGGGAAAGCAGAGCACTGAAAACCTTCTAGCAATTTATTTTAGGAGGAATTTGGTACAGAAAGAACACTGAAATGGAAATTTATATCAGAGGTTATAATATAAATCCAGATTCTACGCAGCAATCTCAACAAAACTCATTTTAAAAACACAGACTTCTGGCTTTACTCTTCTCTGTTTGGGGACAGCTCTACAGGTCAGAAACACATAAGACGTTAATTTTTTAAAAACAATCTTATCTAGAAAATTATCCCTAAACTTAGTTTTTTTTTTTTAAAGCATTCTCATCAGTTTAATTAACTTACAGGATATTTATTTTTGACATTTGATGTGAACCATGGATAAAGTCCGTTAAGTTAGATATCAAAGCAGAGTCCTAGGACTGGAGTTTAACCTGTAAAAAGTGAAAGTGTTTTTTATCACTGTAAATCAATTTTGTGCTATCTCTGCCAGATCTGAGTGTACTGGGAACTGTCCGCCCAGGTGGCAGACACTGGTTACTTATTTACAAGCTAAACGTTCCTAACTTTTGCTGCCCTTCTTTCCCTATATCCTTTGAGAGGAGCCAGAGCTTAAAGAAGGATGTTTTCTTCTTGTTGTGTATATTGGAAAGCCATTCCATTTTGGTAAAGACAACCCTTGTCCCCTCCCTCCCCTTCCAGAGCCTTTGACATTCTCCAACACGGAATGCTCAGAAATTTGCTGCTTGCCTTCGATCGAGAAAGAGCCAATACCAGATACAGATCCAGTCTCTTCAAAGCAAGAACTGGAGTTACAGACTACAAAGGACTCGCTAATGTAGCTCCTTTGAAAGTCTGTTCTGTTCAGAACAACCCACCAAGTGGTTTTTAAACTAACGTTCCTCTAAATAATTAGCAAAACAAAACAAAAAAACAAACTTAAAAGGATATTTGTTCTTTTACGTGCAAATGAAAGATCTGGAGGAAGGCCAAAGAATGCTTTAAGAACCTCAGGATCTGAAGGAGATAGATGGGGTGGGCTCCCCATCTCTGCTCTATGGAGCAGCCCTGAAAAGACTTCATAGCTTGCAGGGAGAAATACCACTGATGGGCCTTTCTCACCCCATCTACCTCCACTTCCCCAACCCCCATTAGATCGAATCCTGTCTTTCTCAGCAATCGTCAGTGGCTTCCTAGTGTCTTTCAAGGAATGCTCAAACTCCTTTGCCTGACTTTCAAGGCCCCCCCAAAATCTGTTATTATACTATGTTTATTGTCTTGCCTTAAATCACGTTCCTTAGTGCCCTCTACACTCGGGGGTGGGGAACCTGCAGCCTCCAGGACACATATGGCCCTCTAGGTCCTCAAGTGCAGCCCTTCGACTGAATCGAAACTTCACAGAACAAGATTTGTTCTGGATTCAGTTTGGATTGGCACATAGTGAGAGCTAGATAAATGATAGATAGTATTATAGGTCTTCTCCTCCTTCTCCTTCTCCTCCTCCTCCTCCTCCTCCTCC
>NW_020945064.1:14621066-14684613 GCF_900497805.2 Vombatus ursinus | reverse complement strand
TTCTTCTTCTTCTTCTTCTTCTTCTTCTTCTTCCTCTTCTTCCTCCTCCTCCATTCCTACCCATCCTTTAAAGACTAACCCAAATGCCTTCTCTTTGTCAGACTAGGGTTCATTCCTGTCAGCAGTTCTACTGACCCATCATGCTCAAGTTCAAGAATAACAGATCCCAGGGCATTGGTGGAAGATCATTGCAGTTGACAAGGATTGCAGAAAAGCTCTGTGTTTGGCACCAAAGCTTGCTACAGCTCGGTGCCATCCACAGGAAGGGAGCAAAGCAAAGGGTGGGATGGTGCCGGGCTAATAAGACATTTGGGGTAATCTTCCTCCTGCTGGTTCCATCTCACTGTCCAGATCCCTTAAAGGCCTTCATTAGACCAGTGGAGACAGCATAATGACACACTTTCCCATGGTCCAGAGCGCTGTTTCTTGAAAATGTTTCTTCCTTGTTGTGACAAACAACACAGGCAGCCATAAGGGAGACGAGAGAAGAATCACCAGTGAAATGAGCACAGCTCCAGCTGCCTGGGAAAGTAACCTATCCAGAACCCCTCACTTCCTAGTCAGGTCAGCTACATGGGGGAGGGAGTAGAGTGTCATGAGCCTGCCAGTAAGAGTCAGGAGGGACAAATTTAAATCTCAACCAATGCTTACTAGCTATGGGAGCCTCTGAATCTCAGTTTCACCTGCATCAAATAGGGAATAATACCACTTAATGCTAACTATGTCCTGGAGTTGTTGGGAGGAAAGAGCTTTGTAAACTTTAAAGCGCTATAAAAATGTAACTTATTGTGATCATGTGAAATGAAATTGAAACTGTATACCACTCCAAATGCGTGTGAGTTTACACCATGTAAATCCTTATAACAACCCTGTGACATAGGTACTGTTATTATACCCACTTTATGGATGAGGAAACTGAAGCCAAGGGAAGTTGTCTGACTTGTTCTGGATTGTATAACCAGTGAATGTCTGAATTCAGGCCTTCCTTACTCTAGCTTCAGCATTTTAATCCACGACAGCACTTCACCAACGTCCATGCCACCATCCCTCATCACTTTCCTTCGAGAATTCTATTTAGACTGCTAGCCATTCACCATATATGACCTGCTATCTTCATCCAGAGGTGGTACCCTACATCTTGTATGTCCACTGCCCTTACTTCAGTCTGACAGACTCTGGTTTCCTTCAGCTCAGGTGTCACCTCCTTTATGGAGGCTTTTCCTAATGCCCTCAGCTATTATCACTCTCTTCCTTTTGAAATTACTTGGTATTAATTTGTATATACTTTGCATTTATTTGTGGCTTCAATTCAATTCAACAAACCTTTTTGTTTTAGTCATATTCAGTTGTGTCCAATTCTCCATGACCCCATTTGGAATTTTCTTGGCAAAGATACTGGAGTGGTTTGTTATTTCCTTCCCCAGCTCATTTTACAGATGAGGAAACTGAGGCCAACAGAATTAAGTGACTTGCCCAGGGTCACACAGCTAGGAAGTGTCAGAGGCCAGATTTGAACTCAGGAAGATGAGTCTTCCTGACTCAAGGCCTGACAATCTATCCACTATGCCACCTAGCTGCCCCAAACATTTATTAAGGGTCTACCAGGCACTGTGCTAAGCACTGAGGATACAGCTAAGAGAAAAAAAAAAAAGCCAGTTCCTGCCCTCAAGGAACTTACAATCTAATGGGGGAAGACCAGACACAAAAAGAAGCTGGAAGGGGGGGAGAGGGAAGGAAACTAGGGGATACCTGGTGCAGAGTTCAAATCAAATATGGATTAATTACATTAAATTATAATTTTAGGCAATGGACAGTTTTGTTTTTATTTCTGTATACTAAATGCTTAGCATCCTGAGCGTTTTACATGCAGTAGACATTTAATAAATCTGGAATTGAATTGAAATTAATCTTCTAAGCGTTGGTTATGGGAGTGCAGAGGCAATCAGATGGTTACACCTTACTTAATATGAGAAAGAACATTTTATCAGCCATGGTAACTGGACTTATAGCTAAGAAGCAGCTGCTTTTCAAAACTAGATTTATTGCAGGAAATGGTACATTTTATACACAATAACGTCTTTTACACTCATCAATTCTTCAAGGAATTATGAATAAATGATTCCTGCCTCATATTGAGTAAAATCTGCCAACCTTAAGCAAATTATTGCTTGCCTAGGAATCGATAATTAAGAAGACTTTTCTCTATTGCTTTTCTCTCTCATTTTTCTTTTATCTGGTTTCCACCCCCACATCCCCCTGCAATTCCTCAGTATATAAATTCCAAAGTCAGGATTGTCTTTGTTGTATATTCAACAAAGCCACTAACAAATGAGGGTATTTGAAAATGTTAAATCATGGGAAAAAGCTAAGGCAGATGGTGAGACAATGGTAGAGGGGAACCAGAAGGTGTACAGAATATGGAATCATAGATCATAGATTTAGGACTAGAAGGCATCTGTGTTATGTACCCAAAGAGAGTAATCTGCCCAAGGCTGAAGAAGGACTGAGTAGGAATTCCAACCCAGGTCTTCTGATCACACATTCAGCACTCTTTCCACTGCATCATGATAGATTAATTGAAACTCCTAATTTATTTCCTAAAATATTTTATAATTTGCAAACCACATTTTATAACAATAACTATGAAGGAGGTGATATTGCAGTATTATCAAGCCCATTTTATAGATGAAGAAATTGAGGCTCAGAGACGTTAAATGACTTACTTGCCTATGGTGGTTACATTGCTAGTAAGTGTGGGAGGTAGGCAGGGGTGTGCCGGGGGCAGCTTACACAGGCGTCTAAGAACTGACTGTTAAATTTTCAGTGTGAGCACTTATATTTCAGAAATTGGCAAATACAGGGCTTGATTTATTGTTTTGTTGATTTGTCCAGATTTAAGAAAGTCATGGAGAAAATGTTAATTCAGATTAAATCTAAAAGCAGCATGCTTTCTGGAGAGTCAGTTATTAATCATTTACCAGCACATTCCTGGAGGTAGGGCTCAAAACCCAAATAATCTGACACCAAGTCTAGTCCTCTTTCTATGACACAAGCCTCCTTCTCTTTTAATAAGCCGAGACTGGAGGAGTAAGAAAGAAAGCAGTACAGTAACAATTCTGGAAAGATGCATAGACTAGGATTAAGAAAACTTGAGTTTGATTCTTAGATCTATTATTACTATCCGTAGGATTCTGGGCAAATTCTCTGAGTCTCAGTTTCTTCTTCTGTAAAATGAAGAGACTGGACTATATCCTTAGGGATCTTTCCTTTGTTTCTGTTCTTTGATATCCTGAACCTGACTAGCATACCAAGGACACCTTGGCCTGCTAGCATCACCACCACCACCATCATCATCACCATCACCACCACCACCATCATCATCATCATCATCATCACCACCACCATCATCATCATCATCATCATCATCACTAGCATTTATATAATACTTTAAAAGTTTTCAGAATAATTTACATATGTTTTCTCATTTGATCCTCACAATAAACTTGTGAGGTAGGTGCGATCCTTGCCCCCATTTTATAGATAAGGAAACTGAGGCTGAGAAAGGTTAAGTGACTTGCTAGTAAATTATGAAATTAATGGTGATGGATTAAAGAGACCTGAAAGATCCTCCAATACAGTCCTATTTTATAGATGAGAAAACCGAGTTACACAGAGGAGCAGTGATTTGTCCAAGGTCACACAGAAAAGAAGAATTTCAAACCTAGGCTTTCCTGACTCCAAATCTAGTACTCTTTCCAATATATCCCACAGCCTTCAAGATTTTTAAAGTTCTTTCTAGATCAAAATCTTATGATTCTTGTGCTCTTTCTAGTTAACAAGAAAATAATTCAGATGGGCTCAAAAGGCATATAAAATTATGAAGAATTCTTTATGTGATTTATCTCTCTCATTTTCCTTTCATCTGAATCCTGTTCCCCCCACCCCCACCCCATGCACTTTATTACATATATTCCAAAGCCAGAATCATCCCAGGGGTCCAATTTATTCGACCATCTACAATTCTCATCCGATGCAAAGCTTCCCAGGTTTATCAAGAGAACAACATACCACAATTGTTCTTTCACTTTTCAATGTCATATGCCATCTCTGTTTGCTTTTGTTGCACAATAGAAATAAAACTCTTGGTACCAGAATATGGTAGCAACAGATGGGGCCATGGTTATAAACTCACTTGGCTTTACTGAGAGCATGGAATAACCTACCAGCCCCTGTTGTTTATTACCTCATATGCTTCCCTCCTCTTCCCTTTGAGTATCCATCCCATAAGTCAACTCAGCCATGGAGAGGTACACAAAGAGGTTAGGGAAGTAAAATTGAGTTTTGGTAAAGGGGAGTTTGAGCAAATACCTTGCTGGTGGCCATATGAAGAAACATAGGGAATTGAAAAACTCCTCTATCTGGTTTATTACCCAGAACCAGAAAATGTCTGGAGCCAGAAGAAATTTTCAAGATCATCTCATTCAACAATTTCATGTTACAGATGACAGAACTGAGATCCTGAATAAAGGAGTGACTGGCCCAGAGTCACACAGCTGGCGAGTGGAAGAGCCTCTCCTCAAACCCAGTTCTTCTGACTCCAGGTCAAATTTTAGGAAAATCATCAAGAGATTGGAGAGCCCCTAGAAGAGGAAAACAAGGTGGGGAGACCAGAGAACATGACACACGATGAGCTGTTGAAAGAGCTGGGAATGTTTGCTTGGGAAAAAACAGGATTTAGAAGGTGACAAGATTATCTTCAAATATAGTAGGAATGGCTGTGAGAAGTCCTCAGGACTTTATTTCCCGTGATGCTTGAATCAAGAAAATATCATTGGGAGAAATTCACAGAATTTTTTAAAAATTCATTTTATTCCAAACTTAACCAAACACCACAGAGAATGGGCATTTTCCTTTTTTTTAAAAATTGGAACAGTATTTACCCTTCTCAGTCCTGTGGCACCCCTCCCATTCAAAAATCATGGGCAAGGGCTTAGGCATCACATAGATTAATTCTTGCAGTAACTTGGGATATTGTTTGTTTGGGCATAAGCCTTGAATTCATCAAGGGCAGTGAAGTGTTATCTTACTATCTTCTCACTTGTCTTGAATCTAGGGAGATTTCTGTACCCAGGTCTGATGCCTTTTCCACCTTGCTATGGGACATTAAATGAGATTGTTGTACCTCAGGTAAGGGAGAAAGCGCAGTGGTCAACTAAGACCTCTATCTTTTTTTTTTCTAATTAAAAATGACCCACTCTCAGGAATCTACTTATGTACAAACAAAGACTAGGGAAGATGATTGATGCAGTCTGGTTGGACTAGGCCAATGAAATTAGAAATATAAATGAGAAAACTGAGTTGCAGAGAGGAGCAGTGATTTGTTCAAGGTCACACAGAAAAGAAGGATTTCAAACCTAGGCTTTCCTGACTCCAAATCTAGTACTCTTTCCAATATATCCCACAGCCTCTAAGATTTTTAAGGTTCTTTCTAGATCAAAATCTTATGATTCTTGTGCTCTTTCTAACTAACAAGACAAATATATGGATGGGCTCAAAAGGTATATAAAATTATGAAGTATTTTTTATGTGATTTATCTCCTTCCTTTTCCTTTTATCTGAATCCTGTTGCCCTCCCCCCTCCCCAATACACTTTATTATGTATTTTCCAAAGCCAGAATCATCTTAGGGGAAGAAGGAAGGACATGCAAACAGAGGCAGCCAGAATGACCAATGAGCCGATAAGTACACTCACCAGACACCAAAGGATTTGGCTAACGCCTGTGTTCAGCTTTTCTTGGGGCTAGAGTATTCAAAGGGGGATAGGGATTGCTTATCCTAGAGTGGTCCATTTGTACAATGCTCCAGGTCTCTTTGTCTTCCTAGGTCAGAAGCTGTGTGAGCCCTATCTACCACGGGTCACTCAGAATTGGCTACAGTTCTTAGCACAGCTGGTTTCCTGGAGCATTTTGTGTCTCAGGATCAAAACCAGAACTCTTGATTTTGCTTGACTGATGGGACCCAGGGTGGCAATGAAGTGGATTAACATATGTCTCACTGTATCCTGTTGTTACCACAGGTTGGCTTATATACCATTAATAAACTGTAAAAGGTAGATTAACTGAGTGTAGGACTGTGTCTTTGTGCCTTGAAATCCCAGACTGAACTGACAGAACAATTGATGAAAATTCAGAAGAGCCTTATGCATGTTTCCCACCTGGTTAATATTTGAAACTCATACTCCATGCTGCATATGAATGATACTAGCTTTATTGGACTGCTAGAACTGCCATGTCTCCATGGAGAGAATTGATTTCATGGATGTCAAAAAACCAAGAGGTGAAATTAATTCAGACACTAAAGCCTGAGCATTAGAGATATTCTTGGCTTGGGTCCAGACTTCTATCCTTAAATGGGCACTAGTGAATTGAAACTTTGAAATGTAAATAGAATAGGTTTTATTTTTTCCTGGTCAGCTTATAACCGCTGTGCTATGGCCTCCTTCCAATTCCTGTGTCTTTACTTATCACGAAGAAGAGCTGGTTACAAAATTATCATTTAAGGAAACCAAACTGTAGGATTTCTGACAAAGACCCCAATCAATTCTTCACCTTTGCCTTTGGCAAATTTCTTGTGAACATTTTTGATGGAACTCAAGCCAGGTTCAGGTCACCTGAACTAATTTATGAGTACAATATATATGTACAGTTCCCAAAACAGTTGGAACTCAAAAATAAGGGTAGAATTTATTCTGGGGCTCATTAGTTCAGGACTCATTCATTCATTACATGCTTATTGAGGGCTTACCCTGTATTAAGCATTGTATGGAGTTCTAAGTAATAAAAGACATGATGACCCTTGAGAACAGGAAAAGAAATAATTATGTCACGTGACCCTAGGTAATTAACTACTTCTCTTGACACAAGTTTCCTCATCTGTAAAATGAGAGGGGTTGGAACAGATGACCTTTCAGGCACCACTCAGCTCTAAATCTATGTTCTTGAGATCCTTCCCCACCCAATCATGATATGGTCTTCTGAAGATAATGTTCTACCCAGAGATAATGTTTACTACTCAGAGTGCTATGTGTATGATATTAGTAATAAGAGCTTTAGAAGGGAAAGCAAAAGTCACTTTTGGCTAAGGTGATTGGCAGAAATTTCCTCAAGGAAGTATCATATTTGATAGAGACGAGTATGAAGGAGAACTCTTGCTAGTACATTTGATATTTATAGCTAATTAACTCAAATGGTCTGAAGTTATACTTTTTTTTCTTTTCGGTGAGGCAATTGGGGTCAAGTGACTTGCCCAGGGTCACATAGCTAGTGTCAAGTGTCTGAGCTGGAGCTCTATCCACTGCGCCACCTACTTGCCCCCATGAAATTACTTTTTTCACTCTGTCCTTTGGGCTACTTATAAATAATACCACCAATAATAATAACCAGCATTTATATAGCATTTTGAGGTTATCTTACTCGATCCCCACAATAGCCATATGAAGTAGGTTCCCTTATTATCGCCACTTTACAGATGAGGAAACTGAGGCTAAGGAAAATTAAGTGACTTGCTCAAGGTCACACAGCTGGTAAATATCTGAGTAAATATCTTGTCTCTAAGTCTGCTCTCTATCCATTGTGCCACTAGCTGCTCTATAACCCAACAAACTCTTCTTTGCCTAGTTCTGGAATACTAGAAATAGCAAAGTCCAAGCTTCTTCATGGCTAAATTCTTCCTTGTTAAAAGGCGCATAGTTTCCAAGTCACTGGCATCTGTCTTTTAGATAAGACCACTTTTCTCAAAACAGCTAAATCAGCAAAGAAAATAAGATAAGCAATGTTTGAGAAAGAACTTGGCAAGGAGTTTTCCATGCAAAATGTCTTTTCAAAATGATAGACAACAGTAACTAAGTAGGAACTTAGATATAGAAATTCAAGGAAAATTATAACCATCCTAATTTTAGAAAGTTTTCTGAAAGCAATTCGCTTTCCAACTACAGTATAGAGTTACAGCTGTAGTTTGCCCATGCACATGTGAAGAATCCTGTACTTAAGTTTATTTTTTGCCAGTTCCAAAGGAGTCCATGCTTTCTAGTTAGAAAGACCCTGAAATTAATGTACCACATCAGATGTGAAGAATTCAGATCTTATCCTCCCTCATTCTGTCAGTAGATTAAGAACTCTAGAGCTATATAACTCTCTTCCACAAAAAAAGACAAGAATTTGAAAGCCACACCAGAAGTCGCTTAATAACACATCTGAGCTGTGAAGCAGGCCCTTTTCACTCAACTGAGATCTGGACGTAAGTGATGTGCGGAGGAGTTCAAGATGTCGAAAAGAAGACAATCCAAGTGGCGGTGGCTGGTTGAATTGGATGGAAATCAAATTGGTTAAATCACTAGCCCGGAAACTCTATTTAATCTATTTGGTTTTCTAGCCAAAGTGCACTCTTGTCATTTGATAGAAACTTAATACATATTCTTTCCAATCCAAGAGAGAGAGAAATAGGCTTCATTTTCAGTGTGAAGCAGTGATTCATTTTTATTCCCCCCCACTCCCACCCCCAGATGAATTTTGTAGCTACATAAAAACACAGAATGCTGATCTGGCATGTAGAGACATGTCTTTGTCCCCTTCAAGAGAGCTTTCACCAGAAAATTGGAGTGGAGTCTTGGTTTGCCTTGAGAATAAGATCACATCCAGTCTCATGATGCTCGTTTTATTCGGACTACATGGCCCCACAATTCTTGATTGTACTTTTGGCATTTCACATGCATGCATACATGCCCGTCTCAACCACCTTATAAACCTTGAAGTGTTATAGAAAGGTGTTATTATAAAAATTAGAATGATTTCACCAAAATATTCCAGATTCTCTTCTGCAGTATGTGCTTTGCTAAATTTTCTCTTCTATTACCTCCTACCCTCCTTAGCTCTGGAAATACTCACAAGGATTCCTCAAGGCATTGAAAATAGCATAGTTAAAATTCTTAAAGGGAGGGGTGTAGAGGAGTGTTTAGATTAATGGGAATGGGAGGATAAGGGAGGGATCCTTGGGAGGATAAGGGAGGGATCTTTAAGAGGGGAGGAGGAGGGAATAGGTCAATGGGGCAGGATACTGAAGGTTGTTTACATTTATGCAAATGGAAGCATAAGGGAGGGATTCTTGGAGAGGAGGTAGGTTAAGTAATAGGGCAAGGTAGCAGGTAGAAGTAAAGTAGAGGAGTCAGGAGAGATAGGAAATAAGAGATAAGCACAAACATAAAAGCAAAAATCAGGAGTAGAATTTGTTAGGGAAAATATATGTCTATACATGTATGTATGTATGTATGTGTGTATGTATGTGAATGTATATATCTATATATAAATATATCTGTGCTTAATTGTAGCCTTTGGGGGGGAGGAAAAAAGAATAAAGTAAAAAGTGCACAGCTGAGAACAAAAGAAAACTTATAAGGAAGTGAAGAAAAGATGGACAGTTTTCAACACAACCCGTAGTATTTATTATATAGGGTTTCTTGAAATGGAAAGTTATTGCTATATATTTTGAATCCTTTCTTACATTCTGCTGTACACATGACATGTTTTTTTTCTTTTCTTATTTTGTATTTAAGTTTCAATATTCAAGTTTACAGTGCATTTCTTTTTCTTTTCTCTGTTGTGTATTTGTTTCAGTATTTAAGTCTAAAATAAAAAAAAAATGAAAACAAGTTTCTTTCATTTCTCCTGACTTTCCCCTTTTTGCATTTCCCTCCTTGACTTGGTCTGCTCTATCCAGTCACCTATTAATAAACTTGACACAGAAAGAGGTAAGGGCTTGATGGTGTGCACCTACTTTCTATGTACAATAATGCTGTTCATTTCTGTAATCTCTCAACAAAGATTTTATTTCTAGAGAAAACAAATCTATACTTAGAACACTCTCCTTGAGCATCTCTTTGATGCTTAATGGGATTTCCTGAACATTGACCTGAGGTTTGAAGATTGGGATTTGGATTCCAGCTTTGCTGCTCGCTCTCTCTCTCTCTCTCTCTCTCTCTGACCTTGAGTACTTCAGCTCCACTCTTTGGCCTTTAATTTGTCATCTGACATGTGAGGGGCTTGGACTAGATGATCTCAAATGTACCTTTCAGCTTTCGATTCTATGGTCATTAATATTTATCTACCTGGAAAACAGGGAGAGATACAAATTCAAGAGAAAGGATATTCATGAACAAGTTAACCACGTCACAGTCATGGGGATAAGCCACAGGGGGTAAAAGATAATAGGTACTCTCAAAATTGACAAGCTGGAATGGACAGGTTGGTGGCAGGTAAACATGAAGGACTTTCCAAATAAAGGTTATTTTGAGTCTAGTGAAAACAATTCCTTAAAGAAAAACAATCATGGGACAGGGTCACAGCCTGAGAGAGAACAGGGGCTGTACAAACTAGGACTGGGGGTAGACAAACAAGCTGGGCAGCTATCTGAGACCCAGCACTAAGCAGGGTCCAAGGAGGGACATAAAGATTTTTTTATAAATGCACAAGGCAGTAATGTCGGAAATTTCAGCTCTCAGTGACACATGACATGTAGTAATTACAGTTCCATAGGTATGTTATTCTTAATATCATTTATTATGGAATCTATGTCTACAAATCTTATGTCATTAAAATTCAGTGCAACAAGCAACAAGTAACTGTTATGTATAATGCACTGGGAATATGAAGATAAACACAAAATAGTTCCTCCACTCAAAGATCTTAGTCTATTGGGCAAGGCCAGCGTTGGAAGAGGGATGGTAGAAGGAATAGAATGATATACAAAAAATACACTATGAGACAAATGGAAGAGAGAGAGAACACCAGGGACTTGGGGAAGCCAGGGAGAGCTGCATGGAGGAGGAGGCACCTGAGCTGAGTACTGAAGTTTCTGATAGGTCAAGATGGAGAGGGGTTTATCTCATTTGATCCCCACAATAACCCTGCATGTAATTGCTAGTATTATTCCCCTTTTAGAGATGAGGAAACTGAGGCTGAGAAATGTTAAGGGACATTTGCCCATCATCAGGCAGCTAGAATGTGCCTGAGGCAGGATTTAGACTCAGGTCTTCTTGACTTCAAGTCCAGACCTCTATTCACCATGTCACCCAGCTGCTCCTAAGCCCATGTGTCTAGGGGCCAGCTCCATCGCCTTTGCTAAAGGCAGAACAAAATCAGAAGTAGGTCCAGACCAAAATTCTTGTTTGTCAGATGGCTCCTATCTCTGACATTCTCTCTGGTCTCAGGGAGGGGCACTATGCCCTTAACAATCTACATTCACCATTAAAAGCAATGGAATAAAGACAATTAGGCTTGGCTCTTGATATACTTACAATACGAGGAGGTAGAAATGACAAAGTCAGGAAATCAGGAAGGGCAGCTGACTCAGAACAATTACACAGGGAGGAAACCCATACTGGAAGTTACGTAGTCCTAAAAGCATTGTGGGATTGTTCTAGAAGATATCTCAACACTGAAAGAATGGAAAAAAGTCAGAGATGATGTCATTTTGAGGACATCGATAACTACCCATTTTCTCGTCTTTATAGAATCTTTATGAGAAAAGGGTACATGTGTATTGAAGGTGCTCTTGAAGGAAATACGAGGAGGGAGCAGACGACCTTTTGTGAATAATCTTCTAAAGTAGACCCTACCTTTGCAGTCGCACATTTGATCGAAAGTTCTTGGGAGCATGAAGTCCTTTTGTGTTTGTTCTTGAAGTAAAAGACAACCTTGAAGATTATTCTCCAGCAAAAAAGGGGTCTCCAGCTTATATAAAGATCTTAGAAGATTCCCAGGTAAATGCAATCACAGAGAGAACTCTGTTCAACCAACTCTGATTGTTGGTGCTGTGACAAGCGTGCAAAAGGGAGCTGTATGTTTGTCAATGGTGTCTGTCACTGTCACAGAGGATATTTTGCACAGAGTCCAAATGGAAGAGAGATTCCATATAGACAGTGATGTCCCTCCCGTGTGCTCCTATTGGTAGGTGACACCATGTCATTCGTGTCAAGCCCCAGACATGACATTTCATGGTTCCTCAATGACATCATCAATCATAGATCTATGCAATCTATAATTTAAAAAAAAAAGATTTTAGCCTAAAAATCCACATAGGAAAAACCAAGTGGATGAAAAATGCCTTATTCAGATTATGGCACACAGATGGAAGACCAATTCATTGAGTTGTTGTTCAGTCACTTCAGTCATATCTGACTTTTCATGACCCCATAGATTTTTGGGGTTTTTTTTTGGCAAAGATATTGGAGTGGTTTGCCATTTCCTCCTCCAGCTCATTTTACAGACAAGGAAACTGAGGCAAACAGAATTAAGAGACTTGTTTGACGCCAGACTTGAACTCAGGTCATCCTGACTGTAACACCTACAGTTGATACCTCAGTATATACACCTAGGATAGAGACTGCCAATGGACAAAAAGCTGGGCCCAGAATTAAACAGACAGAAGAGTCAGCTGAATTGAATCTGAGAAATCACACCATTATTTTAATGATCCAAATCTGGTCCCTATTACCAAAATTCATCTTTCTAACAACAATATTCACCAGGTGACATATACATATTTGTGATTTTTAGAACATCATGATCTCTCAAGAATCAAAGTTGTAGCATATCTGCCTGCAGGACAGGCTCAATGGTGGGCATAATAAGTAGGCAGCAGCATATTTTCAGGGATTGATCCCCTAAACTCAAGAAGTTATATAAGGGATATTATCCAGGAAATTTTTTGGGGGGGGGAAGGATATAGGCAGGTCATGTGGTTATGTGGGATTAAAAGAGGGACATCCCAAGTATTCAACCAGTATCTATGAAATTAAAACAAAAAGACTTAAAGGAAGGCCACCAGCCTTTTTGTTGG
Organism: Vombatus ursinus; assembly: GCF_900497805.2. Lineage (NCBI taxonomy): Eukaryota > Metazoa > Chordata > Mammalia > Diprotodontia > Vombatidae > Vombatus > Vombatus ursinus. The sequence continues at coordinate 14,671,722 of NW_020945064.1, read as the reverse complement.
GCAGACTCTTGGGAAAGATCTATGAATCATATGGGATGAGATGGCACAGAGAGATGGCATTCACCATGTAAATGAGATCATGGATACACCAAAGTGGATCAGAATCTCAACTGTGGCTGTATCACCCTTGATATTTGTGGAGCATACTCTAGGCACATCTAATTGTGTAAAATGGTGAGCTGAATTTACACATGCATATATTCAAACGCAGGGGAAAAATCCCTGCCCCTATTCCCCTCCCTTATGGATTGGAAGACAAATTTTAAAAATTCCTTTTTCTTGGGACTTGGATATTAGAAACTTAGATCCAGTCCAACACCCTCACTTTACTGGTGAGCAGGACTAGACCCATGTAGGTGGAACAATACATCTAAAGCCAAGCAGATAATACGTGGTGGAGTTTGAGTTTGAACTCTTGCCAGGCCCCAAAGCCTGGGTTCTTTCCACTAGAACAAGCTATCACCTCTGATCAGTTTGGGATCCCCCCAAAATAGCCACAAAGGAACATCTTTGACTACTCCAGTTCCGTCCCGCAGAATATTGCTATTATGATTTCACATCTCACCTTCATGATTATATCTTCATTCCTGGAGTATTGTAGAAGTCTCCTAATTGTCCTCCCTGGCTCAAATCTCTCTGAATTTCCAGTCTGTCCTGTGCACCACTCCCTGACTAAACTTCCTAAAACACCTCTTTCATCATAGGAGCATGGATTTAGAACCAGAAGTCACATTAGGTGTCATGGCACAAAGGGAGAAACTGAGGCCAAAAGGTTAAGAAGTTAAGTGACTTTTCTAGGGTTTCATAGCTAGAATGTGATAGAACTAGAATTTGAACCTGGGTTCCACTGATACCAAATCCAGTTCTTCTCCTCCTCCTCCTTCTCTTTCTCCTCTCTCTTCTTCTCTTTCTCCTTTTTCAAGGTCATCTAAGTGAGGATTTCTAGCAATAAAATTCAATTATTCTATACCTTCTTAATATATCTTTTGTTACTTCTTACAAAAACCCTCCACTCCAGCCATACTAATTCATTCCCTGTCTTCAGTAAGACCTGAATTCAAATCCTGCATCAGACACTTATTAATTGTATGACCCTGGGTAAGTCACTTAAGCGCTGTCAGTCTCAGTCTTTGCATCTGTAAAATGGGGATAGCAATAGCACCTCCCTCCCAGGGTTGTATCAAATGAGTTAACATATATAATGGGATTTGCAAGCCTTAAAGTATTATATGAATTTTAGTTATCATCATCATTATCACCATTATTCCCAATGCTATACTTTTGCATGTACCACGCCTGCTCCTTAGAATACTCTCCCCTGCCCCCATCTTCTCCACATATCCCAATCCTCCCCATTCTTTAAGGCTCTGCTCTTACTCCCTGAGGCCCACCCTAACCACTCCTTCCCACAAATGATTTTCTCCTCCTTTGACCTCATTGCCTAGCCTCTCATTTGGCACTTAGTCATCTGTAGCTTTTGTGCAAACCCTTAAAATAAGGGGTTGGACTAAAGGATCTTCAAAGTCCCTTCCTGCTTTCCATCGCTGGATCCTTTTCCCTTTGATTTTATCATTTATGAAGCACATGAGTGGCTATTTAATTTTTTATATATGTATTTCCTATCTCCCCTAACTAGAATGTAAATTTCAAAGGGCAGCAGGGGATTATCCATAGTACTATTCACATCCTTGGGGTTCAGCACTTTTTTTTTTGATGAATGAAAGAATATATTTTTAACTTTATTTTTAAAAGATAGGCCTTATTTAAAAAGAGTAAGGTACAAACATAGAGGTGACTGGATTTCAGGCATGGAGCCAGATGCCAGATGCTGCTGCTGCAATATCAGCCCTAGAAGCTGAGTTCAGAACTAGAAACGAGACCTCGCTTTTGAAACCATGGACCAGTCAAAGTGAGCCATCAGTGGCTGAGCTTATGGTCCTGGAAGATGAGACTAGCCACTACATGAAGTATTCTGGTGGAGTGCAAAGTGCTGAGCTTAGAGACGAGGAATCTATGTTGGAACCTTGGCTCTAATACTTAGTGGGGTAAGTAGGAGCAAGTCACCTGACTCCTGGGAGCCTTACTTTCCTCCTCTGCAAAATGAAAGGATGATTATACTTGCACTACTTATCTGTAGTGTAAAGGGCTTTGAGGATCCTATTTAAGAACCCTTATTGGCTCCCTATTGCCCCTAGAATGAAATCCAGTCTGTTTACCTTGGCATTCAAAGGCCTTCACAGTCCTACTCAAGGTTAACTTTTCAGGCTTATTATATATTATTCCTCCTAAAACCCTCTACCTTCTGGACAAGCTGGTCTACTTGCTGTTTTCTGAGCTTGGACTTCCATCTCCCACCTACACGCCTTTGCCTACACTGCAATCCATTCTCACCTCATCCCTTAGAAGCCCGAGCTTCCTTCTAGCATGTGTTCCTGTGTCTCCTTCCTACGGAAGACTCTGCTAGTCGTTAGTATCTGCTTTCTCCCTTGAAGTAATCTTTCCTCAAATGCTATAGTCCCTTAGAGCTTTATGACCACGTAAACTCCTTGAAGGCAGAGATTATTTGTTTTTGTCTCCTATGCCTAGTGCCTAGCACATAACAGACATTTGAGAAATTCTTACTGCATTAGCATGGATTATAGAAATGTTGAGTTATTATGGCAATACTAACATTTAAATAACGCTTTAAGGTTTACAAATATCTCATCTGAGCCTCATAACAATCCTGGGAGGCAGGGGCTATTATTTCCCCTTTTACATAGGAGGAAACTGAGGAAAACAGAGGCTGAGGTCCCACAGCTAGAAAGTGTCTGAGGCAGGATTTGAACTTGGGTCTTCCTGTCTCCAGGTCTAGCTCGTATTCATTGTACCACTTAGCTGCTATTATGACATGCTCTATTACCACAGACACATTTTATAAGCAAAACATTGACTCTTCGAAAACTGATGAGTTAACAATAATTCATATTTCTGCAGTGATTTGAGACCTAACCAAACCTTTTTTTTCCAACTGTGAGAATTTTTTTTTAAATGGCATGATTTTATTAATGGGGAAACTGAGGCCCAGAGATGTTAAATGTGTTGCCCAGGGTCACGTAGATAGAAAGTATCAGAGCCATGACTCAAATGCAAGTCCCAGCCTGTAAGTCTAGTGTTTGTTACAGTATGCTAGACTACCTCTCTGTCAAAGGAGACTTTACATTTCCTGTGATCTGTCACGGCTATGATTTGTGGTGCATTATCTCCAGTCCCCTACAGAGAAAAGGCAGATTGCTGTTTGGTGTCATTGAGCTTTTTATAGGTCACTACCAATGATTGTGCATGAAGAAAGCCTCTTTTCCTAACTTCAGAAAACAAGATTAACCCTGGACTGCAGAAGCCTTCCTTCTGCTGCTTTTCACAGAAGGGAGAGTGACCGGCATTCATCGAGGAAATGTAGAGTGCACAAAATATTAAAATATGTTTCAGAAATGCCATAGCCAGGACCATAAAGGGGAAACAGGTCGTGGGGATTTTGAGCAATGAAGAAGATGCTGATTTCCTCACAGCTCATCTGTAAATATTGCAAAGTTTCCCCTCACTCTCCATCATAATGTGTAGAAGCAGGCACACCTTCCTGGATCCTAATAGATGCCATTCTTAGTAGTACCTTGAGGTTGGTCAAATGCTTTTGTATACGTCATCTCATTTAAGCTCTAGAACAACCCTGGGAAAAAGACACTATCATTCTACCCCCTGCCCCATTTTGCAGATGACAAAACTGAGGCTCCATAGAGTTTTAAGCAACTTGCCTACGGCCACATAGCTTGAGTCCACAGCAGAATTGGAACCCAAGTCCTCTTGATGCTAAGCTGGGTGTTTTCTCCATTATGGCACATTACAAGGTTAGCAACTGACAGATCTAGAGATGAGATTCCAAGGGTGAGGAAGCTATAGCCTCCCACCTGTGGCCTCGAGGTTCCCCTCCCCTGAAGGGTTGCCAAATTAAGGGCTGGGAATCGCTGTTCAAGAATGTGTTGTTGTCTTTGTTTGACACTAACATCCTAGGAAGGCAATGACCATGAACGGATCTCCATGCTTCTCACCAATTCCAGGAAACATTGGATATTTTAAAAAGACAGCATGGCCTTGCTCGTAGGCCTTCAGTGTGAGGAGACCATATAGAACAGGAAAAGGAGGCCAGATCTCGAGTCTGAGGCACTGGTTTGTATGTGGGCTGTGCCGCTGCCTACCCATGTGGCATTGGGCATGTGGCTCATCTTTTGGTCTTAGTCTGTTCTTTGGTGAAATGAAGGCTTTAGGCTAAGATCCAAGGGCCTTACAACACCTACTACTTTCCTAGAGGTGGTCAGCCTAACCCTGGGCTAGGGCCTGCCTCAGATTTTTAGTAAAAAAAAATGACCTAATTAGCTAGTCTACCTAATTACCTGCCAGCCAATACAACTGTAACTGACTGTCATCAAATAGCCCACTAGCAGTCTTGGATCAATTAGTAATCGTAAGGGAAGCAGAATGTCATTAATTATAATAATTAAATTTGTGTTGCCCCTACGCATGGATTTATGATGATGTGGGCTACCACTGAAAAACTTGTATGCCCCCTGACATAGTGAAAAAATGCTGGACTAGGAAGTCAATTCTCCGTACTTGTATTCCCACACCTAACATAGTGCCTGGCACATGATGATGATGATGATGATGATGATGATGATGATGATGGTGATGATGATAACATTTATATAGCATTTTGGGTTTGCAAAGTACCTTATAACAATATTCCATTCGATCCTCACAACAACTCCTGGAGGTAGGTGCTGTTATTATCCTCATTTTAAAGATGAGGAAACTGAGGCAGGCAGAGGTTAAATGACTTGCACAGGGTCACAGAGCTAATGAGTATCTGAGCCCAGATCTAAACTCCAATCTGCTCGACTCCAGGCCCAGTTTCTATCCATGGCAACACCTAGCTGCTCTCATTATTAAGCTCATAGTATGTGCTTCTTATATACCTGTTTGATTGGTGAACCTGCTTTCTATGCCTAGCCTTCCTACTCACTATCAGAGTGATTTTGGACCAATCACTTACTGCTCTGGGGCTCCTTTCCTAGAGTTAAATGAGATGCTCTTATAGGTCCCTTCGAGATACAAAATCCTATTAGAGAGTGATATGACATAAAAAATTTTGATTGGGATAACGAGTCAGGTGACTTGAGTTTGAATCATGGCTCTGTGACTAACAAGGTATATTCAACCATATCATTTTACTGCTCTGTACCTCAGTTTCCCCATCTGTAAAAAGATCTCTAAGGTTCCTTTTAGCTTTCAAGAGCTGTTGATCTTCGGCAATCACTTACTTACTCATAACTTTAGTTTATAGTTAGACCACTTATGCTCAAGATCCCATCTGGACCTTAAATTCTATGACTTTTTAATATTGACTTGATGACACAGTTCTATGACATAATAATAATTCAATTTGTATAATACTTTAACATTTTACAAAGCATGGTGCTTGTAACAGACTTGCTGCTTCGATTTTACTGTAAAGAAACACACTCGGGGCAGCTAGGTGGCTCAGTGGATAGATCTGTGGCCTTGGAGTCAGGAGGACCTGAGTTCAAATATAGTCTCAGACACATGACACTTACTAGCTGTGTGACCCTGAGCAAGTTACTTAACCCTAGTTGCCTCACCAAAAAGAAAAAAAAAACATGCTCACAGAGGTTAAGGGACTAGTTCATATAAACACAGTTAGTGTTATATGGAAGGTAGGACTTGAACTGAGGAGTCTTGATTGCAGGTCCATTGAACTTTCCACAAGATTCCACTGTCTCACAACAATGACACTTTGTAATTCTATAGTACTTTCCTACACAATTGGTCCAAGAGGTTTCTAGGCAAACTCATCTTGTTAACTAGGTAACTAGGTGACACAGTGGATAGTGTTGGGCTTAGAGGCAAAAAGACCTGAGTTTGAACCTGGCCTCAAGACACATCTGTGTGACCTTGGACAAGTCACTTACCCTCTGCCTGACTCATTTTCCTCCTCCTCCTCCTCCTCATCATCATGATAATAATAGCAGTATTTATATAACACCTACCATGTGCCAGGCTCTGTACTAAATACTTTACAATTATTATCTCATTTGATCCTTATAATAAACTTGGAAGGTCAGTGCTATTATTGTTCCCATTTTACAGATGAGAAACCAATTACATATATATGTGTGTTTTGTATATATGAAATATATGTTATGTTTGATATATTCATATATGTCATATATATGAAATGTGTATATATGCACTCAGACAAGGGAATGTTTATGAAAGGAAAGTAAAAGATGTCATTCAATATATGTACATATCTATATCTATATATATAGATATAGATATATTACATGTTTATATTTTTAATCTGGGTTTACATGGTATCCTTCCAGTAGAATGTAAACTCCTTGAGGTTATTAACTATTTAGTTTTTGTCTTTTTCTCCCTGGCACCTAGCCCAGGGCCTTGAACACAATGGGTGCTAGATAAATGTTTGTGTATAGTAGGTGTTTAATAAATGTTTGTTGAATCAAAGCATTGAATTGGTCATAGTACTACTTCCTGCTGAAGGGTTCATTTGCCATTTGAGGCCCTATTTGACATGCTTATGAATTCTAGGGAAGAAGTGATTAATCCCTATTCTTCTGTCGGATGATAGCTTTCTAGTAGCTTTGCTTTCCCTTTCCCTGGCCAGGATGGTGAGAAAACATAAAGTCATATTTTGTATCCCCAGTGCTTAGCACAGTGCCTGGTACATAGCAGGTGCTCAGTAAATGTTTATTGATGGATTGATGATGATGATGCTATAATTCCATCTTCAGATTTACATGTATTTCTCTCTGAAAGGTAGAACCAAATTCTCAGCCATGATCAGCACCAGATCTTTCCTAAATGAAATTAGTTTTTCCCATTCAGCTGCATGCTTTTGGACGTCTCCATTATGGAGGAGGAACCTTATTAGCCCTAGAACTCATACCTCTTCAGTACTAGAACCTCTCTGATTAGATGCCTGAGGAAGGAGCTCCTCCCAAAACTTTCATTTAAGGAGGGTGCCCAGGCCAGCCATCTCTTATCTCCCACCTGGCTGTAATCCTTTGGACTTCACCATTATGCCCCCATGTCCCTTCTTCCCTCCTATTCAGCTTCCTTTGGTAAGCTCTTTGAGGGCATGAACTGTCCTTTCTTCAGTATTTTTATTCTCAATGCTTAACACATGGTAGGTGTTTAATAAACGTTTACTGATTGATTGAACCCTGCCATTTCCAGATGGATGCATCATGGATATTGCATGATGCCAACACTTGTCTGTTGGAAACCCCTTTTCTGGAAGTAAAAGATGTCTTTCTAATATTGTGACCAAGGTAGGTTGATGACTGGAGCATCCCCTTGTCTGAGTGAACAAGACTGACCAAAGAGGAATAAAATGAGTGGAATGACTTGATCAAGAGATTTAATTATTCATGGTGCATATTATAAATTCATCAAAGGTGTCATGGCAAAGATGTCAGCCGATCTTCCCCATTGACAGAGGATTGAACTCTGTCATGAAAGACTTTTGGCTTTTAGGCCAAATCTACAGCATCTGTCATGCAGCCCAGATCCCCTTTTACAGGCAGTCTGGGTGCTGGTTCCCAAGTAGTACAAGGCCAAATTGTGGACCACACAAGACACTTGTGAGCTTTTGACTGTCCTCCCTGGATGTCCAACAGGCACAGGCACACACAGTATTACTATGTGCCTGGCACATAGTAGGTGCTTAATAAATGTTTGTTGATTAATGATTGATTGACTTTCAGAGCCTTATCTGCCACTCACTTCCTCAAACCCACTCATCCACCAAACTCTAACTCTTGAAAGGACAGATTGTTCTGAGTAGCATAGACCAACCCTAAAGGCATTACAAAGATGGGTCAGACCCCGTCCCTTCCTTATTTGGTCAGGGTGGAGCTCTAGCTCTGAAGTTTTGAGACTTTCTATACTGTCCCCACCCTTTGTAAACAAAAGGCTTCAGGCCAGAGATTACATATATGCATATTCATATATGTATGTATATATATATATATATTTGTATACCTGCATATGCATAGTTTAAAAATCTATTAGTAGCAATATAAACATTATAAACATTAGATAGTAAAGAAAACAGTTTGGATGACCAAATTAAATTCAACTAGTATTTATTGAATATTAACTTTTGAGAACAGAGCAGCACATTATGTTGGAGTTATGGGGAGGAAAGGGGGAGCAGACTGATTAGACCTAGTTCCTTTCTTCTTTTTTTTCTTTTCTTTTCTTTCTTTTTTTTTTTGGTAAGGCAATTGGGGTTAAGTGACTTGCCCAAGGTCACATAGCTAGCACGTGTCAAGTGTTTGGTCTGAGGCTGGATTTGAACTCAGGTCCTCCTGACTTCAGGGCCTAGTTCCTTTCTTTAAGCAGCTTACAGGTAAGTAGAGGGGAATAAAAGAAGTACCCACATAACCATGGTAGGAAGTAGGATATAGCCAGTACCATAAAACAAAAAGAAACAAAATACACTGTTGGCTTAGAAGAGGAAGATGATCTATTGGGGGGGGGGTTGGGGAAGACTTCCTAAAGGGAGTGGTATGGAGTTTAGACTTGAAGAATGGGTAGGATTTTTACAGGTAGACACACTAGGGGCAGAGAGAAAATGAGCAAAGGTAGGATACTGGGAAACCTTGGGGTTTATTTGGGGAACACTTTGACTGGAGTTTGGCTTCTTCATAGGCAAGCAACCATGGCTTCCATTACCATTCTACCATAGCCAGTCACAAGACTCACCACCACCAAAAATTGCTTTTCCTCCAGGATCCTAAATTCTTAAATTTTCCCCACTGATCACAATCTCCTGAACTTCCACTTATCTCATCGTCCCACTCCTCCTAACCCTGTTCCTTGTCCTTACCCAGATGTTCAAGTTTCTTGATTTTTTTTGTTCTCTCAGTTCACAAGCATTCTTCTAACATTACTTTCCTCTCATTACAGTCTTGATCCTTAACAATTTCATGAAACAATTGTTTTCCATCCTTGAAAAATCCCTTGCCCCCTTGTCTTTCTGCTAATGCTCAACCCTGAATCGCTGCCACTATTATCCTTCTTCCATCCTATTTATGAGCTACCTCTCTTGGGGAAAGCCAGGAAAGTGTATTGACTGGGCCCACTACACATTAATCTACATATGTAATATTTTAGGGGAGAAGTCCAAGAGCAAGTGAGATTCTCATCCTTATTTGAAGCAGATAACATCTGTGCAGTGTTTATTCTCTTTCCTACAATGTCAAGAGACTGGCCATGTTTGTACAGCCACAATGAAATATAGAATCATTTTGGTCACAATCTAGGGGTTTCTACTCAGTTATTTAGTGTTGAAGGATCCAGATGGAATGTTGGGCAAAGCTCAAAGTCATTGGGTTGGGCACAATCCTCCATTTTTTATGTACTGAACAGACAAATTCTTTTAGAAGAATGGTTTCCTGGAAATGCACCATCATTATAATACAAGTCTTGTCCCAGTGTTTCTCTCTTCAGCACATTAGAAGTAAACAAAGGATCTCCATACATTTTAACTTGGCTCTCTATTGTGATTTTTTTTTGTAATAACATTTCTGCTAGTGGGAGCAAAGCCTGAGCCCAGAAATTAAAAAACACTAAGGCTAGAAAGTAACTGGAATGTGAAAGTGCTAAACAATATAAAATCATAATAGGTAGACTTAAATATAGTAATCTGCCCAAGGTAATATAAACTCCCTTGGGGGTGGGGTGGGGTGAGGAAAGAGTAATTACCACCTGGGGTAGAGGGATAGGGTCCAAACTGGAAGAAAAGCAAGTTTATAGCAAAAAGTCAGACTAGATTGATACCAGGCTTTTTGGGGGTAATACTAAATTCCATGGGGTTGAGTAAAGTGGGGAGGAAGATTGGTTACCCAAATAAAAGTTCAGTCTATAAAGACCATACTACATTAGGAGGCTGACTGCATGCATTACCAAGGAGCTAACCATTTATCTTACTCAACTTGTCTTTCTAAAACCCTTTTATAACCACGGCAGGAATTCCCTTTTCTTGGTTCCCATGCTGATGTGTCTAAGTGGTAAGGGTTTGCCATTTTCCATCCTAACTGCTGAGTCCATCAGACTATATGGGTTCCTCCTCTCCCACTACCTTCTCAATTCTTTGAAGATTTCTTCTAACCCTACCAATCAATTGGAATTGCTCTGAAAACCTTTTCTAAATCATCATCCTACTTGACCTCTACAGGTTTTGGCACTGCCAACTACCTCCTTCTTCTGTATACTCTCTTCTCTAGTTCTCATGAAACAGCTCATTCCTTGTTGTCCTCTTAGCTCCATGACTATTTCTCAGTGCCCCTTGTTAGATAATCACCCAATTCCTATCCCCTAAGCATGTGTCACCTGAAGACTTGGAGAAAATCCTCTGCACTTTTTCTTTTGTTGACCTTTTTTTTGCTCCCATGGATTCAATCATCGTCTCTGCCATTGATTGCCAGATACATATCCCCATTCCCCCATCCCTAATCTGTCTCCTGAATCCTTATCTTGTGTCACATTTGAGATTTTAATAAAAGGGTAAACTGAGGCAGATCTCTGTGCAAGATAACATTTCTTAGCAGGGCCATGTTACCTGTCAATAAATGGGTCAATGGCTTGGCTCCATTAATGTCAAAGATCCTGAGCAAAAGGACAATTCCCCTTTTATAGGTTTTGGGGAGTACAGAACAAAGAACAGAGGATAGATGACAGCATCATATGATTAAGGGCAACATGATTGGTTATAAAACTGAGACACAGAGAACAATACGATTGGTCGGACATTTGGTAATGGGGCGTTAGCAATGACCTCTCTTCTTCTCTCATGAGACTAAGAAGTACTCATTGTTGGAATCCAAGTACAAGATAGCAGCCCAGGCTTTTGGATAGCAAATCAGACATCCCTGAAGGATAGCTTGGTGGAGTAAAGCTATCAGACCCAGCTCCCTTTCTTTCACACACATTACCCAAGGTTAGCAAAATTCCTTGAAGCAAGAATACGTCAGTGATTACCAGGAGAGTACAATTTCTATACTTATTACAGGCCAGATGAACTCTGAACTAAGTTCAGAAACAAAGAACCATGACTTAAGCAGTTACAGGACAAAGTAAATTACTTGTATGAACAATAAGAAAATGATACAAGATCAACCTTAATCTTCTCAGTTGCCAACTGCCTGCTAGACATCTTCTAAATGTCCCCTCAGGACTAAAAGCTCAATACTTCCCATATTTAACTCCTTACCTTATCCCCACTAAACCTGCTCCTCCTGCAGCCTTCCCTATTTATATCAAGAACATCATTATCCTTCCACTCACTTGAGCTTTTAATCTTAGCTATCCTTGACTCTTCTTGTTCCCTCAACCCCTATATACCATCAGTTACTGACTCCTGATTCTAATACCAGAACACTGCTCCCATCTGTTTCTTTCTGTCTAGATATGTGACCACTACTTGGCTTCCGGCCCTTGTTATCTCTCACCTACAGTATAAGATAGATAGCCTTCTAATTGGTTTCGCATTTCTGGTTTCTCCCTCCTCCAATTCCTTCTCCACATAGCTGCCAAATTTTAAGGCATAAGTCTGATCATGTCATTCCCCTGATCAAAAGGCTTTTTCAATGGCTCCCTCTAGGCCTTCATGCAATTCTAGCTTTGTTCTTGGAATTTAAAATCTTTTTTGTAGTCTGGATCCTAGATACCTTACCAGACCTATTTCATATTATTCTGCCTCATAATTCTATGTTCCAGTTAAATTGGTCTACTGGCTCTTCACATTGGAGCCATCCTGGTTCAGGAGATCTGATTGTTAAATTTTCAGAGTGAGAATTGACACCTCGGAAATTGGCAAATCCTACAAATCAGGGCTTGAGTTATTGTTTTGTTGGTTGTCTAGACTTTTAAAAGTGGTGGAGAAAATGTTAATAACGTAGATTAAGTTTTAAAGGATGTCATGCTTTGGGGAGGGGACTGGTTGTTAAATATTTAATAGAATAGCTCTGACTCTATCTCTTCTCCCTATACCTTTACACAGGTTGTTCACCATACCATGAATGTTCTTTCCTCATCTCTTTCTTTTAGAATCTCTAGTTTCCTTCAGGTTTCCTTGATTCCCTTTATCCCCAGTTATTAGTCAAATGACTTTGTATTTAGTTTCTCTTTGTATTTGTTACATTCTCACAGTAGTATATAAACTCCTTGAGGGTAGGGACTTCTGTTCCTTTTTCCAGTACCTACCATAGTGTTATTGCACATCAAAGTTACTTAATAAATACTTGTTGAATTGAATTGGTTCTTTATTTATGTGTCCATATGGTATATTCTCAGTAGAATATCAATTCTTTGAAGGCAAGAATTGTTTCATTTTTGCCTTTATGCACTGAGGACAGTGTCCTGTATGTACTATGTGATTAAATAATGTTTGGTGAATTGGACCAACTTTGATGCATTAAATATATGAGAGGCAATGTGGTGTAGGAGATAAAAGAGCTGGTCTGAGTCAGCGAGACTCAGGGTTCAAGTTTGGCAGAACTGTGTGACCCTGGCCAAATCACTTAATCTCTCTAGGCCATTGGTGTCAAATCCAAATAGAAATGACTAGGCAACTCTCCCAGACTAAAAGTTACAGAGGCATTGACCTGCATTGGTAGACTGTTTCCTCTTTGGGAGTTCCTTATACCAATGAAGTAATGGATCCCTCAATACATAATTAGGTTTCATACCTATACTTCCACTTTCCAATTCTTTATCATGATATGTACGCAGTTCTGGGCTGTAGAATGTTCTCAAGCAGAATATGGGCTCTAGCAGTTCTTAAAAGGCCAGAAGGACCCTTTTGATGGACTAGGTGTCTATTTTTCAAGGACCAACCTGGAGTAAGTGTGGGGATGACCAGCATCAGAACACTGACCACCAAGTGATGCAGTTTTTGGCTATAGTAACTTCATAGACAGGAGTCTATGAAGGAATGGAGGGGCTACAATCTACATTGGGGAGAAGAATAGCCACACTGATGAAATCAGATCTTTTGAAGTATAAAAGTGAGGGTCTAGGGTTTAAGGGATTTATCTGTGGTCTGGAAGGTAAAAGTCTGAGAGGGGAGGACATAACAGAATATGATTGATCTACTACTAATCTGACTCAATAGGCACTATTTGAAATATTTGGTGAATCTACTTCCTTGTTGACGTCCCCCTTAAAATAGTATGATGTCTGATGTGAAGGATTTTGGATTCCTTAGAAGGGTCAATATTTGTATAAACACAACTGAGAACAATGCATATTTTCTTTCTCCCTAGATCCTCCCATGGAAAAAGCTTCACCTAGCTTTAAATGAAAGTGAAATGGGGAAAATTGTACAGCATGTCAAAAGTCTTTAGAAATTTCCACTAAGAGCTCCCTTTAAGCCTGGGTTGTTATTCAAGTAGACATTCCCAAGGACAGCAGTGCCTCACCAAAAAAAAAAGTCAAATGAAGCAAAGTTATTCTCTAAAACTACTCAGAATCCATGTCTTCAGAGGCAAAGAGAAGACTAGGTGATAAATTCAAACAGAGGCACCACAAAAATGTAACAGGTTAATGACAATATATTACATAGCACTTGAAATCCCACCTCCTCTAGAAAATCTTGGTTAAGTAATTGAACAGGGAAATGTACCAGTACATAATGTAGTGTGGTCTGATGAAAATTCACAGGTTCAGAGACAAAAAAAACCTGTGTTCAAGTTCTGACTCCCACCAACCCACCCTGTGAGACTCTGGGCAAGGTCACTTCATATCTCTGTGCCTCAGTTTGCTCATTTGTGCATCCTTAAGACATAAGAGAATAAAAATTTCATTGATGTGGGTACTGTCTCCATATATACAGAATACAACCTCCTTGACTTGGTCTTCAGTCCTTAGGAGTTGCTTTGGATAAAAGCAAATAGACACAACTCTCATTACCCAGTGCATTTGATAGGAAAAGCCTTCTCTGCATTTAAATAGGTCAGTCTTCGGTTAACAGAGATATATCTCTCTAAAGTCTACATTCAAAGCCTTCAAAGCTTGGGGGCCCTGAAAGAGGTTGGGTTCTATTGGCTTATTTCTTAAAGAACTCAGTGCCTCACTTTAATTGGGAAATAGTTGAGCAAATTGGGATATTTGAATGTAATGGAATATTATTCTCCCCTAAGAAACAATGGAAAATGAGATATTAGAGAAACATAGGAAGACTTACATGAACTGATGAAAAGTGAAGAAAGCAGAATAAGAATGATAAATACAATAACTATAATAAAATAAATCAAAACAATACTAAAAAAACAAAAAAAACTAAAAAACTGGTTGAACTCAGATGAGTTACAATGACCAGTCTTAGTCCTGAAAGATAGAACACATTTATCTCTTCTAACAGAGAGGTGGATGACTACGGAAACAGAACTGCATACACTGTCAGACATAGTAACTTGGTTGGTAGGTTTTTAAAACTGTTTTTCTTTGTTGCAAAAGAGAGTTCAATGGGGAGCAGGTGTAAGGGATTCAAATTAAAGGCATTCATGAAGCAAACAAAAAAACCCCAAGCAAGGATACTTCCATGCCACAATAAAGCACTGGAGGACTCTTGTTGACTTCCTTACCTACTAAATGGCTATAGAAACACTTGCACTACCTGCCCCCCAGGATGGTTATAAGGAAAGCACTTTATAAATAACTAAGTAAGTGTGAGCTAGCATTTATACACTTACCTAATTTGCATATTCATTTAATTTATGTTTATTGAAATTATATTTTAATATTTATCCATCACATCTCCTGGAGATTAGGGGTCATGTCTACTTAACTCACTTGGCTTAGAGACTTGTATAACACCGCACACAAATAAGTATTTAATAAATGCTTTTAATGATGGTTCCAATTAAGTAACTCCACTCTGGGCCTCATTGTGTCTTGGGCATGACCCTGGGTTCTCAAAGGCCATGGTAGTGAAATGCAAATACTGGCAGGTTACTTACCAAGCTGGAGCCCAGTGATGGATGGTATATGTATTCTAAGAGGCCCAGTTTAGCTAACTGTGGAGAGGCTCTGCACCATGTTGGCTACCAGGCAATGATTTTTGTGACCACAGCAGTTCATGAAGACCCTCTACTAAGATGCTGATAGATTACACTCTTCAGCAATGAAGAGAGCGCCCACACTGATGAAATTGCATCTCCCTGAAATATTGATATGTGTTAAGTAATAGAACTTATAAAACTGGAATTCGATTGGTACCAGCCTGTTTTCTACTTCACTTTGCCCACATAGATCCAGCCTTCCAACAATGTGGCCAGTTCACAGCTCCATGGAGGCTGCAGCTTACAGACATCAGCTTAGTGGAAGCACACCACATACCATATTTTCCATTTGATCATCTAACTTTAAAATCTCTTTTCATTTTCCTTCTCTTCCCTTTGGTTTTAAGTTAAATGCAAATTAAAGAAAGCAATTTAATGGAAACCAACCCTCTAAATAATTTGAGGTCAGAGAATAGCAGAATGGCACAGTGGACAATATAATGTAGTGAGAGTCTGGTGGCCTGGACTCTAGTCCTCTCTAGTCCACATCCTCTCTCTGGGAGTCAGTTACTTCACCTGCAAAAAGAGACAACTGGATGAGCTCAGCAATGTCAACCAAGTGGCTCATTTCTTGTGATATTCCAAGTGCACCAGCAGGAATCCTTATGCCCCATTTTTATTTGAGTTTGACATTGCTGTCTAGCTGATCTCTCCCATCCTTTCCAGCTCTAAACATTTATGCTTTGTATCTTAACGACTCCTGGTTAGTTCAGCAGTGGGCGTTTCTGAACCTTTGTTATTGCAATTCTAAACCCAGGATCCTCTCTGAGTGGTTTTCAGGTATGATGGGCACATGACTATAAAGTCCTTCCAAATCAATTATACTTGTGTTTCCTTCTTCCCGTTGCACTAAAAATATTGAAAATAAAACAACTTTCCTAAAGATAAGATGTGGTTAAACCACTTTTCAGGAGTCTGTCGCTATTAAGAAGAACCTTAGTGCTGTGCCAAGCTAGGAAGTCTTCGACAAATGCCGTTGATCCAAAGCTTAATAAATGTAATTCTACTTCTGATAAGTTTATTAATTGTTATAAAGAAGAAATCATTCAAGTCTTTTTGAGATCATATGAATCAGGGTGAAATGTGGGTCAGAAACTAGTTCTTGGTTCCTTTGATGACATACAAAAAAATGGTGGAGGGAAGAAGAGATTATCCAAATCATTTTCTTAAAAGTCTGTGTCCTTTTTTCCTATCAGACATTTTAGAGATGAGGAAATTAAAGTTTAGAGAGCTGAAGAGACTTGCCCCACAAGGCTGATATTCAAACCCAGGCTTTGGGACTTGTGGTCAGAGGATGGGACTTGGAGTTGGTAAGACCTGGGTTCAAGTCCTGCCTCAGACATTTATTAGCTGAGTGACCATAGGCAGGTCATCTAATCTCTTTCAGTCTCAGTTTCCTCAACTAAAAAATGAGGAAGCTGGACTCGTTGCCTCTAACGTCTCTTCCAGCTTTAAATTTAGGATTATTCGCTTCCAAATACAGGACTCTTTTCATCATTTGACATTGCCTCTCCCTCCTCCAGACCTTGAGAAATAGCTCTCTAGAGACAGAAGCATTGTTGACTGTCCATGCCTGGTACATCTTTCGCTTTCTTTGCTAAAATTGCCAATTATGATAGGGATTTCTGTAATATAAACCCATCGTTGCACAAAGAGCAGGGCAAATGAAATTGCTGGCCCAGGTTAGAGTAGATTAGATGGCCTATGGGTTCACAACCATAGACTTCATTTCTTAACCAACTAAAGCACGCATCCAGTCACATGCCCAGGTCGAGTCAAGATAACAAGCATCTATTAAGTGCTTTCTATATGCCAGGCACTGTACTAAGGGCAGATCAGAGGAGGTGATCATGATGACATACAGGCAGCGTGTGGTATGAATTCTTAAAAAGAGTTTTTATGGTACCACAGAAAGAACCTTAGCTTTTGAATTGGAAGACTTAGGTTCAAATTTTAGCTCTGCTACTTACTAGATTGTGCTCTTGGGTATTTGTCACTTCTCTTGCCTGGGCTTCAGTTTCCTCATCTGTAAAATTAGGGGGTTGGAATAGATGCCCCTATGAACCCTTCCAGTTTAAAATCTCTGATCCTACGATTCCACTTATCCTCTCTAATTCAATTTATAATATTATACTGCATTTGACCAGATAAAGAATGCTGGGGAAATATTTCATTTTACGTTCTTAATTCTTGTTTCTTCTCTCTGCTATCAGAGGCTTACCCTCTTCCACTTCAGTATAATTAAATTTATTTCAGTACTCCATCATCGGTTTTTTGAAGGGAAGATTCTCTCACCTTATTTCAGCATACTTCCAAAGAATAAAAAACCTATCTTCTGGAGGATAATATTGGGGGATGGGTAACATTAAATAACTTCCTTTGAAGAATGTCAGGCCAAAAGCAAACAAAAAAGTTAAAAGAGAGTTGAGGCTGGTAAGCTTTTGGCTAAGAATGGGAAAGGTCATTAGAAAATTAAAGAGATAATCCACATTTTAAGTTAAGATCAGAAATGAGAACTTTTGGCCTCCCAGAAGGTTAGAGGCTTGAGTGATAGTGAATTTCAGGCATGAATATAAACCTCTCCCTAACCCCCCTACCATTGATGTAACTTGTATACAGCTAATATTGAACAGCATTTATGTTTACTGAATGCTAATGCTTGAATTTGAAGGTGGAGGGGGTGGAGAAAATTCCCTTTCACCTGGACAGAGTTCGGACTGATAAACCAGGTCAACTGATCTGTGCTATATTTATGGTATAGCCTGATGGGGAAAGAACGTGAGTGGAATGAAATTTTGTATTAATGGAACCCAGGCCATGGGCCTGGAAGAAATCAGATCTATCAATTGGACTTGGTACATTTCCAGACTGCTCACTGGCTGTTGAGTTGAATCATGCCTATGCCCACAGGGAAGCATAGGGAACATTTCAGGAAATCTGAAGATACTCTTAAAGTTGCTAAGTAAGCCTGAATTAATGCACAGAGTATAAAGTCCTAGAGATTGTAGTGTATTATGTTTATTCTGCTGCCTTTTGTTCCAACTCTCAAAACTACTGGTGTCTCCCAAGAAGTTTTGAAAGTGACCTCCCCCAAAAACAAACAAACCCAAAGCCAGGAGTAAATGTTAAGTTGATCAATTCTGCCTTTGCCCAATAGTCTAGTTCATGATTTGGCTAATCTTTTTCATACAGGCTTACAGCACAAACATGCTACATGGTATAGCCAGTAGCAATGAGTAGTTTTAATGTATGGCACTTTCTTAGATCTTCTGGTATTTTTGTTTCGTTTACCAGTTCCAATGTCTACAAGTGCCTCCTTAAGTCCTTGGGTGAAACTGGCACAGCAGGAAGATCAAATAAAATTATGAAAGACATAGTATAATTCTGGTGTGAATATAAGGAAAATTAAGTGATGGAGTTTTAGTGCAGGTGAGAGAGAGAGACAGGGACAAGAGACAGAGAGAGACAGAGAGAGAAACAATCTATGTTTGGTATAAGCAGGTGGTTCATTTTATGAAATAATTTAGCTCCTCACTCTTTGATACTGAACACTCTCCATATGCAACCATAAGGCAAAAAAGAGATTAAGTCCTGTTTTTACCTTGTAATACTGAGTCACAGAATTCAATAAAAATCACATGGATGTCAAAGTAAGATTAATATCTGATATTTGCATATCTCCCTTCTTTTGAGGAGCTCTCAAGTCTTCACAACTGCACGAATTCTTGTTTGTACTCAGAGCATCCTTGAACAGGGCAGGTTTCACTGAGCCACAATTGAGGCTCCCCCAAATGTCCAAGGATTAATCCAAAATCCCACTATTAAATAATGGCAGAGCTAAGAGTAGAACCTGGGTCTCCTAGGTAGGTCAATGTTTCCTAGGCTTTCAATGCAGGAACATGCTTTTAGAAAAATTAAAGAAGAAAATAAGACAGAGGAAAGGCTGTGTGAATTCCCTTTTAGCTTTGTAATAGTTTATTATTGGGGCCTGCCTGTCTGTCTTTGTCTCTCTGCATGTCTTTCTGTCTCTATCCCTGTCTCTGTCTGTCTCTTTCATTATTAGAGTGGAAAAGTGAAGAGGAATTTGAACTGATTATAGTACAATTACAATCCAATTACCTCCTCCCTACTCCTCTCAAACATTGTTATAGTCCAGTGTTGATCAACAAAGTCAAATCCTTGCACCTGAAGACAATGTTCAGAAAATTATTCTTTGTCAGCTGCAAAATGAACAGATCTCCAACTTTTCAGTAATTTATGGACTACTGGGGCAGAATTTAGTTTATGGGAGAAATCTATATAAACACAGACATAGTTATGTCTTTCACAGACGTAAATATTCTCCAGTAGCCCCCACTTTGCAGAGGTTCTGGAGGTTTATTCATTTGGAAGCAGATCAAAGGTAACATTCAGTCAACATAGCCTCTTTCTGGACCATTTGCTTGGTAGCTGGAAACAACCCTAAAATACTGGGTTCACATGGTTATTGGAGGGACACTCAGGATCTCTCTTAGGCTATTTCTCCATTCAAAACATAAATCAAAATTGTTTTGTCATGGGACCAAACCACAGAGACAGCCACCAGCAACACTCAGGAACCACTCGAGATCTTTGGAGCTGGAGCTCTTTTTCATGGGCCTACCCTGCTTCATCACTTCACCCGGGCTCAGTTACACACTATTGGGTCAGCATGGATCATGGATTTTCATAGAAGAGATCTACCTAAACCTCATTTCAGCCAGTTTTTGAACCACTTCTCCATATTGACCACCAAGTGGCTTCAGTCCCAATTCTTTCCTCCAACCTCCGTTCAGAGGGGCTAATGAAAAATGAAATAATTGACAGGCAACCAGAAGGAAGAAGAGTGGAAACAAAGCAAAGTAATAATCCTTGAACTGGATAATAAATCTGTGGGCGGTCATGGCATAATTGTCTTTTTACTTAATTTAGCTCTCATTTTTTAAATTTTTTTCTTCATTTTTTTTTTCTTTCTAGCAAAGTCTGGCACTGGTGGCCTGAGTTTAACTCCAATCCAGCAGAGGTCACTGCAAATATTAAGTAAACTTTTAAAGAACTAACACAGGTGTTCTGCTTGCTTTCAAAATATTTTGAAGTTATCTTTTCTATTCATAGATCAAGAGCAAGAAGGAAACTTAGAGATCTTCTAGTCCAATTTCTTTATTTGATAGATGAGGAAACTGAGGCTTAGAGATGAAGATGCCCAAGGTCACATGACTAGCCAGTGTATAACCAGAAATATAATAATAGCTAGAATTTATGCAGCACTTTAAAGTTTGTAAAGTGTTTTGCATATGTCATTTCATTTTAGCCTCACAACATTCCTGGAAGGTAGTTACTATTATAACTCCCATTTTATAGATGAGCAAACTGAGACTGATAGAGGTCAAGTGACTTGCCCAGGGTCACATAACTAGTAAAGGTCTGAGGCAGGATTTGAACTCAGATCTTCCTGACTCTCAATCTAGTGCTATGTCAACTAGCAACCTGTAACCCATTAACTGTATTTTTTTATAAGTTAAAACTAAAACCATGGTTGCCAGACATATTGCACAGTTATATTATTTATTATTAGAAATCTAATTAATAACCATGTGCAGTACTACTCTGGGGTTTTAATTTCCAACAACAAAGTGCTAAAATATAAAGCAGAATCATGGAATCTTGGCACTTCAGACATCATCTAGCTTAATCCCTCCTTGATACAGAATTTCCCCTGAAACATCTCTTATCTAGTTTCTGTTTGAAAATCCCCAGTGTAAGAAATGATGAGCTGGTTGATTTTAGAAAAACATGGAAAGACTTGCATGGAATAATGAAGAGTGAAATGAGCAGAACCAAGAGAACGTTGTATACAGTAACAACAATATTGTTTCAAGAACAATTGTGAATGACTAAGTTGTTCTGAGTATTATACATATTCAAATCAATTACAAAGGACCTATGAAGGAAGGTACTATCCATTTCCAGAGGAAGAACTGATAAATAGAATCAGTTTGCATGGTATGGTTTTACATATACATATATGCATACACATACATATATGTGTGTATGTCTATGTGTGTATATGCATACTGTGTCAAATGGTGGCCTTCTCTAATGCAGGGTGGGGAGGGAGGGAAGGAAGAAGGGAGACAGTTTAGAACTTAAAATACAACAAAAAATAAATTAAATTTTAAAAAATTTCCAATAACAGGAATTTACTGGTATCCTAGTCCATTTAGGGACAGCTCTAATTGTCAGTAAATTCTGAACTGAATTCTTTCCCCCTAAAATCATGCCTTTTCATTCCTTGGTTCTAGTTCCCTCTTGGAACCAAAGAGTATTCAATAGAATTCCCCCTTCCTTGCAATAGTTCCTCAAATATTTGAAGGTAGAGGTCAGGTCATGTCCCTGCTGAGTTTTCTTTTCTCTAGGCTGAACACTCCCCTATTTTTTTTTTTAACCACATCCTCCTAGGTTTCAAGTCTCTTCGTGATCCTGGTCAACCTCCTCTTGACATGCTCCCGCTGATTAATGTCCTTTGTACGATGAGAAGTCCAGAAATGAACATAATATTCCAGATATAATCTGACCAATTTAGGCTACAGAGAGTGGTACAATCTCCTTCCTCATTCCAGAGACCACCACTAACTTTTTGGCCTCCACACCACACCATTTACTCGTATTATTTGCAGTTACCAACTTCATTCAGACAAAATCTCCCCATTCTTCCACCTGTAACAGAATCCCAATGATTGGATTTACAGTTTACTCCCTCTAATGAATTCACATGAGAAAACAATTTAGTGGCCAAGCTAAACGATCATCTATGATTAATCACTGTCCCTAGTGCTGTCTTATTATTGTTGTGAAAAGTTTATTACTGAGGCAAAGAGTCAGGAGGGAAGTCCTGGGGTTATTACACCTGGAGGAAGCCGGATGGCTCTGCAGAATTTTAACAGCAACTTACATTCCACTGTGATTCCGCTGGATCAAGCCATTTCTCAGGAAAGATCCCCAATTAAGGATGTGGAAGTCAAACTAATCTTTTACATCTATCTTTTGCATTGAAAGATGGCATGGAGAGGGGCTTGGGGGTTCAGATTTTCTGCAAAGCACACCACTTATAGAGTCATACCACAAGTCTTAAATTCAGCCACTGTTGAGAACAGTAGAGAACTAAATGAGAGCTTAAATGGAAGGATATTTTATGATTGATGTAGTTTTTTAAAAATCTGAATCACACTGACACCCAGAAAATTGTCATTTTAGCCTGAAAAAAAGAAGGGACACATTTTAGCTATCTCCTTAATTCCATACAATAAGCTAACTGGATAAACAGGAAATAAAAAGAGAAGCAACCCCAATGTAGGAATTGTGCAATAAGTCTTAAAGACATGCATCCAACCAAAAGCATTTCCTCCTTTCTGTGCTGACATAAATGCAAACTAAAAAAAAAATATAGAAAGAGGAATTTTTAAAAAGATCGCTCTTGGATCAAAAATGGCTGACAGAAGAAGAAACATTAAAAAGAGCGGAGGGAAAACAGCTGCTAATCTAGAATTATCTACTGCCTTTAATAACGAAAATGTTTGATCTGCCTTCCCTTTTGCTTTAATGAGATTTGCAACAATTCATTAACCGAACAGTCAGTTCGGATATGGTTCCCTTCTGCAGAGATGTGTTGGGATAGTGAGAGCTGGTGCAGCTCCTTCCTCTCTCCCAGCCTCCCAGGAAATAAAAATGTATACCTTTGTTTCCAATTCACTTAGATACTATCTCCAAAAATCCACATTTAGAAATGATCAAATAGCATATCCCTTTGGATAAGGCAAAAGAGTTCGGGCCATATGTCAGTGGGTTAATTGGATTGTATTTGTATTTGAGCACGGCAGCCCTCTCTGGTTTCCCCCTCTTTTCTGCAGGAGCCAGGAGAGAGAATGTGAGCCTGCTTTTGTCTCCTTTTGCCTTGCTTAAGGCACGTTTTGGGCTTTAACTTCATTTTTCATTCTGCAAGCCCAAGTCAGGCAGTTAGCCTGCTCCAGAGTTTCCTCAGGACCAGCGTTTCTTTGCCCTGTGCCTGAAATGCAGCAGAGCAATCACGATTCTCCAGGCACAGGAGAGCAGGTAGAAAAACCTCAACCTATTACACCTATTATGTCTGGACGGGCTCAGAAGCTTATGGTTTGTTGATCATTTACCACCTACTTCAGCTCTCAGAAAGGAGAAACCCCAATTCAAATAAACAGTGCAAGGCCTCAACTCGCTGCATCGTTTTTGTTAGCGTTTTCGTCCCTGGGCTCTGATTTATGAAGCCCGAAGCATTAAAGCCTACAAGCCTAATGGGAAAGCATTAAGAGGAATTCGGCACGGAAGTAACTCTCCACTTGGCCTTAGATACATCCCTCCAAGTGGGCGGTTCCCAGCTCCTCTCTTCCCTCTCAAATGCACTTGGGGGGTTGACTTGCGGACCCCAGTTTTTTTTCTGTTAGCCCAGAACGGAGGGTCCACTAGGAGGGGGCACGGATCAGCTTTGGTCTTCCTGATCAGGAGGCACCCACCCACTGTCGAAACTGTGAGAGGAACGATTCCCCTTCCCGACATCCAGTAGGCTCCTACCTCAGGCACTTGGCAACGAGAAAAGCCGTAGCTAAGGGGCCTGGGACACATGCTCCACAGCCCGGAGGAGGTGAGGGGGGTGAGAAGTAGGGGGTGAGATTGGAAAGACGGAGAAACAGACCCAGAGAGAAGCCTGCACCTCTGCCCCGCCCACATGTGCCAGGCTCCTTCATCCCAAACAGAATCTGGTCGGGGACTTGGGAGCCGAGCTGCCTGGGA
This sequence comes from Vombatus ursinus, assembly GCF_900497805.2. Lineage (NCBI taxonomy): Eukaryota > Metazoa > Chordata > Mammalia > Diprotodontia > Vombatidae > Vombatus > Vombatus ursinus. The sequence goes on along the minus strand of NW_020945064.1, from coordinate 14,647,678 downwards.
GCTATGGGTGATTGGGGGTTGAAAAAGACCCTCCGAGACCAGGGGCGGAGTCTCCTTAACCTCTCCACCCTCCCACCCTCAGCGTCTCTGACCTCCGACAGAGAGATTCCAGGCGGGGGGCGGGTCCCCTCAGTCTTTCTCAGTCTTGTCCCCACCCCCAGCCCCAGCCCCTGCCAGAGAGCTAGCTCTGATGTGGGGAATGGAGGAACCCCTCTCCAGCTCCAGCCCCACGCCCAGACTGAGATGAGGATGTGGAGAGCAGGGTGCCCTTCAGCTCTCCCCACCCCTATACAAAAAAGGCAAAAGCATCTCTAATGACTGTGGTCCTCCTCTCTCTTCTCATAAGCAGAGTATCTTTGATATGTGGGGTCTCCCTCGCCCCACCACACAATCTACAGAGAACAAACAAAGCAACTCAGACAGAGGGACGAGGTTCTCAGATCCATATCTTGCACATGGAGCAACTCAGGGGGCAGGGGTCTCCCTCAGTCCCACATCCCAAAACAGATGCTTCGAGGTGGCAATGTGAGATCCTTTTCAGCAGATCTCTATCCCCATTCACAGCAAGAACAGCTCCCCATCCATAGCCGCACACAAAACAGCTGGGGGGGGGGGGCGGCGGTTTGTTCCTTATGTCCCACCCACATTTCTTCCTATAGACAGAGCAGCTCTAAGTTGGGAGTTGGGCAAGGAGGGTGGGGGTCCCTCACTTTCCCTTCCAGGATGGCTGAGTTGGCGGTCCCCTGTTCCCCCTCATAAACGCAAGCAGAGAGGTCTCCTGACTACCCCTGCCCTCAGGCAGAGCAGCCCCAGGTAGGGGCTGAGGTACCCCTCATCCCTGAATAGAGAAGGGGGCGGGGAAAAGTTCTACAGCTCCTTTTCCCAGGTGGACTGATATGGAGGTTCGGGGGGTGGTATTCTGAGGTCCTGGTCGTCCTTACTCCCAGACAGAGAAGTCTCGAGGTGGGGTCTTATCCTTGTGCACAGAAGGGGGCTGGAGAGGGAAACTCTGCAGCTCCTCCTCCCAGGTGGGCCAAGATGGAGGTTGGGGGTCCTCTGACTCCCCTCCCCCCCAGCTAAGCTGGGAAGGTCTCCTGGCCGTCCTGCCCTCAGCTAGAGCAGCCCCACGGTGGGGGTGGGGTGGGGTCCCCCTCGGATAAGTACTAAAGGGGGCGGGGGAGTCCGCAGGTACCCCTCCCTGGCAAGATGAGGTGGGGGTACGTGGGCCACCTCCCACCCCAGGGGAGGCCGCCTCCGGGCTTGAGGAGGGCGGGATCGAGCTCTCGGGCCGTGGCTCCCGGACCCGGCTCTTCACTAGCCTGGTCCTCGCCTGGCTCGCGGGCAGCAACTCACCTGACAGGCGGGCGGGCTGGCGCCCCTCTCCGTGAAGCCGGCGGGCGGTCAGTTCGTAGGCTGCAGGGTAACCGGGCTCGCTTCGGGTCCCATCCCTTCGTGGGTGACAGTGGCGGCGGCGGCGGCGGCGGCCTCAGCTTCGGCTGCACGCCCGGAGCCTCCCTCGGACTCAGCACCTCAGGTGCTCTGAACAGCTCCGCGCCTCGCCCGGCCGCGCCAGGCTCCGCCCACATCTCGTGTCCGCAGCCAATGGCGGCCCGGTACCGGCCCCCCTTCCCCCACCCCGTCTCCCTGTCGCTGTGGATTCGACAGCTTCAGCCCCGCCTCCTCAGCCCTAGCCCGGGTCCCCAGCCCCCGGGGCGGCTGCGGTGGGCTAGGACCACAGCCCCCAGCGTGCCCCGGGGCTTCCCCCCGGGACTTCTGGGACATGCAGTTCCCCAGGCAGTACAGTGGGCTCACTGGGCAGCATCCTCCCCCCCCCCCAGAGGTGTACTGCATTTCCCAGGATGCACTACGGGGATGGGAGCAAGGAGGTTTTGAGTGACTCTTCTGTGGAGAAGGCCTGCTCTTGGAGAGGGGAAAGTAGGCAGGCAGGGTATGCCCACGGCGCCAGGACAGCCCTGAGGTGACAGGGCCAGCCCGGGGGTTGGGGGGGAGGGTAGCAGCACCAACACTTCTTGTCTCAGTAGAATCCAGGCTTACATAGCCAGATGGGGAAACTGAGGCACAGTGTGAAGGGGCCTGTCTCGGTCTGGTTTGCCCTGAGTAATGAAAAGTCTCCCATTTTCCTTTTAATGCTGGGATTCCTCCCATAACGCTCCCGCCCCCATCTCCTTGTCTTGTTCTGGTCACTCTTCCTCGGGACAGGCCTTTTTCTTCGTTTTAGATCTCTCTTGGACAGCTCCCTACCTCTATCTCTGTAGCTCTACCCCTCCCCCTTCTCTAAGCTGGCTCTCCTTCCCAGGTCCAGGACCCCCTTCTCTGGGTAAGATCTCCGTCCCTGATCCAGGATTCCCTCCCCCAAATCAATTCTCCTTTCTTTGAGTCAGTTCTTTCTACATGGATCAGGGCTTTCCACACTTATCCCCCGCCCCCATCTCCAGCAAGGGCTCCTTCCTATGGTAGCTGAAATAGCAGTGGTTTTGAAGTCAGAGGACTTGTGTTGAGTGCTGAATTTGATAGTTACTAGCCATAGCTTGGAAAAGTCACTTAACTCAGCCTCAGTTTCCTCACTTGTAAAATGAAAAAAATTGGGTTAGGTAATCCCTAAGGTCCTTTTCAGCTCTAAATCCTTCAATCCTATGATCCCTGGGCCAGGGTCCCCCCTCTGGACCTGTCTCTGCCTGTTGATATTTTTCCCTGGTGAGTCCCATTTGGAAGCCAATTACTTCATTTTTCCACTTCTACCTCTGGTCTTGGCAGTACCTGGCTATGTTACCTAAGGCAAGTGACTTCACTCATCTGGGACTTTGAGATAACATCATGTAGTGGTGGGAAGACCACTGGGTATGTAATCACAGGACCTGGCTTTGAATTCTGGCTGCAGCTGTGATACCCTGGATGCCAACAAACATGTATTAGGCACCTCCTATTTACAAGGTGCTCTAAGGAAAAACTGAGGGTGTCATTTCCTTTAGCTGAACCTATGTTCCCTTTATGGTAAAATGAAAAGACTCACCTAGCCCATGATCCAGTGAAACTCTCATTCCTCATTTATTAAGTGAGGAGGTTGGACAGGGGGGTGGTTAACGTTCCTTCTTCAATGGTTTTCTGTAAGTAAAACCTACCCTTCAAAAAGGTCTTAAAGATAAAGCCTTGTAACTGTGCTGTTGATCTGGTTATAGTGAGCAATCCCATAATACAGGTGCTTCTTCCAGTCTCAGTTCATGCAGGAGACAACTTCTAAAACCACAGTACCTGGTAATCTACCTATACACTCATTACACTTTTTGCTTTCTTGCCATCTGGTAGCTTTTGACCTTCAACTTCTCCTTTCTTCTTACCTCACAGATCTCAACCAACCCGGGAGACTATTTAGGCGATAGGAATTGAATTTGTGATTTCATGGGTAGAATTAGCTTCCAGATCCCTTTCTCAATGCAGATTGACACCTTTTCAGCAACTTATAGTCTTAGAGAGTTACCTAGGGCACTGAGAGGGTCATAAAACTGGTATTTGCCAGAGTAAGCTTTTAGTTTAGAATCACAGAATCTTAAGAGGTGGAAGTATGAACCCAGAGGTCATCTAGTCCCATTCCAGTGAAGCATGAAACCTCTCATAATTGGAGGTTCTATAATGTCCCTAATTAGTGATTATCAAATATACTATGAAAGTTATCTCATTCTTTAGTTCGTTGTCGAGTCATTTCAGTCATATCTGACTCCTTGTGATCCCTTTTGGGGTTTTCTTGGCAAAGACACTGGAATGGTTTGCCTTTTCCTTCTCCAGCTCATTTGACAGATGAGGAAACTGAGGCAAATAGGTTTAAGTGATTTGGGTCACACAGCTGGTAAGTGTCTGAGACCAGATTTGAATTCAGGAACATGAGTTTTTCTGACTCCAGGCCCAGTACTTTATCCACTATGGTGCCACCTAGCTTCCTTTATCCCATTCTACTTGGAGACATTTCTAGTTGTCATTATTTTCCGCTAACCAATTGGAACTGAAATCTGCTTCCCTATCACTTATACCTATTGGTCCTATTTTTACCTGTGGGGCCAAGCAAAACATGTTTTATTTCTATCTTTAGAAGGCATGTTCCATAATCAAATGAGCACCGGTCTTGGAATCAGGAGAAACTTGAATTCAAATAACTTTTAGCTATCGTTTCCCCATATAACTGGCATTCAAATACTTGAAAACAGCTATTATATTACCCCAAGGCTTTTTCTTCAGACTAAACATCCCTATTCACTAAAAATGGTCCATATAGGTTTCAAGTTCCTTCACCCTCCCTTGGACATGCCCTAGCTTGTCATTATCTTTCCTAAAATAAGGAGTCTTCAAATATTCCACCTGTGGAATATTTGAATTCCAACTCAGAGTACAATGGAACTATCAATTCTTTTGTTTTGTAAACTGTACTTCTAGTAATAGAGCCTAAGACTACATTAGTTTTTTAGGTTTCCACATCCCACAATTGACTCACACTGAGCTTGCAAAACTCACAAAACTTCTAGGAAGACATGCCAAAAGGAATTCAATATTGTGTCTAAATCGTGAGCGAGAGTAATTAGAAACAAGTAGGCAGGCAGGTCCCTGGAGGTGGGGAAACTGATTGAGAGAAATGAAACATCATGGTATCATCACATAGGCAGAAAGGTGGGGAAAGCACAGCACTGAAGGTGAGAGGGAGGGAGGACCACGGATTTGGGGATAGGTGCCGGAATTTAGCAAAACTGATGAGTGAAGAAAGGGAGGACCTATAGCTGAAATGAATAAGCAGGCATTTTAGCCGTTTGGGACTTTTTTTTATTTAAGCAATTTGTTGTCTATAGAATAAGGCGGAATTCCAAGATAGGAATCAAGATTGAGGGTTGATCTTAGAGATCATCTAGTTTAAAATCCTCATTTTCCTCACCTGTAAAATGTATGAGTTGTGCTTTACAGTCTATAAGCCCTTTTAACAATAGTTCTCAAGGTCTATGGTTCTTGGAATTGAAAAGATGTGTATCTTTTGGTGTATATCAATCCAGAATAGTAGAATTAAGAGACCTGAGTCCTAGTCTGGGTTTTTTTTGCCAATGATCAACTCTGGTCTTGGGGAGGTCATTTCATTTCTTTGCAATTTAGTTGATTGAGTTGGATTAGAAAGGTCCTTTTCCGCTCAAAATTTTGTAGTTCTATATTCAGATGCTACAGAAACTGACAAGTAGATGACTTCACCTATGAAGACACAGATACTTCTGGCACTGTGCAAGGGAACTATTTTACCAGGCACTACATCACTACAAAACCACAAGGGAGTGTGGGTGAAGAACAATGTTTCATTGAAATATTCTGGACAAATCAGGTTAAGTTCAGCTTGATTTAACCAAAACAGCAATGCTAAATTCTATTATCAAAAGTTTCAAGTACTGTTAAAACCCCCACTGTGGTATGCTGGTAAATGCTTAATAACCCGTCTCTCAAAAAATCAAAAAATATAAAGTACTGTGACACACTATTAAGTTTAATCTACATTGACATTGTCTCGATGGCTTTCTTAAGTCTAGACATCAACAAAACAATAAATCAAGTTCTGATTTGTAGCAATTGCTAATTCTCCAGATATAAATATTGGAACTGAAAATTTAACAATAGACTCCCTCATGCGAGTTCGAGCTGGCTCCAGCATACCTCCTAGTTAAAGGTCACAAATAATTATAGCTAACCTTTATACTACACTTTAGGGTTTGCAAATTGCTTTTCATATGTTATCTTCTTATGGTTTTGCCATTTACACAAAGACAACACATGTAGCAGCAAAATTAATAGGAATTTAAAAATGCTTTCAGATATTTATAGTTCTATTGTGTTACACAGATTTCCAAAGGAGAGCTTACTTTTTGATGATTCCTGTAGTGCATTTCCTCCCTTCCTTCCTTTTCTCTCTCCCTCCCTTTCTTCCTTGTTCCTCCCTCCCTCCCTTTCTTCCTTGTTCCTCTCTCCTTCCCTTCCCTCCTTGTTCCTTCCTCTCTCCCTTCCTCCCCCTTCCCTTGCTCCCTTCCTTATTAAGAGTGCTGAATTTGCTAGTTACTAGCTATAGATTGGAAAAGTCATTTAACCTTTCTCAGCCTCAATTTTCTCACTTGTAAAATGAAAGAATTGGGTTAGGTAATCCCAGTGACTGGGGTATACTAAATGTTCAACAAAAACTTGAGTTGAGTTTAGGCAGGGCATCCCAAAAGTCTGAGATAACTGCACTAAGGCATTTGGGACACCCTACACATACACATACACACATACATACACACATTGTCTGTAGCGTTCAGCATATAGCAAGGACTTGAAAGGGACATTTATATACACACACATACATATATCCTTATAAAATTATTTCATACAGACATTATAAAAATTTAGACAGAAGTGTCCAAAAATGCTTTGTGTTCCTGGAATAACATCTACCTCTTAAAGTCTGGCAGAAATTCCTATTTTTGTCCCAAAGGCAATAAAGAACCATTGATGGTTTTTGAGTGAGGGAATGACATGATCAGATTTGTGCTTTAGGAACGTCAATTTGACAACTGTGTGGAGAATGACTCAGAGAGGAGGAGAGGTCAGAGGTAGGGAGACAAATATGGAAGGAATCTAGACAAGAAGTGAAAAGGAGGAAGGCCTGGACTGAGAGATTGTAAACAGAAATGACAAGACCTGGCAACTGATCAGATATGGGGGAGAGGAGAGAAGGGAGAGTTGAGGGTGACTCCAAGTTTACAAACCTAGATGCCTAAAAGGATTTTTGTGACCTTTATGAACCCAGGGAAATTAAGAAGAGGAGTAGATTTTAGGGGAAAGATAAGTTTTGTTTTGGATTTGTTGAATTTGTGATACCCATGGAACATCCAAGTGGAGATGTCCACCAAGTGGTGATGTAGGATTGGTGCTCTGGAGAGAGAAGAGGAATGGATATTTATATTTGGGTATTGTCTGTATAGGGCTGAGATCTGTACCCCTGGGGGTGGATGGGATCAACAAGAGAAAGAGTGAGAGGTACCTGGATGGAGCCCTTGGATGCACCCATGCTTAGGGGGCTGGATATAGAGATGCTCTGACAAGATGAAGGGGTCAGATAAGTAGGAAGACAACCAGGAGAGAGCAGTGGCATGAAAGCCAGGGTGAGAGGAGGAGTCTGGTGATAAAATGACAGAAACAGTTCAGAAAATAAAAACCTCAAATAGCAATAAATAGGTTATAGTGTGGGGTGTGGGGAGTGGGGTGGGGTGGGGGCCCCAGAAAGGTGACTTACTGCCTGCTCTGATGCTTATCTCAAGCCCTTGCTCGTTCATGAAGCCTTTATAAGTAACTCAACTCCAGCCCTTTGATCCTACTCCAATCTCCCTTTGATTTGAATTCTTAGGGCATTTATATTGTCCATAGCTCCCAATTTAGTGCCTTATTAATTATTTTCTATCATTTCAATTCAAATGCTAAGTCCTTTATAGTATTTTCTCTTATTCAGTATAAAGAAGCCCTTTGGACCTAATATGCTATGGCTGACTGTTTAGGTTTCTTTTTTAAAAAATTAATTAATTTTTAGTTTTCAACATTCATTTTTATAAGATTTTGAGTTCTAAATTTTCCTTCCTTCCTCCTCTTCCCCCTCCCCAAAACAGCATGCAATCTGATATGGGCTATACATGTACAATCATACTAAACATATTTCTGCATTAGTTATGTTGTGAAAGAAGAATCAGAATTGAAGGGAAAAACCATGAGACAGAAAAAACAAAAAACAACAAAAAAAGAGAAAATGGCATGCTTTGATCTTCGTTCAGACTCTATAGCTCTTTTTCTGGATGTGAATAGTGTTTTCTATCATGAGTCTTTTGGAATTGTCTTAGATCATTGTATTGCTGAGACAAGCTAAGTCTACGATAGTTGATCATAGCACAATGTTGCTGTTACTGTGTACAATGTTCTCCTGGTTCTGCTCATTTCACTCAGCATCAATTCATGTAAATCTTTCTAGGTTTTTCTGAAATCAGTCTGCTCATCATTCTTACAGCACAATAATATTCTATATTATCTAAACATGATGTTTAGGTTTTGGTGGCTTAGAATGAGTAAAAATAACAAAAGTTGGCCATCTTTTACCTCAATGCTTACCTAGCCTTTGACTACCGAAGGGGTGTTGTCTCAGACAGACTGAGACCTGGGAAAGACCTTAGCTTAAAAAGGCCAAGGTCTCCCACTGCATCTGGATCCTGACCTATGTCTTGCCACTTGACTCTGATGGCTCAGGAGGAGAGAATGAGGCTGCTGATTTTACACAGCACTGCCTCACTTAAATCAAGTTCACACACAAGTCAAGACATCACCCTCCTGATGTCATTAGTCCTCTTCAAGAACAGAGGACAAACAGTAACAAATAACAATTGTTTTCTGTTCCAGGCAGAAACGTTAAGGGTCATCTTCTCCCAGATTAATATTTTTGTGATGGTAAATTTCGGCCATCTTTTCTGTCAATTCTTACCTAGCCCTTAGTCATTAAAAGGTCATTGCTTTAGACAAACTGAGGCCTGGGAAAGACCTTAATTTAGAAAGACCAATGTCACCCACTGCATCCCAGGCCATAGCCAGTTATCTTGACTTATGTCTTACCATTGAACTCTGATGATTCTGGAGGAGAGAGTGAGGCTGATGATTTTGCTTAACTCTGCTTCACTTAAATCCAATTCATGTACAAGTCAAGACATCACCCTCGTGATGTCATTGGTCCTCTTTGAGAACAAAGAACAAATGACAACAACAACATTATCAGTTTCTTCACAATAGTCTTATGAGGTGGAAGGTGCATGTATTATTATTCCCATTTTACAGATGAGAAAACTGAGACTCAGAGAAGCGAAATGACCAATCTGTATTTACACAGCTAAGAAGCTTCTTCCTACTTCTAGTGGGATATCCTTTGTTTTATAGATCTCTAAAGCTGTTACCATGTGATGTTGGGGGGGAAGAGTATAGTTATCTGTGATCGTAACTGCTACACTCTGATGCTCATCAAGGCTGGAGCCATAGCTTGTCCAAACTTGGTATCTCTCCTAGGCTCTATCACAGTGCTCTGAATACAATAGGTGCTTAATAAATGTTTATTGAAAGAATGATCATTAGCAGTATCTTCCAATGAGGCTGTAACCTCACCTTCTATTTCTTTTGTAACCCCCATGATGCCTTACCCATAGCAGATGTTCAATCAGCACTTGTGCATGAATTGATTTACAGCCTCATGGTATAACGATTGTGCCATATGATGTGGTGTTTTAGGTGTTTCTTTACTAAGGAATATGTCAGCCTTGGGGTAATTTTTGCTTTCTGCTTTGTCTTTTTTTTTTCCTTCAGATTTGAAATCCCTTAGCATTTCTATAAGTCCTGGAGATAGAGGTGGGGTTGGGGTTGGCATGTTTTACTGATCAGAAAATTGGCAGTTTCCATCACTCGTTTTTTTATGAGTATGTTTGTTTGTTTTAACTCTGCACCTGCAGGGACAAAAAGAACAGGGGTGGCAAAGAAAGAGAAGGATGTAGTGGAAGGAATCAGATAACCCCGGGTTTGAATTTAGCTCCACCACTCATCACCTGTATGTGAACTCAGACAAGTCACTTAACCAGTCTGGGCTTCATCTGGAATATGAGGTAGTTGAATCATTAGACTGTAAAAGCCCTTCCTACGTTTCCTGTCATCTTACATTTACTCTCCTTCATGTACTTTGCAATCCGGCTCCCCTGGTTTCTTGATGTTCCCTTCACACAATTCTGAATCTCCCATCTCTGTGCCTTTGCCCTGGCTGTCCCTCATGCCTAAAATGCCTTCCATCCTCACCTCTGCCTCTTAGAGTCTCTGGCTTTTTTCATTATTTAGCTCAAGGAACACCTTTTACACATCTCCTCTTCTGTTCATGCCTTCCCTTCTCTGATTACCTTTCCTCTACTCATTATGTATCTCACACATACCTATTTACATGTTTACTCCTCATTAGATTATAAGCTCTTTGAGGTTAGGGACTATGTTTTTGCCTTTCTTTGTATCTCTAGCACTTAGCACGATGCCTGGCATACAGTAAGTGCTTGGTGACTGATATGCTGCAGATACTCACACTCACAATGAATTTTTTCCATCCCCTTTTGGATCACTTGAAATGTGTGTGTGTGTGTGTGTGGGTGGGTGTGTATACACATATATATATACAAACACATACACACAGATATCTATGAAAATATAGATATGAAAATTAAAGAAGATGGAGAAGAAAATTTCAATGGGACATAACTTGGAAAGCTTCATGGAGGAGGCAGCACCTGGGTTGAGCCTCAAGGGATGGAGGACATTCCAGAGATAAGAGGATGGTCTGTTGTTGTTTGTGCTTCACTCTAGAGGAGGACCAAAATGACCTCACGATGTTGGGGTCAATGTACAGTGTGTCCAGCTGTGAAAGGATGGCCTATGTGAATGCACACAGTAGGGTCATTGTCAGGCAATGACTAGTAGTCCAATTTGGCTGGAAGGTAGGTTACTTGGAGGAAACTGAAATAAGGCTAGAAATGGAGGTTGGATACAGATTAGGAAGAACCTGAAATGTCAAACCAAGAAGTCTGTGTTTGATTCTATAAGCAATAGGGAGCCACTGGAGATTTATGAGACAAGGAAGGACCTGATCAAACATATGCATTAGGGAGATTGTTTTGGCAACCTCATAAAGATTGGATCAGAGAGGGGAGGGACCTGTTAGCAGGCTATTGCGTGGTCTGGGCTAGAGGTGATGAGGCTTTGAACTGGAATGGTAGTGGTAGGACTGGGGAGGGATATGTAAGTGCAGGAGGTAGTTGGTAAAATCCCAAGAATCTGGCAATGGAATGGATGTGGAGGGAGTGGGGAAGAGGGGGAGGGTTGAATCAAAGATGGTTCCTAGGTTTCCAACCTGAATAACTGGGAAGATGATGGTGCCACTAACAGAAATAAGGAGACAACAGCTCCAGATATTGTCACATTGACTCAATTTACCAGCAACGCAGATAATGGGTCTATATTCCAGTATCTTTGCCAAGAAAACCCCAAATGTCATCACAAAGAATTGCACGTGACTGAAAGGACTGAACAACAACATGGCTTTAAAAAATTAAATCATAACAAAGAGCTTCTGTGCCTCTGCAGCACCTATACCCCAAAGCCCTAGGTAGGCTTTAGAATTTCACCCTCCAGAACCGGGGTTGGATAGGAAGGGGAAGATATCCTAGGGAGGGTACTTTGCTTAGGTTTTTTTTGGAGGGGTCATGAATGACTTACTGAATGAAAAAGTATTTACTTAGCCCTTTGTTGTTGTTGTTCAGTCATTTCAGCTGTGTCCAATCATTGTGACTTCACTTGGGGTTTTCTTGGCAAAGATACTGGAGTGATTTACCATTTCCTTCTCCAGCTCATTGTACAGATGAGGAGCTGAGGCAAATAGGGTTAAGTGACTTGCCCAGAGTCACATAGCTAGGGAAGTGTCTGAGGCCAGATTTGAACTCAGGAAGATGGCTTGACTCCAGGCCTGGCACATTATCCATTGTACCACCTAGCTGCCTCACTTAGCACTTAGTATGTGTCAATCATTGTGCTAAGCCTGGGATACAAATACAAAAGTGGAGATAGCCCCTGTCTTCATGGACATTATATTCTAATAGGGATAGAAAACACATATAGGGGAATGGTGGCAGGGGAGAAATGTTTTGGTTTGGAAAGTCAGATGGACGGTGAATGGAGTTACGGAAAGAGTAGACTGATACACTTTTTCCAGGAAGAATGATAGTGGGGCCTCGATTCTGGCTCCAGAACTGGAAATGATGGTGAGAGTGAAGAAAAAGGGTTATGGTGGGAGCTGATAGAAAACCACTGAACCTGAACTCAGAAGACCTAGGCTTGCATGGCAAAAGTGATAGGATCAGAGGACTTAGAGCAGGAAGAGACTTTCAAGGTTATTTAGTCTAACCACTTTGTTTTGTAGATGAAGAAAGTGAAACTTGCCCAAGGTCACCCAGTAGGCAAAAAGAACCCAGATGTCAACTCCACAGTCAGTGCCCTTTGATTCATACTGCATTGCTGTCTTGGATTGACCCTTTACTAGTTATGTGACCTTAGATAAATCACTTTCCCATCTTGTCCACAATTTTCTTATCTGTAAAATAGAGGCATCAGACTAGATGATCAGTGGCTGCCCTTTTCTCTCTAACATTCTGTGGTTCTGGTTTGTGGTCATCAGAGCAGCTCTAGGAATAAAGGGGCGAACCCATGAAATGTCCTTATCTCCTTGCCCCACCTGCTACTTTGTAATATTTGTCAGTGATTGAAATTGACAGGAAGATAGCCACATTGCAGCACGCAAAGTCCATTTCATAAATAGCACCATCTCAAAAGCCATTACATAGGATTGTTTGACATAGTAACATGCACTTGGCCGCAAAAATTGGAATTCAGTCTGGCCTGGTAATGGAGAAAGTATTTACGTTGGATTTATATTCTCCTGTCTCTAGGTAAAAGACATTGTGTTTTTTTTTTTTCATGATAACCCTAAAGTCAAAATGTAAAATCATGAGACATAGCTTATGCACAGAGGAGGCATCTAGCATTCAACAAATAAGATAGGCTCTGGAATTTTTCTTTACTGAGTTGATAAGAAGAAAGAGAACAGACTAGGTGAACCAATTTTTGTTTTTCTCTATCAATATACATTCAGTAATCAAGGTTCTATAATTTTGTCCATATGGGCAATTTCCCCACCAATATGGATCACAACCTCTCTGTGCCATAGTAACAATAATAGCTAACATTTATATAGCTATATATAGCTTTAAGGTTAAAACTATTTATAGCTTTATAAAATACTTTACATGTTATCTGATTCTCACAGCAACTGTGGGAGGTAGATGCTATTATTATCCCCATTTTACAGATAAGGGAACTGAGGCAAGTATCAATTAAGTGACTTGCTCAGGGTCATACAGTAAATGTCTGAGGAAGGATTTGAACTAAGATGTTCCTAATTACAAATCCCATATTCCGTCCCTGGGGCTACCTAGCTGCCTCATAGTGGAAGGTTTTTGTGATTTCCTGTGGCCAAAATATCCATCCCCTTGGGGCCCACCTGCTTATTGTGTGCTTCTCTGAACCTAGCTAAGCTGGTCATCCAAACACCAACATTCAATCTGTTTCCAGATCTCTACTCAAAGGCTTTCCACCTTGGAAAGACCTGCTGCCACTTGTATTCTGCTGACACCTTCATGAGGGTGTCAGACATCAATGAGGGAGGCCTTTACTGTCAAAATGGATTGTAAAGGTTGGGGGGGGGGTCAAACATTGTATATATTGTCAGATTGTTTTCAAGGAATTGTTTTGTTGATTTCTTTCCTCTTTTTTTTTTTTCAAAGTTCTTTGTGCTTTGGGTTGTATCTTTAGGAGTGGGAATAAGGAAGGATATGGGGAAATTCAGGCGATATCAATAAAGTTAATTTTAAAACATACCTGCACTGACATTGGCTTAATTTAGGAAAGACTCAACATTTTACTCACAACTAAGTGAATTGTGGTGCTGCCCCTCATCTCCCACCTCACTCTGCCTGTTGAAGGTTCAGCTCTGAGGCCTCTGATACCAATACCCTCTTAGTTTAGGTTCCACATTAGGAGAAAATGAGGAGCTCACAAGTCATTAAACATTTAACATGGGGAAGTTTACCTTGCCCTAACAAAGCGAGGCACTTGGTGCCACTGGATTAGTGACCACTGGAGGTTGTCTCCCCCTCCACTACCCTCCCCTCACCCCTTCTCCATATAGAAATGGAAGGCTAAGGTTACTTGGGAAATCTTCAGAAATCCATCAACTCTTAGGGGCCTAGATTCTGTATGGCTGGGACTTTTTATGCCCTTCCATGATCAGGAAACTGTGTCAGGGAATCTGGGGCTAATCAAGTCCTAGGGGCAGTTTTGTCCTAGACCTATCCCATTCTGGTTGGGAGCTGGTGAGATGGGGGAGGTGGGCGAAGGAAGCTGTATCAGGAAAGCTGAGGTCAATTATGTAGGCCAATCAGGTCCTAGGGGTAACTTTGTGTTCTCTTAGGTTAAAAAAAAAAAAAACTTCCCCATATTATGGGTACAAGTAAAGAAGCTTCATTAATGAAATGCTGGTCCTATCACCCACTTACCCCTACTCCCTGCCCGGGTCTGATTCTGCAGGTCTGCCCATAAGGAAACATAAGAATCAGAAAGGAATGTCCTGGGTTTGCAGTTATCTCTCCATTTCAAGTATATGATCTGAGAAAGGTAGCCCCTATAGGCTTTCTGGGGAAGTGCCAATGCATTTTAAATCCACAAGAATCTTTAAAATTCCCACTTTGGGCAGAGAGCACCATGAAGTGTTGGAAGAAGAAGTGCAAAGTTTAGATAAGACTAATTTCCTGCCTTCATGGAGCTTATAGTCTAATCAAAGATTTGAATGTGAGGGGGGCAACTTTAGATTGACTGATCAACCTGGGCCCTGAACATTCAGCAAATTGACCTAGAGTCCTATTTTGTTTCTTAATTTCAGTAGAATATAAGAATGGTATCATTACCGTGTATCTTTAGATTTAAAATCATCCTTAGTTTGGGAAGATTCTCTCAAGAGTTAGGTCTTATAATCTAGGTTGAGACCCATAGGCGTTGCTCTAGGGCCATTTTTCTGGGCTGTGTTGACTAGAACTTTGCTGATGATCTCAGGGAGAACTTGATTATTTATCTAGTTGGTTTTCTCCTTGGATGAGTTATTTTCCCATTCCAGTTTCCCCAGATGTAATTAATCTGTCTATCTGTCTGTCTAGCTCTTGCTTCTGGCTGAGGAAGGTGAGAGCTAGGTGAACTGAGCCAATGGTTGAATCCCAAGGTTCTCCTGGTGCCTTCAAATACAGAATATTTAACCTTCTAATTGTGACCACTTTTGAGTGACTGGCTGAGCAGTTGGTTCATAGAGAGAATCAACAGGACTTTTAATAGACTGTCATTTTTAATATCCTCTAGAGCAGCACTTCTTAAATCATGGGTCTCGATCCCTTATTGGGGTCATGAAAAATATGGCAATAATAAAGGTTTCTCAATGCACAACAACCAAAAATTAATTAAAAATCAAACACATAATGAATCTGAGATGTTTCTGGCAGCGTCCTTGCAACTTCACTGCAGCCTTGGTTCTGAACACAAAGCATGCACGCTTTGTACTGTGCATGGCCTGAGGCCATTCAATGCCAATGAACACTGCTGGAATGGAAAAGGGGTCATGAGCGGAAAAAGTTTAAGAAGCCCTGCTCTGGAGCAGGGGTCCTTAACCCCTTCATTGTTATAGTCATAGACTACTTTGACAATCTAGTGAAACCTATGGACCCCTTCTTCAGAATAAGGTATTTTTAAAAAATTACTCATAAGCAAAGGAAATGCTATATTTCAGTTAGAAGCTGGTGAAAAAAAGATTTTTTTTTCTCTCATCCAAGTTCACAGACCTTCCTAAAATCTATCCATGGTCCCTAAAGGGTTAACCCTAGGTTAAGAACTTGTACTCTACATGGTTATTTTTATATATTGTAGATTGCTAAAAAGAGATGGACCAGTCATGTAAAGTGAGAGTGGGGAGGAACCTTTTGACAGCTAGAGTATCGTATTGGTATCCGCAAAATATCCAAAGGACCAAAACTATTTAAGTGAATTCTCTGTGAAGGGTTTATGGGAAAATATGGATAAGAATCAGAAGTGTCAAGAAGATAGAGAAGCCATAATTTGTAACATCGGAGAAAGAGTATCTATACCAAAAATTACTTGGTAATCGGATCCATACCATATCCATGCCGATGGATTAATCAAATCATCAAAGAAGTAGACTGACAATACAAGTGATTTGTAGCTGAAATGGTTTGGTTTTGTAATGCACTCCTGAGTACTGGAAAATCCCAAAGAATAAAAGGTTGTATTTGTTTAGTGAGTCTGTAAGGACCTGAAGGGCCACTAGCTTAGCCTACGTGGAGTTTTTTGTTTTCTTCCAACCTACTCAGACCACAGACTATGACTGAAGTATTATGTCCAGTTTTGGGTGCCACATTTTAGGAAGGATGTTAAATTAGAGCTGTTCCAGGGGAGGGGTATATAGCCATCATTTGAATGATTTGGGGATGTTTAAGCTGGAGAAAAGAAGGTTTGGGGGTGGGGGAAGCATAAGTACTATTTTCAAGTATTGAAGTGCTATTTGGAAAATATATTAATAATAAAAATGCTGACACTGATGCTCATAGCTCGCATTCCTATAGTGCTTTGCAAAGCGTGTGCCTACATTATCTCATTTTGTCCTAAGCTCAATTCTTTGAGGTAGGAGCTAGCTAGACTTATTTTGCTTGGCTCCAGAGGGTAGAAATAGGAACAATGGGGGGAAGTTAGGAAGAGGCAGATTTGGGTTGGATATAAGGATGAACTTCCTACCAATGAACTGGTTGTTCAAAAGCAAGATAGAATGCTCAGAAGTGTGTTGGTTCCTTTTCACTAGAGGTTTTCAATCCAAGTCCAGATGACTACAGGGGGAGAATCTTGTAGATTCCTGTTCAGATCCTGGAGATGCCTTCCAATTCTGAGACCATATGAGTCTGTGACAGTTTACCCATGCCCCTGACTCTGCTTCTGAAAAGAAATGAGAAACTTAGTCCATCTTTGTTGTCCTGCTGATGAAGGGAAATGTCCCAAGCTCTGACTTATTTGGGTAGATGTTAGCCTGAACCTGTGGTGAGAGGACAGTGAAGCAGATATTAAGAAGCAAAATGCTTTGATTATCAGGCAAAAGAGGCAGTAATGGGAGATCGGGAGTGACAACTTCTTGCCTCATTTCCAGAGGAGAGAAGTGATTGGAGAAGAGGAGTTAGCACACTCTTAGTTGGGAGAACCGCTAATAGGGCTAAGCCAGGCCTGAAGGTGCCACTAGTATTTCAAAGGCACTGACAAAGATGATGAAAAAGAAGAGAGGAAAAAGAACAACAGCTGAGAGAACAGAGAAGAGAGGGAGAGAAGGAGGAAGGGACCAGACAGAGAATTGTATACAGGTAGGGAGTACTATTACCTCTGGTGCTCCATAGCCTCATCACTGCTACATCATTTTTATACCCAGAGACAACCTTTGAGGTCATTTGGCCAAACCCCCTTATTTTAAAGGTGAAGATACTTAAGACCTGAGGATGGAAGTGATTTGCCCAAGGCAGATAGCAAATGGCAGGAGCCAAGACCTGAGACTCCAGATCCAATGCCCTGGTCATTGGCTTTAGAACCTAAGAAATGTCATATTGGTTCAGCCTCTAGCTCTATCCTACTTGCTACTGGGTAATGATGTCATCCTTACAATATTAAGAACTTCCCATGCTCATCCCCCATTACGGTTCTGACATCTGGGAGTTTGTTTAAATTTATGTTTAGCGTATTTACATGTTTACCTTCTGTGAGACATGGGAGGTAATAAATTCTACAAACATTATTGTTGTTGTTATTGTGTTAATAAGTATTTTCATTTATCTGAAAACTTTCCTCTATGGAGGGGTGCCCCTTTGGCTGCAGATTTGGCAGAAAGGACTCTGTTTGCCTTATTTACATATCATAGGCTTTAATTTGATCTCCTCTTAGCCTGCTGTCTGTCTGTCTGTCTGTCTGTCTGTCTATCTATCTATCTATCTATCTATCTATCTATCTATCTATCTATCTATCTATCTATCTGTCTGTCTGTCTAGCTGTCTGTCTAGCTGTCCGTCTGTCTGTCTATTCATTTATTTATTTATGTGGACTGGAGAGTCCTAATCTGTCCTAACCTCACAACTACTCCATTCCCTTGATCATTTTAATTGTCTTTCTCTGGTAGGTTAACTCTTCTGCTTTCTTGAGGAGTGTTGGTCAAAACTTCATTCAGTATTCCCATCCAGTGGGCATTTATTAAGCATCCATTATGTGCAAGATTGTGGAGTATTCAGAGACAGAACACTGAACCTGTGATTTTGTTGTTATAGGGAATATCCAGGCAAAGAAACTGAATTGATGCAGGTTGGCTCTTTTGTCTGCAATTCTATGTCTAGAGGCTTGTCTAGAGCAGTGGTGTCCAACTGAAATAGAAGGGGGGGCACTAAATCACACAGTAAGGATCCTTGATGGCTGCATATTGAATAGAAAACCACACATGTTTATGCTTCTTTTTTATTAATACAGCAACACGTTAAAATCTGATAGGAAAGTCTGGTTCAGGCTGCCCTGACCGTGGGCCACAGGTTTGATACCTCCAGTCAAAAGAATTATTTTACCTTGTTTCGCCTTCCATAGCTGGGACATTGCACAGGTAGGATCTGGACCCAGTTGTTTCTGGTTTCAAGGCTGGCTCTCTTCTCTCCTCTTTACATTCTCATTGTCCCTCCCTCCTTTAGTCTTTCAATATTGTTTTTTTCTTCATCTTCTATGTTAATGCCTTAGATATGCTGGTGGCGCCTTCAGGCCTGACTGTACCACACTAGCTACCATAGGCTTTGGGATACAGAGGAAAAAAGGATAAGCAATCTATACCATCAAGGAGCTTGCCTTCTCCTGGGAGGTATCACATGTAAATATGTAAGTATATGCAAAAATATGTGTATACATGCTTACATATATACACTAATTTAATTGGACCCCTAACTCTAACCTACATCTAACCATAATCTATATCCCTTATCTAACCCTTCTAGACCTCTACCAAACTCTATTCTCATAAATATATACCATATATCTATATCTCTCTAATATCTATCGTCTAATTTGTCTATATAGTATCTATCTATGTCTATCTATGTTTATCTATGTCTATCTGTCTATCTGTCTATCCACACATCCATCCATCCATCTATGTCTGTCTATCTATCTCTCTAACATCTCTATCATCTATCTAATCTGTCTCTAAAACATTTATCCATCATAATTTGAGGAGGGTGAGATCACTAAAGACTGGGGCGGGGGTTAGGAAAGGCTACACCATACATACACACACACCATGAGTGTAGTATGATAGGACCTTCACTGAGGATGAGGAAACAAAGGCCTAGAGATGAAAAGTGTCTTCCTCAAGGTTACAGAGGTAGTAAGTAGCAGAGCTGGCTTTGAACGCAATTCCTTTTACTTCAAATCTAGCACTACCCATAATAAGATGCTGTAGTTAATCCTAGCTCTCTTTCTTGATGGTGCTCAGAATCTGCTTGGCTATTTGGAGTTTATCTCTTCTCTCAGACCTTACCTTTTTGACATTGTGCTACATCCACAAACGATTGAAGTCAAAATGCCAGACCTTTCCCCTCAGCCAATAGGCTGAGTTATTTTGGAGAGGAGAACTAAAGATGCTTTGAAATTCTGCAAATCCACAAATTATGGTGTCTAGGAACATGCATTAGAGAAGAAAAAGACAAACTACCCCAGTATCTTTGCCGAAAAAAACCGTAAATGGGGTCACAAAGAGTCAGACATAACTGAAATGACTGAATGAGAAGGAACGTGCATGGAGAGTGATAGGGTTGATACAGTGATTATCCCAGCTTAAGATGTTGCAGTCCATGGAAGAGAGTGACATATGAACTATGCTCAATATGTTCTCTTCTAAGGAAACCCCTGGTTTTTGCCTGTCTGACTTGGCTCTTTGCCTCGTAGGTTCTTTTCTCACCCATTCTTTCATCTTTTGTGCCCCATTCCTTTCTCCTGTGGCCTCATTCCCTCTGCTTTATGTATGTCTCTTTGTCCACTCTTCACCCTCTATATGAATTCCAAGAAGTCATTGTGAGTCTCTAAATGGACCTGCTGCTTTACTCGGGAGTGCAGAGTTGTCCATCAGGCACAGAAAATTGGGACAATTGCTCTGGGTCTGCTTCAGGGACCAGGGAATGAAGGAGTTTGCACTGCAAGCTGGTGCTGTCAAAAGACCCGAAGTCAGTCATCAAAGTAGCATTCTGGGGGAGAAAAAGAGAGGGGCTGATTGCCCAGTGAGAGGATCCCCTCTACCCTTCCTGTATTCCCCTTGGGCTACATAATACCCTCTTGTGACAGCTGCACTCTTTCTTTTCCTTTAGGATCCCTTTGTCATTCATTTGAACTGGATTTCACCTGGGTAAAAATAGTGATATAGTATGGGGGAGGACCACACAGAGTGATCACATGGTTTGACTCTGGCCTATGTCCCTCTAGGGAGGGCCCTGATGTGTAGATGGGCAAGATTCTCCAACCTGTCACATCTAATCATTTTCCATGAGAGATTAAAATTTTAAACCCAGAAAGAAAAGGCCAGAAAAAATGACCAATCAATCAATAAACATTTATTAAGCACTTTCTAAATGCCAGGCACTGTGCTAAATGTTGGGGATACAAAGAGAAGCAAAAGACAGTCCCTGCCCTCAAGGAGCTTACAATCTAATGGTTTAGAAATTGGGAAAATATGAAAATTAATTATGAAATGGTCTTTAACATGATGTTCATGAGACTATTGCTGAATCATTTCTAGCCACTATCCCTTGCATGGGAGACCTGTTCAGTTGTCATAAAGAATTTTGTTAATTAGGATTATATGTCAGTAAACCAGGTGACTTAGCCAATATGTTTCCATGATCCAAGCGATCTTTTCAAGCGTAATGCTGCATTGGTCACAGCCATTGCCACATAGGGTGGAAACTTTCCTTCCTCTCCTCCCTAGAATGGCATTCTCCTGGTTCTATGACCTGATCTTTTAAACAATTTTTTCTTAAACTTTTAAATGGATCTATGATCTCATCAGTGAGTCCACTCCCTACATTAGTGTAGAATTGCATTTCATCCATGGTCTTTAAAGCCTGTGAGCTTCTCACCCACAACCTTCCATAAATCTTCCATAGAAGCTCTACCCAAAGTGCCACAGGCCATCCCCTCAGGTGTTTTTAATATGACAATGCTTATCCTGTTTATCTCTTAATTTGTCAATGTCAAAACATCATCCCAACTCCTTTTCCATTCATCATGTATTTGACAATGTTTCTAATGGTACTTCTTGCATGTAAGTCATGATTGATTGGCAACATGCTCACCATGCATCTTTCCATTGGGACACTGTCAATTTTGGTCCATCTGAGGTTGGGGAAGAGTTGTTTTTTTCTCTTCATCCTCTTTGTGAGCTTAAATATTCACCAAATGTTCTCTCAAAATGCTCTGATTGCCTTGTTTTGTAACAAAAAGAAACTGAGAAAGATAACTAAGGTTAAATGAATTCTACTGAAAACATAATAGGTATTCATTATAAGCTCATTATGAGCTTCCTGACTTGGGGTCAGGAAGATCTGAGTTCAAATCTGGCCTCAAATGCTTACTAACTGTGTGACTCTGGGCAAGTCACTTAACCTCTGTCTACCTCAGTTTCCTCATCTATAAAATGGGGTTGATAATAGCACTTGTTTCCCAAGGTGGTTGTTAGGATGAAATGAGAGTAAAGCGCTTTTCAAACCCTAAATGCTGTTATTATTATTATTATTGGTTGAATATGGCATCCCAGATAAGATAGCAATCTGTGAACTGAATTCATACATCTAATTATGGTTGAAGAAGTACTGGTGATTCTCACGGGCAGAGAAGTGCAATGGAAAAATCCTTTATTCTGGAGTCAAGGATCCTGTTTTCAAGTCTTATCTCTCATGTTCACCCCTGTAGATCTCAATTTCTTTACCTGTAAAATCATGGAGTTCATCTAGATTGCCTCGGAAAGACCTTTTAGGTTTATGCTCTTTTGAGGCCTACAAAAGGAAGGATGCATGTATGCTATGGGCTTGAGAGATTTATTTATTTTCTCTCTTGGAAAGAGTAGAAAAAGCACTGGATTGATAGTGAATCTCTGGGGTTTGAGTCCTGCCTCTGACCCCTACTTGCTCACTAGAACAATTTACTTAATCTTCTTCAACATTATTTTCGTCATCTGCAAGATAGGGATGGTAATACATGGAGTACCTATCTCATAGGGTTGTCTTGAGGCTCCAATGAAGCAATATTTGCAAAAGGTTTTGCAAACCAAGCCTTATAGAAATGTCAGCTGTTATTGGTACTTAGAGAGGTAGGGCTCACAGTCGCAGTCCTTTGCTTTTTCCCACCACCATATTGGCTTGCAAGGGTGTACATAACACCCATTTATATTACTAAAAC
The DNA here is from genome assembly GCF_900497805.2 of Vombatus ursinus. Lineage (NCBI taxonomy): Eukaryota > Metazoa > Chordata > Mammalia > Diprotodontia > Vombatidae > Vombatus > Vombatus ursinus. The sequence continues at coordinate 14,625,442 of NW_020945064.1, read as the reverse complement.
AACACAAAATCACTCCAGTATCTTTGCTAAGAAAACCCCAAATGGGGTCATAGAGAATCAGACGCAACTGAAACGACTCAACAATAACACCACGTGATTTTTAGGGTTTGTTTTTTACAATTAGAGGCACACAAAGCATGGAGAAGTTGGCCATTTGCTAATTTTGATCTTAAGAGAAGCACAAGGTTGTGTGGTGCGGTGGATAGAACCTTGGACCTGCAGTCAGGCGCTGGATCCATATCATGGCCCTTTTGCCCAAGACCAATGCGACCTCAGGCAAGTCCCTTGCATCTCTGGACCTCAGTTTCCTCATCTGTAAAATGAGAGGATCAGACTAGATGCCTTCTAGGGTCCCTTCCAGCTCTAAAACTATGCTCCTATGTTGAATGGTAGTAACCTACCCTGTAAGAAAATGGAATGATTGTATACCTTTGATAGCTCGTTATTGCAAAGAATCCAACCAATATGAGTATTCTGAGGCCATGTTGTTTTAAAGAAATGTTCATGAGTGGGCTGGCTGTATTCCCATGTTTAGAATGTAAAGACTATTTGACCTTTTCCCAGTTACAAGATGAAAGACCATAAGGTCATGAGATTGTCAAGGTGAAAGAGACTTTAAAGATGATTTAGTTGTTCCCTCCCCCTTCCTTTTTTCCTACCCTAGCACACATTAAAAATGATGGATGATGAAGAAGCAAGAAGAATTACAGCTTGGGTCTAAAACCATGTCACACTCCTACTCCATAAACTCCAGTGGCTCCCAATTCACTCTAGAATCCAACGTAAGCTCCTCTCGTCATCATGGAAAGCCCTTCACAACTTGGCCCCACCTACCTTTCCACCCCTAGCCTATGTTACACTCAACACACTCCTCCAGCCAAACTGGAATACTTACTGCTTGTCACACATGGCTTCCATCATCTCCTTTCCCTGTGCCTATGTACTAGATCTCTGTACCCCTCCCCCCCACCTCTGGAATGTGCTCCCCATTCATCTCTGTGTCTTCAATGTCTTTGTTCCCTTCAAAGTTCTGCTCAAACAGTACTTTCTACATAAAACATTTCTTCATCTCTCCGTTCTCAGATACTTAGTACTTATTTTGTACATAGTTCATATTTCCATATATATGTATATATGTGTGTGTGTATACATACACATATATTTTATAGAGAACTCACACAAGGCAAGCGCTCACATGGTGGTCAGAAAAAGAACTTTGGCATTGATTGTGTGACATGGGAGACATGATTGTGTGACATGGGAGACATGATTGTGTGACACAGGACTACCCAGCATGGTGTGCCCTCATCAGAGAAGGTGCTGTGCTTTATGAGCAAAGCAAAATTGAAGTACCTCAAAAGAAACATGAGATGTGCAAATTTAGAGAATCACCCCAAATGTTCTCATGGACTATTTGTGCCTGACCTGTGGTAGAGCATTCTGAGCTCGTATTGGTCTGATCAGTCACAGTTGGACACACTGTAACTTGACTCTAGCATAATGGTGCCATTTTGGTCCTCTTTGAGAACGAAGGACAACAACCATATATGTGTACACACACACACACATACACACACACACATTGCCCTGTACCTAATACAATGGTTTATACACAGCAGGTGCTAAATAAATATTTAGTGATTGATTGATTGATTGACTGACTGTTAAATAGGGGGCTCTGGGGTCCACACTTCCTGTTCTAAGCAGTTTTGCAAGTTCAGTTCAAGACTAAGGCAGGAAGAGAAGGGTATAGCTTAGCCATGGCATGGCTCTAGGACTGAAGGATCTAGAAAATGTGTTTGTGGGATTTCTGGAGAACCTCTGCACTAGGACTGACCAAGACCTAGACCAGACACTCTAGACCAATAGTCTTCAAGATTGGGTCTCCCCCCTGTGACATTTGTGACACAAGCCCAAGGGGTACACAATCAGTCAATCAGAAGGTGGAAAGAAGGGCAATACCCAACCACCCCACAACAGCACATTATTAGCTTTGTCCACTACCTGCCTTCATCCATTCTGGTTCAATATCCTCCCACTCTGTCTCTTCCAACACTGGCCTCCAGTAGCTATTTAAGCTCCAGTCCTCTCCTTTTCTTTATTTAACTTGTATCAGCCACTGAGCGGGCAAAACCCTACCCTTTCCCTACGTACCCCTGCATCCTACTAACTGTGGTGTGGCAGGTGCCCTTTGGCAGGGTGGGCACTCGCCAGGGCTGTCCAGCCCCTTTGGTTTTTGGCAGGACAGAACGAGTCATGCTGGATGGATGGGCATGCGTAGATGATGCATTTGGTATCATCTATCTCATTCCACTATCTTTCCCCCATACTTTTCCCCTCTTCTGAACTTCCTCATTTCTGTAATGGGTACCCTCATCCTTCCAGCCACCAAGGTTTGAAACCTAGATGTCATCCTTTCCCCTTTACTCTCATGGTATAGATACATTCAGTTCCCAAATCTTGTCATTTCTGTCTCCACATCTTTTCCTGTACTCAAACAACCCTAACCATTCCCCTAGGTCAGTGGTATCAAATTTAAACAAAACCAGGTCCCACTAATACATACATAAGTATCCTAGTGGGCAGCATATTGACTTAGTTTTAAAATGTAATGTCATTGTATGTTCATTTATTTTGTTAAATATCTTCCAATTACATTTTAATCTGGTTCAGATGGCACTTGGGAGTTTTGCAGGTGCACATGGTGTTTATACCTCTGCTCTAGAACATTGCAATAGACTCCTAATTGGTCTTCCTGACACAGATAGCTTCCTCCTCCAATTCATTCTCCATATAGATGTCAAAATGATTTTCCTAAAGCACAGGTGTGACCATGCTTTGTCACCTTCTGTCCCAATAAATTCCATTGACTCCATTCACAATTAGGATAAGCTGTTATGTCATCTTTATCTCATCCTTTTTAAATGTCTGCTTTTGTAGAAGTTTTATGATATACGTAATTATTAGTTTAGGAGTTGTTGTTCAGTCATTCAGTCATATCCAACTCTTCATGTGGACCATACTGTCTTTAGCAAAGATAATGGAGTGGTTTGCCATTTCCTTCTCCAATGGATCAAAGCAAACAGAGGCGAAATGACTTGCCCAGGGTCACACAGCTAGTGTCTGAGGCTGAATTTGAACTCAGGTCTTCCTAACTCCAGGCCCAGTGCTCCATCTACTAAGTTAGACTAGGCTAGTTGCCTAATTTAGGAATACATTTATATAATTTATAAATAAATCAATACACAAATATTGAAAGTGTGTGCTCATAATTTTTGCTGATTGGGATATATGATCAAGAAAAGTTTGGAGACTTCTGTCTCTAGGTTATGGATCTAGGTAACCCCAAGTGTCTCTTTTCTGGTTGACATATCCATTTAGGTTTGTTTTGAATGTGATCTTGTCTTCCCTTATTAAAACATGAGAAATCTGTGTGTGTGTGTGTGTATGTATGTGTGCTCATGTGCGTGTGTGTGTGTGTGTGTGTGTGTGTTGGGTGTGGGGGGAAGAATTTGGCAAGGAACAGAATCACCAATGGTGATATGAATAGGGAAGGCCTAGAGGTGGGTGTATTGTTGTGATGACCCAGCAAAAAGGATGCTACATGAATCAATACTGAGATTGAATAAATCTCAACCATAAGGCTGGCTAATCCAGAATTGCATTGAGCAATCAGGCATCCTATCACCCCAAGACCTCATGTTCCAGCTCCCCTGCACCATTTTGAAACAATCAAAAATCTCCAGCCTGAGAAAACTACACCATGATTGATCATCACTGAGGTAGTGCCTTCTCTTTTCATGACTCATTTTCAGTTGCCCTAGCTCTGACTTATTAACCAAAACTTTCATTCTGTAGGGTGGGTCACTACTATTTCCACTGTGAAGTCAGCTCTGTTTCCTGTCCTCAGTCTCAGGGTCGCTATTACCTGCACAGAATTCCCAGTTGGGATCACCATCTGCATATTTCCCTCTCCCCAGGACAGGAAGTCCTGCAGAGCTATTTAGCTATTGAGCCAAGTAAGGGCAGCTCTTCTGTTCCCTCCAAACACTCAATGAAATTCATTCAAAGTAATTCCTATTAACTGCCCTCAAGGACCCTTCCTTCCATAGATGGAGCCTCTTCCCTGCCCCCAACTCTCCACTCCCCTGTTTCCTTGTCATCTGTTCCTAGGAGGAGCCTTTGTTCTAACCCTCCTAATGATTCTTGTCCTTCCTTCCTTCCTTTCTTTCTCTTTCTTTCTTTCTTTCTTTCTTTCTTTCTTTCTTTCTTTCTTTCTTTCTTTCTTTCTTTCTTTCTTTCTTTCATTCTTCCTTCCTTCCTTTCTTTCATTCTTCTTTCTTTCCTTCCTTCCTTCCTTCCTTCCTTCCTTCCTT
>NW_020945064.1:14598659-14620966 GCF_900497805.2 Vombatus ursinus | reverse complement strand
TTTTTCTCCTTCTTTCTCTCTTTCCTCTTTTCTCTCTCTTGCTTTCTCTTTCTTTTTTTGTCTTTCTTTGTATCTCCAGCACTTAATGCAGTGCCTAACATATAGTAGGCACTTAATAAATGCATAGTCACTTGATTTGTTCATTTCAGATAACCATGGCACCATTGATCGGTTGAATAATAATAATAGCTACTATTTCTATAGCACTTGCTAGATGCCAAACACTGTGCTAAGCGTTTTAAAATTATTATCTCATTTGATCCTCACAACAACCCTGGGAGGTAGATATTATTATCTCTCCCATTTTACAGGTGAGGAAACTGAGGCAAACAGGGGTTAAGTGACTTGGTCAGAGTCACACAGTTAGTAAGTGCCTGAGACTGGATTTGAACGGTGGTCTTCCTGACTCCAAGCCAACATAATATCCGCTATACCATCTGGCTGCCCCTAATGAGTCTTTCCAAAGCTGTAAGTATATTACAGTCTTCCTATTTTCATTATTCATAGAGAGTCAGACACTTCTTAAACTAGACAGAACCTTGGAGATCATATAGCCAGCCCTTTATTCTTCTCTTCCTCCCATTTTACAGATGAGGAAACAAAGAGATGATGAAGAGATTTGCCAGATTAGTTTATGGGATATCTGAGTCTCAAACCCATGTCTCTGGACTCCTAGTTCAATCCATATTCCTTTGACTCTGGGATCTCTGCCTGAACCCTATCCACAGAGCCTCATATATCTAAGGATCATAGCACCTTATACATAGTAGGTGCTTAATCAATACTTGTTAAATTTTCCTGAATTTGGTGACCAGAAAGAGAAGTGATCACAGGGAAACAGATGAAGGCCAAAGGATGGGCTGCCACTGTGGCAGTGAGTCATGTAGTATGTTTGGCTCACTCTTTAATTTTGGGTCACTTGTGAAACAGGAAATTATCTGATGCCTTATTCAACTCAAAGAGAGCGCAGCACACTTGGTTGTCCTCCAGCTGCGCGTTTGCAGTCAGTCAGGTGTCATCTCTGACAACCCAGAATGTGGTGCAAGCACATTAGAACCAGGTTGGCTTGGCCCCTTCGGAACTTTTTGGTAGGTTATGCCAAAGTTGTTTCCTGCACTGATTTACACAATTTGTCCATTAGTCAGCTGGTGTAGTAAGAAACTTGAATTCAGAAGATGCAGGTTCAGAGCCCAGCCCTGCTACTTACTAGCTAGGTGATGACAGACAAGTCATTTAGCCTCTCTAGGCCTCAGTTTCCTCATCTATAAAAGGGACACAATACTTGCCCTACCCATCTCACAGGGTTGTTTATATAATTTTAGGATTGCAGATTTGTTTAGGAACCTCAGAAGGCATCTAATCCAAGCCAAGGATCCTCTTTATCATCTTCCCGACAAGTGAGGTTAATATTTGCTTGTTTTCAGCTTCTTCAAAAATCCATTATTTCTTCAGTGTGACTATTTCTTTTACTCACAAGGATCACAATGCTGCTACAATTTAGCAGATGGTTTTGGATCACTTGTGGCTGAAAAAAAATCATCTCCCTTCAGCCAAAGTGGTGGGAAGCCCCCCATGAGTTTATCTGGACTGGTCCTTGTGTGAGAAACATGCAGAATGAGAGGTCCTTGTATGAGAGATTACCACGATGATACTTAAGACCTTGCCAGCACCACAGGATCTACTCTGCTGGCCAGGTCACCATCCCAACACAATGAGGCATCAGGGTAGGATCACAGTGGCATGAAGTTTGTCATGAAGACCAAGTGAAAAAAGTTATTGACACAAACTACAGACTGCTAAATGGATGTAAGAAAGGGCTAGCTATCCACCCACAAGCCACTTTTCCAAAGTCTGGGGACCAGTGGGATTATGGAACATTTTGTCAAACAGCCAAACCTGGCAGAAGAGGTTGTGTTGAAAGGGTCCTTGACTACAGTATGCTGGAGAGCTTTAATCCCAGGGACTGTGACTGCCAGATTCACCCAGGACTCCTGTAGCTGGCAGCCTTTTCCTTTGTTTTAGGATTAGCTGGCTGGTCAAAGTTTTAGGGGAATACTGAGTTTTATTAGCAAAAAATTCGATAACTTCTTTCCCATACTTCAAACACAAAGACATACAGAAAATTCATCTAAACTGCTGTGATTTTTATATGAGCCATACAAAATAAGTCTACTTGCCATTTTACCATTTAAATAACAATAGCTCATGTCTATACGGTGATTTTGGGAGCATATATTTGAGGGAGGTAGCATCAGGTATTATTCTTCCTGGAGTGCAAGGGATTGTTTCATTTTTTTGTTTCCCCAGTGCCTATCATTGTGCTCGGGACAGAGCAGCCTCTCAAGAAATGCTTTTGAGTTCATCGATTCTGCAGATGAAGAAATTGAGGTTTACTTATGTTAAGTTACTTGTCCAAGCTCAAATGGCCAATTAGAGGCAGAATCAGAGGAGAGCCCAATTCTTCAGTCTAAATCCCCAGGCCCAGGGTTCTTTTAAATTCATTCTTCTTACTTCAATTAAAAAAAAAAAAGAGTGCCTCACAATTATTTAATGCTTTTAGGTAGACACACAACACCTTTCTTCCTTTTAATGGTTTTGGGAAGTAGATTGTTTGAATTAGCATGTTATCTCTATTTTATAGATAAGGAAAATCAGCCTCAGAGAAATTAAGTGACTTACCCAAGGTGACACAATTATTTAGTGCCAAAATCAGGATTTGAACTCCCAACTCCAAAGTCAGAACTCTTTTCATTATACTCTTAATACTTTACATGATTCATCTGTGTTAGTAGCCCTTCCACAAATGTGAATTGTAACACTGTGCCTCCCTCACCCCCCACCCCATGCTTTAGCAAATAGTCTTTTTAGGTTGCTGTGGCCAAAACCTTTATCACCTAGTGGTCAGCCTGGTGATGAGATTCTCCAAATTGAGGTAGGCTAGTCCTGGGATGCCAGATACACCAGCAATTGCTGCTCTGTATTGTGCTGTATTGTAAGAAGACTGAAAATGTAAGAAGAGCTTCTAAAAGCCAAACAGAAGATTTCATATTTGATCGTGGAGGTCATAGGTAGCCACTGAATAGGAGGGTGACATAGTCAGTTCTTTATGCAGACTAATTTGACAGACAGTGGAGAATTGACTGAAGCAAGGAGGCCTGAGACAGAGAGATGAAACAGAAGGCTTTGCAATAGTCTAGGTATGAGGCGATGAGGGCCTGCACCAGGATGATGGAAATGTCAGAGGAGAGAAGGGGGCATCACAAGGAGGTATCACAGAGATAGAAATGGTGGGTCTTGGTAACTGAGTGGACATGTGGGGTAAGAGTGAGAAGTTAAGGATGATACCAAATGGCGAGCCCAAGTGACTGGGAGGATGGTGGTACCCTGGAAAGTAGGGAAGATTAGAAAAGGGGAACGCATAGGAGTAAAGACAATGACTTCATGGGCATGTTAAATTTAAGATATCCAGTTCCAGATGTCCAGTTGCAGATGTGAGGTCGTGAGAGAGGTTAAGGCTGGACAAATTGATCTGAGAACCATTTTCATAGAGATTAGCATTTGAACCCATGGGAGCTGATGAGATCGTTAAGTGAAATAAGGAAGGAGAAGAGAAGGCCCCGGACAGAGCCTTGGTGGACGCTTATGGTCATTGGGTGTGACCTGGATGAAGATCAGAGAACAACAGTCATTCAGGTAGGAGGAGAACCAGGAAACAGCAGTGTCACAGAAGCCTGGAGAAAACAGACCACCCAGGAGAAGAAGGCAGTTAGCAGAGTCAAAGGCTGCAGGGAAGTGAAAAAGGATGAGGGCGGAGAAAAGGTCATTGGTAATTGAGAGATCACTAGAAACTTCCATTCTGCACGTATCTTAAATGTTCCTATTTATATATGTGGTAACTCCTATTTCATGGGGGTGGACATCCCGGGACAAACTTCTGGGAGAACAAGGATGAAAACCACTCAGAATAAGTAGGCATGAATGATTTGCTGTCTTTGGAAGGAACCCTCTCATCAATGAGATCATCCATCCCTTTGAGTATTTGAGTTATCACTTGCATCAGAATGTAAGCTCTTTGAGGGCAGGCAGGAATTATTGTTTTTTCTTTGTATTGTGCTATTTCTTGTGTATTTGTTAAATATTGTGTATTTGTTAAATATTGTGTATTTCTTTGTATTCACAGTGCTTATCAAAGTGCCTAGCACATAATGAACATTGAATAAATACTGCTGATTGACTAAATGATTTCCCAAGGTCACCCAGCTATTTAGCTATTTACCCATTTCATTACACCATACTGTATTAGTGGGGCAGCTAGGTGGCTCAGTGGATAGAGCACCAGCCCTGGAGTTAGGAGGACCTGAGTTCAAATCTGACCTTAGACAGTTACTAACTGTGTGACCCTGGGCAAGTCACTTAACCTTGCTTGCCTCAGTTTCCTCATCTGTCAAATGACCTGGAGAAGGAAATGGCAAACCACCCCAGTATCTTTGCTAAGAAAACCCCAAACGAGGTCATGGAGAATCAGACACAGTTGAAATGACTCAACAACTAATGGACAAATGCTAGATTTAGAGCCTGAGAAATCTGGGCCTAATTCTCACCTCAGATCCTTGATAGCTGTGTGATTATGGTCAAGATCATTGAATCAATTGGCCTTTCAGAGCCTCAATTTCCTCATTTGTAAAGGGGAATAATACTACTTGCACTATAGATCTCAGAGGGTCATTGTGAGATCCCTTTGTGAACCTAAAAGTTCTATAGAAATGTGAGTTATTATGATCATTTATTCCTTTGCTCCAATAAATGCTCTTGTCATTAGAGCCTTGCCCTGTGTTATTACTTAGGCTCTTTGAGGCCGTGTAAGGGCCAGAAGGGGCAGAGTCAAAAGATCTTTCTGAGAGTTTCAAACTGTGAGTGGACCCAGAGAGATAGTGTCAGTGCAGACATCTTCTAACCATTTTCTCTTTGTCACCCTTTATGTTTTGCTCAAGCCAGCTGTACACTTGCTTCTGAACTGTAGTACCTGACTGTCCGGGCTCAATAACAGAATGACCTTAATTCCTCTTCCAACTGAGAGCCCTGCAAATACTTGAAGACAATTCTTGTCCCTCCCTCACCCCTTAATTCTGTTCTTCAGGCCTAGAGTTCCCATTTCCTTAACCAAACTATACAACGTGTCCCCAAAGTATTTATTCAGCTTTTTAAGTGAGCCCCTCAGGACAACCTGTAATATGGATCACAAGGTCATAGGTTTAGAGACCATCAAGGCTGGCCTCCAGATTTGAAAACTGAGGCAGAATGAGGGGCAATGATTTGTCCATGGTCTCAGTGCTAGGAAGGATTTGGCCTCAGAACCTCCTAACTCCAAGTTGGGGTGCTTCATCCACTTACCACCCAGGTACCATGTGACATGGTCTCCATCCTTGTCACCCTCTTCCACCTGGATGCTCTCAGATTTATCAGCACCCTTCCTAAAACGGGATTTCCCCAAGCTCTGCGTAGTATTTCAGATGTGGTCTGCCTGGGGCAGAGAATGGTAAGATGATCACCTCCCTCATTTTAGACACTTTGCCTCTTAACATAGACAGAGATTTCATTGTGTTAACATTTTTTGAATGCTGTTTTATGCCACTGATTCATGTTGAGACTGTGAGTCACTGAAACTACCATTTTTTTCCCCCATGATTTCCTCTTTCACTTCTTATCTAACCAGGTCTTCTCCACTCTATCATGTCAAAAATTAGTTTTGCAAAATGCAATTAAACATAAAAGTAGGAATATTTTCCTGACATTACTAAATCTATCTAGAGTATAGTTCTCATACATAACATTTAACTTCTTTGAAATCTAATGAAATCACAATTGGGAAGGAAGCTGTTAAAAAACAAAACAAAACAACAACCACTTTTCATTCCAAAAAACAATAAGGGTGAATATTTAAAGCAATTCAAAAGTACTTTTAAAGAGTCCCTCCACCCCCACTCCACCTCTTTATATAGGGAGTTGCTGCTGTCTCTATAGAGGTAGGTAGGTGGCTCAGTGGATAGAGCTCTAGGCTTGGAGTCAGAAAGGCTCAAATCTTCCTGAGTTCAAATCTGGCCTCAGACACTTACTTGCTGTGTGACCCTGGGCAAGTCACTTAACCCTATTTGCTTCAGTTTCCTCATCTGTAAAATGAGCTAGAGAAGGAAGTGTCAAACCACTCAAGTATCTTTGCCAAGAAAACCCCAACAGGGGTGACAAAAAGTCAGACTTGGCTGAAAATGATTAAACTACAAGAAAGTTGCCGCTAATAGGAAATCTCCCTCTTGTATCTTCTAGTCTTATGGGGAGTTGCCTGGACCACTGAAAAATTAAGTGACTTACCCAAGGTCACACATCGATCATATGTCAAAAGCAGATCGTCCTGACTCCAAAGCCATTTACTACCTTGAAACCATTGGGTTAATACTTACCTTTAAAGATACACAACTCTTAAAAAAAAAGTATAAGAATACTTAATTTCAACTGGTCTGATCCTTGCATTTTAAAATCCCTCTGAACAGTTTTGCTTCAAATCTTTCAAGATTCTATCCTGATCATATTTTATTGAGAATTGAGGGATTAATTGTATATTCTCGACTTGCTCAATAAATGACTTTTCTTCTCCAAATAAAACATGAATGGAATGGGTTCGGACACTGATATTTACATGTTCCAGTATTTTTTAGTGTCAATTGTCAAGAGTCTTTGTAGGTGAAATTTAGATTTATTTTGGTGAATTTTCTCCAACTGTATAAAAATAAAAATTGGTGAAAAGCTTTTCCAATGGCCATCTGGTTCCAGGGCCTTTTGCTCTCTCTTAGTCAAAGAAGGCATTCTGCTATTCCCGTCCCCTTACAACTACCAAAATATTGCTTCCTGCCAAGAAAATGGTTCACGACAGAAATAATAAAACATCACAGAAGCTCCAGACACCCCTCGACTTTGGTATTATTCAAAGCATATTTATAGTTCTTCATTAATTATTCCACCCAGTAGTCCTTGGAGAGAAGCCCCTTCTTTTTATTATAAATCATCTCAGAGCAGAGAGGATTAGTGACTTACTTAAGGATGAGTGGCAGAGACAGAATTGAGAATCCATGACTTTGGATTACAGGGGGAAAGAAACCAGAGGTTTTACTGTACTTAATAACTATTTTTAAAAAGCAAGGCAGTGAAAAGAATGCTGGACTGAGGAGTGAGGAGTCCAGGGAGCAGAGTTCAAATCCTGGCTCCCATCTCTCCTAGTTATGTAAAGATGGGCAAATCATTTATCTCTATGAGGATCAACTTTCTGACCTGGAAAAGGGGGTTAATAATACTACCTATCTCACTGTTGTAAGGAAAACCCCTTGTAAACCTTAAGGTTTTGTGGAAATAGTAATGATAATAATAACAATAGCTAACACATAATCCTTACTATGTATCAGGCATTGTGCTAAGTGCTTTACAATCATTGTCATTTGATCCTCATAACCACCTTAGGAAGTAGGTGCTATTATCACCCTCATTTTACAGATGAGGAAACTGAGGCAAACAGAGGTTTAAGTGACTTCCCCAGAGTCATAGAGCTGAGAATTGTCTGAGGTTGGATTTGAATTTGGGTCTTCTTGACTCCAGGCCCTATCTATTCACTGCCTACTACCTGCCTTATTGTTGTCAGGAAAACCCCTTGTAAACCTTAACTTTTAATGGAAACAGTAATAATAATAATAATAATAATAATAATAATAATAATAGCTAACATTTATATAGTGCTTATTATGTCAGGCACTATGCTAAGCACTTTACAATTATTTCATTTGATCCTCACAACAAACTTAGAAAGTAGGTGCTGTTATTACCCTCATTTTACAGATGAGTAAGCTGAGGCAAACAGAGGTTAAATGACTTGCCCAGGGTCACCCAGCTAGTAAGTATCTGAAGCTGAATTTGAACTCAGGTCTTCCTGACTCCAGACCCAGTGCTCTATCCATTGCACTATCTAGCTGCCTACCTACTACCTACCTTACCTGCTCCAAGGAATACTCTTTGTAGGTCATAGCATTTTGTGGAAATGGTAGTTATTACTAGTTATTATTATTAACAATATAAACATAACAATGTGTTATATAATGTCTATGTTTTTTGTAGCAGCTAGGTAGTGCAGTGGATAGAATGTTGGGCCTGGAGTCAAGAAGACTCATCTTCCTGAATTCAAATCTGGCCTCAGACACTTACTAGCCATGTGACCTTGGGCAAGTCACTTAACCCTGTTTACTTCAGTTTTCCTTCTGTAAAATGAGCTAGAGAAGGAAACGGTAAACCACTCTAGTATCTTTGCCAAGAAAACCCCAAATGGGGTCACGAAGTCAGACATGATTGAAAATGACTGACCAACAGCAACAAATAGTTTTTATTGAGAGCATTAGGCTGGTCTAGTGAGAAATATCCTTCACTAGATTATTCATCACCCAGGATTTCCCATTTCCTTAGGATCTTGCCCTTTCTTCCTGGGGGAGAGTCATCTGTGGAAGAAGGTAAAAGAGTATTTGAAACATTATGGATAGTGAAGTCTCCAAGTTTGAGGACAGGTAGGGTAGAGAGGAAAATGATGGGCCAGATACTAAATTCCTTGAGGATGTAGTAGTGACCACAGGGGTGGTAGATCATTGAAACAAAGACCTGGATGGGGTGATACAGATGGACAGAGTCAATTTCAGGGGGTGGTTAATGGCAGCAAAGGAAGAATCTGGAAGTTCCTGGCCGTATGTTGGGAGTGGGCATGAAAGAATGAGCGACCAGCACTGAGGAGGCTTGACAGGGAGGCAATGACTTTTGGGGGGACCTAGGTTAGGTTTTTGTGAGCATAAGATGATGAAAAGTGGATTAAGAGAAGAGCTCTAGGATGGTGATGGCTTTGCTAATAACAGAGTGGTGATTTCAGAGGGTAGGGTGGAAAGGGAGGGGGCAAAGAGGTGCAACAGTTGAGTCTGAGGTCTTCATGGAACATAAATGGAGCCTCACACTCAATTGCTCTAGCTACATGTTTTATTGATAATAGGTCACTAGCTTGGTTCAGGGAACTGACTCATTCTGGGTGGCCCACAGATGTTAGCGGTGTGTGAGGTTTTATACTGAAGTTGAACAAATGTGGGTTTGATAATTCTACACCAGGAGGCATTGAATTCCTTTAGAGCCCAAGGCCTACATTTCTTGGTACTCTCTATGTCTGTTCCTCCTTTTACTTTGGCTAAAGGGGGCGAGCGAGCTAAGCTGCATCAGAGGGGAAGGGCTTACATCTTCCTTTGGTCAAACCTGATTCTCAAAGAAGGGATGTAAACCGGGTTCAGGATCTCCAGCTCACCCTAGTGAAGGGCCCTAACATGCATTTACTAGCCATTGGACTATGGAAGTCCCTCCAGAGTGTTGTGACTAGGACAATGACATTATTGTGACCATTCACTCTCCAAATACCAGAGATCTAGAGGTGGAGGTGTGAGTGGCTGAGTCAGTACCTACTTAGAAAGGAGGGCCCTAGGGACTGACCTGAGTTCACCTGGAAGGGCAACTCTACAGCTTCCTTCCATGGTGTCAAGAGAGCAGGCCCCACCGTCCCCTATTCCTAGTAACTCGCTTCTGAGGTCGTTCATGGATGAGGCAGCTCCTGCCTGATGAGAGGCCCTCCTACCCTGAGCCCAGTGGCTTGCTTCCCAAGACATTGTTTGGAAACCTTCGGTGGGGTTCAAGGCTTAGACCTCTGATTGTGCACCATAGCTTTTCTTTCTACCCCCATTCTGGTGTGATACGATACAGGGCCATTAATCAGGCTCCTTTGTCTGGGCCTTAACCTTTGATGCAGCGTCCCCAGGGAGATAAGTATTATCCCATTCCATTACTATTTCATACATGTCTGTTATAGTAGACAGAGAGGTAGCCATAGAAATTATTGATTATTATTATTATGGTTTCAAGTCTGGTTTCTGTTACAACTCCCTTAACCTCTTAGGGTCCCAGGTGACTCTCTCAGACCTTAAGTTGTACAGCAAGTGCCAATCTGCAGTGATAGAGGGACTATCACCACTGGGAGTTCCATATAGCAGTAAAATCAGGGGTTTAGTTAAGGGAAAAAAAGGCAAAACACCCTCATGTCTAAACAAGATCTGAATTTTCCCAGTGCTCACACCCACATAAATTCACCTAATCCTACCGTGATTCTAAGAGGGACTCAGGGTGTATGTGTCTTAATTTTACAGATGAGGAAACTGAGGCTGACCTAAGATCACACAACTAGTTATTGGTGGAATCAGGATGAGAACCCAGGTTTTCTGAACTCCTAGTTCAAGTCTTTTTTCCACAGCCCACTGACAATCAATGTGGTTGTTTCTCTTGCATGCCTCTGATTTAACCTGTACTCTATCGGTTGTATGGGAAGACAGACTCACTGGCTAAGATGATTCTTTAAAAGACCCTCCCAGACCTGACTTGACCTTTTCTTTGGCATTTCCCCAATGCACTCACCATGTGCAGTGACACCAGCCTCCTTGGAAGCTGTTCTTTGAATAAGATGCTCCGTTTCTGAGCTCCGGGCATTTTCACTGGCTGACCTCCATGCCTAGAATGCTCTCTTTCCTCTTCTCTACCTCCTAACTTCCCCTGATTCCTTCAAGGTTCAACTAAAATCCCACTTTCTAAGGGAAGCCTTTTTTGGTTCTAGTGCTTTATCTTTTAATTGTTTCCAATTTATCCCGTACATAGGTTGTTTGTGATATTTGTATGCTTGTTGCCTCACCCTTTAAATTATTAACTTTTCGAGGGCAGGGGCTGTCTTTTGCCTCTTTTTGTATCCCTAGTGCTTAGCATAATGCCTGGCACACAGTAGAAGCTTAATAAATATTTACTGACTGACTGACTGCCATAGTTATTCTGTATTCTGCCTTGGTCAGACCATAGCTGGAGTATTTATGATCATTCTGGGCACCACATTTCGGAAAAAATACTGACAAATCAGAGCACATTCAAAGGAAGATGACCTGGATGGTTGCCAAATCATCTCAAACCCATGCCATATAAGGATCGGTGGAAAGAACCCCAATTTAGCTTGTGGAAAAGAAGGCTTGGTGATGGAAGGGTGCAAGGCATGATTGCTGGTTCAGATATTTGAAGGCTTGTCACATGGACTAGGTAGCACGCCCGTTCTTCTTGGCCCGGGAGAGAAGAAGTAGGAGTAATGGGTGGCAATCAAAGCAAAGCTCACTAGATCAATAAAAGGAAAAAGCTTCATCACCATTAGGACTCTCCGCGAATGGAATGGGCTGCCTCTGAAGGGAGCCACGGTTATTATGTCCTTCAGCCTATTCTTCAGGATAAGCAATCTTAATTAATTGAAGTTTTCCATTTAAAACTGGTGTTTAATCTCTTTAATCATTTTTGGTTCTTCACACTCTTCAATGTCTACTCATTCCTCCCTTTTTCATTGCGGAGGCCGAGATTAGACCCAACATGCCATTAAAAGTTTTCCAGGGAATTGTATTTTTCTGTTTCTGATCTATAAGGTTTCTCTGGGAATTCATTATTGACCAGGAAAGGTTCTATGAAGAATGGAGTTAATCCAGTTTAACTTTCTCATTGGATTTGTATGGCCACTGGGGATTACATGAAGCTATGTGCCACACCTGGAAATTGGGGTACCCTCCTCTCTGCATAGAGACCATTTTAATATTGCGGAAACTTTAGGCAGGGATTCATAATCTGAAATCTGTGATTTTTTTTTTTTAGTGAGGTAATTGGGGTTAAGTGTCTTGCCCAGAGTCGCACAGCTAGGAAGTATTATGTGTCTGAGGCCAGATTTAAACTCAGGTCTTCCTGACTGCAGGGCCGGTGCTCTATCCACTGTGCTACCTAGCTGCCCCTGTGAATTTGTTTTTAAAAAATATTTGGATAACTATATTCTAATAAAATTGGTTTCCTTTATAATCCTTCGTATTTTATTTTAGACATTGAAAAGCATGATTCGGAGAAGGGTTCACCAGATTGCTCCCAAAGGGATCCACGATGCAAATAAGGTTAAGGAACCCTGCCTTAGATAAGCTAGTTCTACCCATACTTTTTATATATGAGAAAGCTGAGCTCCAGAGAATGTAAGCAGTTTGCTCAAAGTTAGTGGCAAACTCATGAACATTCAGGTCTTCCAAGTTCCAGCTCTTTCTATGCAGCCTCCCCAACTGGATGTGTGCACGTGATCACTGCAAGAATGTCAACTGCCGTACAATTTCATCTTCATCCTTCCAAATAACTTTGGGCCTAGATTCTTCGAGCTTGTAAGCAGAGCCTAGAAGTAAGTTAGCTGTGAAGAATCAAAGAACCTTTGGTGTGGAATCTAGTCCGACCTTTTAATTTTGTTTGAAAGGTTCACGGATTCTTTCATCTTGTTCCAGTAGATTTTTACGACATCATTAGTTTGTCATGACTTGTTCCCGTCCCCCAGATTCCCAACGTCAGAATTATCCTCAGCTCCTCACTTTCCCTCGACCTATAAAGCCCAACAGTTTTCAAGTCTTCAGAGTCAGTAAATATTTATTAAATGCCTACTAGGTACCAGGCACTGTGCTAAGCACTACAAAGAAGGGCAAAAACACAGACCTTGTCCTGAAGGAGCTCATAGTCTAATTAATGGGGGAGACAATGTACAAGCAACTATGTTCAAATGAGGACTACATAGGATAAATGGGAGATATTCTCAGGTAGAAGGCATCAGCAGTTAGGGGTGGGAGGGCAATTAGGAGATGGCTTTGGAAAGGATCGTTTCAGTGAAGTGATGGGTTTGGAAGCTAGAATGCAAGGGATTGAGGAATGAGTAAGAGGAGGGGAAAGCTAATGGCTGGCTATGATGAGTCCTTGTGCTATTCACTTTTCTCTTAGTAACCTGCCACCAATGAAAATGGCCTCCTACTCATATGGACAAAAATATTTATAGCAGCTCTTTTTGTGGTGGCAAAGAACGGGAAATTGAGGGGATGTCCATCAACTGGGGAATGACTGAATAAGTTATGGTATCTGAATGTAATGGAATTGTTGTGCTATAAGAAAAGATGAACAGGTGGATTTCAGAAAAACCTGGAATGATTTACATGAACTGATGCTGAGTGAAGTGAGCAGAACCAAGAGAACATTATACATAGTAACAGCCATATGGCGCAATGACCAACTTAGCTCTTCTCAGCAGTGCAATGATCTAAGACAATTCCAAAAGACTCATGATGGGAAATGCTATCCACATCCAGACAAAGAACTATGGAGTCTGAATGCAGATCGTAGCATACTATTTGCTCTTTTGTTTGTTTTTTCATTCTTGTCATATTTCCCTTTTGTTCTGATTCTTCTTTCATAACATGACTTAAGCGGAAACACGTTTAATACAATTATACATATATATCTTATATCAGATTGTATACTGTTTTGGGGAGGGGGGAGGAGAAGGAAGGGGAAACATTCAGAACTTAAAATCTTGTAAAAGTGAATGTTGAAAACTAAAAATAAATAAATTAATTAATCTAAAAATAGCTTTAAACATAAATGTTTAAAAATTGTTTTAACATGTAATTGGGGGGATAATATATATATGTATATTTTTTAAAAATGAAAAAAAAGAAAATGGCTTTCTAAATAAGGTAAAACAGTATGTCTTCAATGTCAAGCTGGTCACTGCTGAACACTAAGAACATGCCTGGGAATTGGGGGTCACTGGGTTCTCCTCCTGTTCTCCCACTGATTTTCCATTTGACTTCAGGAATTCACTTCCCTGATCTCTTCTTTGGTTTCCCAACATGCCAGGGAGGATGGCAGGATTGCTGCGTGGGCTTTGTTCAGAGAAAATAGTCGGGCATTTTGAAAATATGAAGTGCTCAGAAATGGTTGGTCCCTCTAGAGTCATTCTTATTTGCAATTTGGAAGCAATAAAAGGAGGAATGCGTGTGAAACTATTCAGTACCCTATTTTTAAGATCATTTTATTGTGCCTGCTGTTTCATCTAATCAACCTCTGTGTAGTTGTGCAAGGTAAATTAATTATAGCTCACATTTATATAAGGCATTAGAATTAGAAAGGGTTTTACGCACATTATTCCACCTGTTCCTTCACAATAACTCCAGGGTAGGGAAGTATGGGAATTATTATCCCTATTTGACTTATAAAGACACTGAAACTCAGGGAAGTGCCCCGCTCCCACACTTAGTTATGTGGAAGAGCTGGAACCAGCTCATTCAGCTCCCCTATGCTGCCTCTCATTGGCTGCATGGCTTGCCTCTTGGAAATAGAGCCCAGTAATATTTTTCTAGATGTTGGGTATGGAGAATCACACGATTTCAAGATGAAAGGTGCCTCAGAGATCACGAGGCCCAGCCACCTCATTTTTGAAATGAAGAAGTTGAAATCCAGAAAGGTTTATGTTTTTTATTCTCCTCATTTGCTCCCTAAGCCTTGGACTCTTCTGCTTCGTCATATTTTGGGATTTCCGCCCAACCCTATGGACATGACATTTGCCCGTGGCCCTTTGTACTCCGTCTTGCCTAACCTGTTGTCACTTCAAAATGGACATACTTACCCTCCTAAATAATAACAGTAACAATAACAACAACAACACCATCTAGTAAGAATTGAACAGCAGAAACTCCTTGTTTTCTATGACCTGGACAACACCCCACCCCTTCCTGCCCAGGCTACGAATCCTGATCTCAAAATTCAACAAACTGTTCTGTGACCATTATCATAGACAGGGTTATTGCTCACAATTGCCTGAACACTAATTGAGAAAAAAATTTAAGAACAATATTTTTAATAGTTAACCCCATGCTGAATACTCATAACATCCAAGCTACGTGAAAAAGAAGCTTTTGAAATATAGATGTAGAAGGAGAGATGGAATTCCTATGGGAACAGGATAGAATATAAACTATCCTCACATCCCATCTGCCCTTGAAATTGTGCTGGGCCTGTTTTCAGTGAGCCCACAGAGGAAAAACTTATACTCTATTACTTTCCATCCATTATAAGAAGCAGATATTGTATCCACTTGTTAAATAATCTGCAGAACATTAAATGAATAATCACGGGAGAGTGACTTGTCCCAGAACAGTTTCTTTCTGAACACCACCGAGAGAGAATGAGATAGTATCTCTCATTTCAACAGCCCTCCTAGCTCTCTGAAGTGTTTTCCTCACAATCAGCTTGCAAAGTGGGTCATTGCAAGTATTTTGATGCCCATTCTACAGATTAGGAAACTGATGAGGTCGGGTAGCATCATAGAAAAAGCATTGGATGCAGAAGCTACTATTACTCATCACATGCTGTTTACATTTGTAAGGAAATAGTCTCTGTTCAGGTCATTCAACATGGTGCACAATTAGGCTACCAATAATACAAAAGGTTATGTTGAGGTAATAATTATTAACAATGGAAAGGGAAACCACATGGATGGGTCTCAAAAAGTCGAGATGAGGTCTCCTGTGCAAAGAGACAGGTAGAACTCTGGGCATGGCTTCCATTCCTGGTACTTTTTATGACTTAACGAGCAACATCAGAATGGTCATTAACATATAGATGCTTAGTTCACTATGATAATCTTGACCAACATAGTAAAAGCTAGCAGAAATTTAAATTCAGTATGATCCTTTTCCCTATGCCCCTCTCCAATGACTACATACAGACACACAGACACACACACAAAGTTCTGCCACTGGCTATGCGTGGTAAACACATGTATATTGTGTATATCAGCTAATGCCCTGCCTACAAAATTTCCCTGTTAATTGTAGATTATGTAACTTTATATTATGTAATTATATTGTCTTGCCCATCAGACCAGACCTGAAAAGTGAGATACAATAGCTCTGTTTCAGCATGAACCAAGTATGACCTAGTCTCTCTTCCTTTAGCATTTTCTAATTTCTAAACTATTTGGGGAGTATTCCTAGTATGTATCACCTCATAGGATTCATGAGCAAAGGGCCTGAAGCATGTTCTGCCATAGCAATAATTGTACTGTATTAGTAATACATTATTGGGTGACAACTGTCCCATCTCCACTAAATACTGGATGCTATCACCATTTGCCTTATGGATAACTGTGTGTGTCAATACTTTTGAGTAGTAAACATAAGCTCGGAGAGAAAGAAGGTCAGGTGACTTTGTTGTCACTGATGAGAATTCATTTAATTGGATTGACATCATCATCATCACCTTCATCATCAACAGACAATTTGCTCAGCACTAATTATGCACTAATTACTGGAGGACTTCCTCCTCCTCTTTCCATACTTCAAAAGTTCCTTGGTTTCATTAGTAAGAATTTTCAATCGCTCATGTAAATGAAAGCCCTGTCCAGAGGTAGTCTTCAGGAGATGATAGGGCTCAAATAAATCTTTTCCTCACAGCCACCTTTCTAGAGATGAACCTTTCTGATGACACCAGTATTTGTCTGTCTTATGTTCAAAGCCTTTCTGGTCTGAAAGAACTTGTCTTAAGTTATCCTCTGCTGGTGTAGCCTTTAAGAAGTCAAGGTCAAGGTCATGATGAAGCATCAGAGCCTGGGGCCATAGAGGATGGAGCAGAGGCTGACCCAGGTGCTGCATCAGTGAGGCACCCCAGGCTTTCTCAAGTAGGCATTATCATCACAGACTCACCCAATACTCACCTCAGTCAGTGAAGAGGTACCATGTATAGCCACAGCACCCAAGATGCCTGGGAGAGGGGAAACAAATATAGATATAGCTCCCTGGAATGACGTCCTGGCACTTAGAGTATTGGGAGTTAGACATACACCCCCATCAAGGAAGATCCCTGGGCATTGTGATAATGGACATATGCCCTTTCTGAATGTAGGTGGTTTACTTGGATCTGAGTTGTATCTTAAAATCAACCAAAACTGCTATAAGGCTTGACAATATTGGCCAAACTATCACTACTATTGAGGAGATCCACTCTTTTTCCTCCATAAATTATCTACTCAATGCCTCGTGGGCCATCACAGTTGCCCTGACCTATGTCTTGCCAATGGACTTTGGAGGACAGAGTGAGGCTGATGACTTCGTGCAGCTCTGCCTCACTTAAATCAAATTCACTTGCAATTCAAGACATCCCCCTCCTGATGTCATTGGTCTTCTTTGAGAACAAAGGACCAACAGTAACAATACTGAATGCCATCACCTATAAACACATAGTGGTGGTACTTAGCATTGCTCCTTTGCTATAGTGCTATTCCCAGCTCACAGTACTAGGCTTCTCCCCTTTGTCCTTAACCAAGGTGCTGACCATGTCCACTCTACCCTCCTCTTCCCCAAGACATTCCCTCCCCATTCTTCCTTAACCATAGATGGTATGACCATGCCTAACCCATTCCTATATACAGTCTTCCAGGCCATATACTCTCCCCATCAATCAAATAATGCCCTAGTTCCACCTTCTGTCAGCAATCCAAAATCTTCTCTATTTCATACTTATCAGTATCACTTATATAAGAACAGATCATTCCTATACCTGGCATGGAATTTTGGGAGAAGGCGAAGCAAGAGGCATTTACTATGTGCCAGATAGTATGCTAAGTGCTGGGGATAAAATACAAGCAAAAAGGGATAGTTCTAGCTCTCAAAGAGTTTCCATCCTAATGAAGGAAGGGACCACACCAAAGAAAGCTGAAAGGGGGAGGGGAAGATATCCATATTGGGACATGGTGTCAAAATCTGGAAAGTTAAAAGCAGAGTCAGGAGGGAGATGAAGGTTGACTGGTCTGGGCTCGTCCCCAAAATGGAGGCCCTGGGAACATTCACAAATGTAGATGGGGGCTGTCATAGCCTTGTTCTTTCCTACATTTTCAGTCTTCTCCCCCCTATGCATTCTATAATTCAGTGACACTGGCCTTTTTGCTATTCCTCATATGTGTCACTCAACTTCCTGCCTGTCCCCAAGCCTATTCTCTCTCCTCACCTCCATCTTATTTCTTGGCTTTTTTCGAGACTCATGCATTCATGTGGGGATTTTTCATGTGTCACCTACAGAAAATAATGAAAAAGGAATAATACTCCCAGGCACAATGATTAAATAAAATTCTAGTGCTTTAACAATGAGCTCTAGTGGAAAGAACCCTGAATTTGAAGTTAAAAGATCTGGGTTCAAATCCTGGCCTTACTTCTTTGCATGACCTTGGCCAAGGTCCTCACCTCTTTGGGAAATAGTTTCCTTCTCTGCAAAATTATGAGGTTACCCTCCAGTGGGGAATTTCACTTCTCTTCCTCAGGGCACTGACTGGCTGGCAACAGAAGTTGGGAGAACAAAGAAGAAATATGATGAGATCTCCCCCCTCTTTTGTGAGGGTGCTGGTAAGGATCCACTGGTGTGACTTGGTCATATCCTGTCAGGGCTTTTTGATGTATCAATCAGTTTTGCTTAATTTTTCTGCTTCCTTAAAAAAATTAAAAAATAAAATAAACAAAATAAAATTAAAAATTAAAACTAAAAATAAAATATGGTTTTCTGGAAGAAGAAATTTAGGTCATTTTGAACAAAAGATTTCAACAAAAATGTTTTAAAATCAAATGAAGGAATTGGACAAAGTGGTCTCCTGGATACTCTTCAGCTTTAAATCCATGCTTGATGATAAGATCTATGATCAATGACCTATGTTGGAGTTCTGGCTTTCTTATTTACTAACTGTGGGATCCTCAGCAAGTTGTTTAACCTTGGGGGCATCAGTTCCCTCAACTTTCATCAAAGGGCTTGGACCAAATGTTATAGAGAGTCTCTTTTACCTCCAAATCCTTTGATTTTATAATACCATGATGGGGAGGGGGTGCTGCCAAAGTCCCAGGACAGTGCTCAGTGTGAGTAAATCCCATTTCATCAGAAGGCTACTGAGAAGAGCAGTAACACAACTGGGAGGCATTTGGCCTTCTGTTCTGACACATCTTCCATTACTGATAGGTATTGAGTCAGGGCAGCCCCAGTAACAACCCATGGAGGCACCTGTCACCACAAGAATGGGACAGTACGTGTTTGCTGGTGTTGTTGTTCAGTATGTCTGACTCTTTGTGACCCCGTGGACCATAGCGCACCAATACTGTCCTTGGGGTTTTCTTGGCAAAGATGCTGGAGTGGCTTGCCATTTCTTTCTCCAACGGATTAGAGGTTAAGTGACATACCCAGGGTCCCACAGCTACTAAGTATCTGAGGCCAGATTTGAATTTAGGTCTTCCTGACTCTAGGCCCAGAGCTCTACCACTGAGCCACCCATTTATCTGTGATTTAAAAAGCTCTCTTGAATACTGGAAGGGTTCAATACACCACCTATATGACATCTTATCTCAGCCAATGTGTGAGTGATGCCAGCAGCCTCCAGCATTATCCTCAAGATAAGTTATCGGTAAAGTTTGATTCCCTGAAAAAAAAAAAGATCTTAACTACTACTGGTGGTATCCTTTGCTGTGTGGCTCATGAACGCAGAGGCCCCAGTTATATCTCTTCTATCCCCGATGCAGATTCCAGGAGGGTCAGTAGAAAACTGGTGAAAAGCATACTTTGTGGGCTTATAATATAAACCATGACAAAGTAAATAGGTAAGAATTCCATAGGCCTGTGGGATGTGCTATTGTTCACCCCACAGAAGAAAATCAGAATATCATCTAGGTAGGCCACCTGTTGAGAAAACCTTCCAACACCTCATTGATTAAATTCTGAAAGGTCACAAGTACATCAGGCAACCCCGAGGCTGTAGCCAGGTAGTTGATGTGCCATGTCTGAAGTCCCTGAAAAGTTGTCTTCCACTCATCACTAGCTCTAATTCCAAGGGGGGTGGGAGGGAATAAGCATTTCTTAAGTACCTACTATGTGCTAGGCACTGTGTTAAATGCTTTGTAAATATCTCATTTTGTCCCTGAGAGAAGCAGGTTGGCTGTGGGGTGGGAGAAGTGGGGACTGGACAGGGGTGGGGAGAAATTATAGATTTAGGGTTGGAAAGGGTCTTAGAGGCCTTCAGATCCAATTCTTTCATTTTATACATAAGAAAACTGAGGCACAGAGAGCTTAAATGGCTTTACACAGCAGACCTCCCTGACTTCAGATCCAACACTCTACCATCTAACTGCCAAAATTCAACCAAAATATAATTATTGTTGTTGCTGAGTTGTGTCTGACTCTTCATGACTTTATTTGAGGTTTTCTTGGCAGACATAGTGAAGTGGTTTACCATTTCCTTCTCCAGCTCATTTTACAGATGAGGAAACTGAGGCAAACAGGATTAAGTGACATGCCCAAGGTCACACAGCCAGTAAGTGTCTGAGGCCAGGTTTGAACTCAGGAACATGAGTCTTCTTTCACTCCAGGCCCAGTGCTCTATCTACTGTGGTACTTAGATGCCCAAAATATAATTATACGATTAAAAAAGAAGCTAGTTGATTCAGTGTATAGAGTACTTGTCCTGGAGTCAGGAAGACCTGCATTCAAATGTGGCCTCAGACACTTATTAGCTAGCTGTGTGACCCAGGGTGAGTTACTTAACCCTATTTGCTTCAGTTTCCACATCTGTCAAGTGAGCTGGACAAGGAAATGACAAATCACTTTAGTATCTCTCTCAAGAAAACCCCAAATGGGGATACAAACAGTCAGACATGACTGAAAAAACAACTGAACAACAACTAAAAAGGAAAACGTATTTGGAAAGATGAGAAACATTGAAATGAGTTACAGCTGGAAAGAAGAGATCAAGCGGAGACTTCATTCATTCATTCATTCATTCATTCATTCAGTAAGCATTTCTGAAGTCACTACGACATGTTCCTTGGCAGGTTTGGGGCTCAAAGATATTGTCCCCATCCTTGAGGCTTGTGGTCTAAATAGAAAGACATGTGGCACACAAAGGATCATTAATTTCAAGGTGGAAAAGACCTTGCAGGGATTCTAGTTCAGCTCTCTGATTTTGCAATTGAGGAAACTGAGGCCTACAGAGGTTAGGTGGCTTTCCTAAGGTCCACAGCTATGAACCAGGTCTTTGCTGATTCTCAATCTAGCATTCTTTCCACTGTACTTCATTGGAAACTATCTACAAAGCCACAGGTCAAGACAACATGGTACCGGGGGCAGGTGGTGTGGCTGAGGGCAACTGGAGTAAGGAACGAATCAGAATGGAGTCTCATGAGGGAAGGAAAGCTTCTGAGAATGAGTTTGTTCGTTCTTGACAGCTTTGAATCAGAGGGGGAAGCAGGGGAGAGCTTTGTAACTCATTGCTCTCAAATATCTAAAAGCCTGTGGTACAGAGGAGAGTGATAAGTCATTCTCCATTTTCCTAGTGACAAACCATTCTCCATTTTCACTGGAGGAGAGCATGGGCTGATATTATGACAAAAGGATTGCAGGACAGGCAGAAAGGAGGCTGTTGTAGAGCAAGTACTTTCTAAAGCACCAGAATGCCTGAGGGTCAGAGCGCAGCCTTCTTCGCTGTTAGGATTTAAGAATGTGACAGATTCTCCTACATCTGCGCTGGTTTCTCCCAGACTAAGTCACCTGTGATCAGACCAAAGTGTCCAGAGATGGACAAAATTATCTCCAAAGAGCTTATTCTAATGGGGGAAGTTGACACATAAAAGGAAGTTGAAAAGAGGGGAGGGAGGATCCTGGTCACCATGAAGCTTAAACGAATCCCTTCACCTTCCTCTTAATGGAGATGGACATAGGCAAAATGGAGATCTTGGGGGCTCTCTCCCTGGGACTGGCCAGAGAATTCTTGCTTGGAGAGCAGCAACATATGGTAGTTAGAGGGCTGGACACAGAGTCAGGAAGACCTGGGTTCCAATCTTGCAGCTGTTACTTACTAGTTTTGTGACCCTGGGTAAGTCACACAACCTTGCTGAGCCTCAGTTTCTTCATCAGTAAAATGAGGAGGCTGGATTAGATGGGTCCCTTTCTAGCTCTCAAACTATGATCCTATGATTTTAGGAGGATCTACAGCAGCCTGGTCATTTGATAATGGGGTTACATTGCCTGAGCCATAGGAACCTAAATACCCCTTGCTTATAGATTTTTTTAAACCACCTTTAGAGTCTTTTGCCTCTTAGAACTTGGCCCTTCAGAATCTCCCTCTCCCTCCCTCTTCATTCCCAAATCCAATCACAGTTATCACGTCTTAATGATTCTTCCTCCATAGAATGCCTGGAATCTTCTCCTTTCTCAGTACTCACTCCCCCCCATTCTCATTCATACAGAGAAAGGATGAAGATGTGTGATAGACCCTCCGTTAGGGACCCAGGGGCACCACGCCCCGGGGC
>NW_020945064.1:14526939-14598649 GCF_900497805.2 Vombatus ursinus | reverse complement strand
TGTGATGCTCTGATTTCTCTCGGGCGTCCAGTTCAGATGAGGATGATGATAATGAAGAAAAAACCCCACCACCATCACCACCACTACCTTTGACACATTCCATTGCAACTGCTCTCTTGGCTTCAGTTTTATGGTAAGGGGGCAGTTCTTACTTCCTAATTCCTTATAAAAGAAAATTTTAAAAACAAATTAGAACTATCCTAAAGGGAAATAGGCTATCTAAGGAAATGGTGGGATCTCCCTCTTTTGATCTCATGTTCAAACAGAGGCTGACTGTTCATTTGCAGGAATCCTTGTAGAGGGCATTCTCTTGATCAAGCAGAGGTTGTTAAGTTAAATGACCTCTGGTGTTCCTTATATCTCTTAGATTTTGTGATTCCTTACCTGGCTCCAGGGAATAGAGTTCCCAGAATCAGATTAGCATTTGGGTTAGTAAATCAGTCAGTCAGTCAACTAGTATTTACTAAGTGCCTATCATGTGCCAGGCACTGTGTGTATGTGCTAAGCACAGAAATCCTCCCCTTTTTCTCTAAAGGGGCCTCGGGATATCTCTTCCTCAAAGATAATAATGACAGAGGAGGGACCTCTTTCTTTTCTATTAGGCAGGATGGTACCATGGAAGAGCACTAGACTTGCAATCAATCAATCAACATTTATTAAGCACCTACTATATGCCCAGCACTATGAACCATGAGCTAATGAACTAATGATACTATGAACTAATGAACCTATGAACTAATCATAGCCTAACTCTAACGCTTAACAACTACGTAATCCTGGGCAAGTCACTTAACTTTTCTGAGCCTCAGGACTTCCATCTGTAAAATAGGAATAGGATCTATAGCACTTATCTCACACTTTACTTGTACCTCACACTCCTATAGCTCCTTATTATCTCCAAGATCAAATAGAAAATATTCTGTTTGGCTTTTAAAGCCCTTTACAAGTGGCCCTTTTTACCTTTCCAGTTTTAGTATGCTTTGACTCCCCATCCACATACTCTATGATTCGGCCCGATTTCCTGTTCCTCAAAAATGACTCTCCACTTCCCCTCCTTGTGACTTAGCACTGGCTCTATCCCCTGAACTGGAACATTCTCCCTTCTTATCTCTGAATCCTGGTTTCCTTGGCTTTCTTAAAGACTCAGCTCAAATCTTACCTTCTGCAAGAGACCCTTCCCAGTGCAACCCCACCTCACTCCACCCCACTCCCACAACTCCTTTTAGTGCCTTCAATTTGGGATTACCTTCAGGATACACTGTATATATCTTATTTGCAAATAGTTGTTTGCATGCTTCCTCTCATGTTAGAACATAAACTCCTACCAAAAGTATATATATAAGCTCCTTGAGGACAAGACTTGTTTTTTTGCCTTCCTTCCTTCCTCTTTCTTTTTCTTTCTTTCTTTCTTTCTTTCTTTCTTTCTTTCTTTCTTTCTTTCTTTCTTTCTTTCTTTCTTTCTTTCTTTCTTTCTTTCTTTCTTTCTTTCTTTCCTTCTTTCTTTCTTTCTCTTTCTTTCTTTCTTTCCTTCTTTCTTCTTCCTTCCTTCTTTCCTCCTTCTTTCCCTCCTTCCTTCCTCCCTCCCTCCCTTCCTTCCTTCCTTCCCCTTCCTTCCTTCCTTCCTTTCTTTTGCTAGCACTTAGCACAGTGCCAGGTACATAGAAACATTTAATAATTATTTGTTGACTGACTAACTCATACTTTGTTACAAGGGCCAAATAAGATAATATGTATGGGGTATGATATAAATGTCAGCCTTTATGACTGCTGCCTTACTTCCTGACGGCCTCTTCTTCTGGACTAGAAATTCCCAGCCTAGTCCCTACTGGCCTCATTTCCAGAGGCCTTAACAAGGGAGAGGTTCCCATCTTTGTTGTCTTGGGTCAGAGTATCATTCTGGAAACACACTGTGATGTCTGTTTGTGATGATGTGAACTACCTCAGCCTGGGAGACAATGGACTCCCTTTCTCTCTAAATATATCAGATATGTACTCTTGTACATTACTCCCCAATACTTCTCCATGTTTCTCGAGCCAAGTCACCCCTTCCCCCCACCCCCACCTCTCTTATCCAGTTAAGCACTGAGCCAAAAAGTAAACTCTATTACTCTGGCCAAGTCAGCAGAAATCAAATACCCCATTAATTGTTCCTTTAACTTTCCATTCAACCCTTTCCCAATATCGCCACCCACACTACCTCCTCCAAGCCTAGGATTGTCTGTAACTGGAAATTTGTTAACAATTAATGACTGAAAATAAAGGACGTTGTTTTTTGGGGGGGGGGGTTAGGCAATGGGGTTAAGTGACTTGCCCAGGGTCACAAAGCTAGTAAGTATTATGTGTCTGAGGCCGTATTTGAACTCAGGTCCTCCTGAATCCAGGGCCGGTGCTCTATCCACTGCGTCACCTAGCTGCCCAATAAAGGACGTTATTGTCACATCATTGCCGTGACTGTATCATGTTTGCAGAAGTCTAGCACCCAAATTTTCCCAACAAAGGACTCTTCTCTTCCATCACTGTAACTGTCCAGCAGAAAGCAGTTCTCCATCCATTTCCCTATCACAAAGTTGGTCATCACCTGATCTATTGCAAAGGCATGAGACAGTGTCCTAAAAGCTAAGTCATACTGACTCCCAAAAGCCAAGGTTTCCTTTTGCTACCACTTTAAGACAGGTAGAGATGTGATAGCAGGCTTGTGCATATCTGACAGCTGCTTGCTGTCCTGGGATGCAACCATGAGGACATGAATGGGCAGATTTGAATGTGGACCCATTCTTCCAGCAACCCCTTGTAGCTTGTATAGCTGCTACCCAAACCTTAGAAAGGATGGGGGTATGGAGAGCAAAAGGAACAAGAATTTATGAAATACCTACTATGTGCCAGATATTGTGTTAGATGCCTTATATTATCTCATTTTATCCTCACAACAACCCTGGGAGGGAGATGCCTATTTTACAGCTGAGGAAACTGAGGCAACCAGAGGTTAAGTGACTTGTCCAGTCATCCCTATTTTACAATTGAGGAAACTGAGGCAAACAGAGGTTAAGTGACTTGTCCAGGTCACCCAATTAGAAAGTCCTGGCTCAGCACTCAGTTCACCGCACCACAGACAATTATCAAGTGAATGTCTAACTGATGGAGAAACTACATTTTTATTAGCTAGACCCAGACTTCGTTTACATCTGGTAGAGAACTGTAGACGACTGAATCCATATTCTTGAAGGTCATGGATGTTGTAAGATGTTGTTGAAAGTGATAATTTTTTTCAGTTATTGCATAAACATTGCCTGGCACATTACTTAAATATTCTGAAATACCAGCTTACTAGAATTGGATATGCCATTCTAGCCATGGGGAAGATGTGTGTCAAAAGTTTCTGATCAAGCGCAGAAATCCAGATGAATAAACTGCTGATGTTTTCACTCAGATGTGGAGATGCAAATGATAATGCTCAAAAATGGCACATTTTAAAAAGGTCAACATTGGGCCTCCCTTCTTTCTTTGGAAGGGTGAGAGACTGTGGCTGTGGAATGCTGCATGTGCTCTCAGACTGGTTGGTTTTGCTTAACTTTTTTTTTTTTCTTATTGAATTACAAGGGAAGACTCTCTGGGATTCAGAAAGTCGTGTATTCAGAAACAACTGCAGTACAAAAAACGCACCAATAAAACTTCTTTTAAAAATGTAGATTGGTGAGCTAATAAATATCAGTTGGCCATCAATGACTCAAAGATTGTGGTTGGTCCCACTTAGACTTAGCACAGTATCTGACACATGTTGTTTCAGTCATGCCTGATTCTTCATGATCCCATTTGGGTTTTCTTGGCAAAAATATTGGAGCAATTTGCCATTTCCTTCTCTAGCTCGTTTGGGAGATGAGTAAACTGAGGCAAATAGAGTGAAGTGACTTGCTGAGGGCCACATAGCAAGTAAGTATCTGAAGCTGGATTGGAACTCAGGTCTTCCTGACTCCAGGCCCAGCTCTCTATCCATTGTGCCACCTAGCTGCCCATCTGGCACATACTTACTAAATGTTTATTGATTGGTTTTGAGCCCAATTTGCTCAGTGATAAAATTATCAGATGACTCTACCTCTTTTGGATTTTATTAAATCAGAGGTGATACAAAATATTGTTTAATTTACATTCCCAATGAAAAAAATAAAATTGACATGGACATTGGCATCTACTAATAAGATATTATTCTTCTTTCTTTAGCAAAGAAAGAGAAATATGTTTGAGTAATTTTCTTCAAGTGATAAAGTGTTATGTCAACTACATAATGTAGATTAGTAGACTCTCTCTTCTAAATCCAACCCATCACCCAAGGTCCAGCTGAAGTCCTTCCTCATTTAGGAGGTAAGCCTTGAGCCTTCTACCTAGTCTAGCCATCTTGATCTTGGCTGTTGCTGAACTCCTAAGGTACCACCCACTTTAGCATCTGATTGATCACTAAAAGTTTCACATGTGTTAGTTTGATTGCCCTGGCCCTTTGAGGGCAGGGTCATAGCTTTTCTTCCATATACCCCATGGCACTTGGCACCATGCTGGACACATAATAGACACCCAATAATTAATGATCAAAATATTGGATTTCTATTTAGGGCCATTTTGATCTTAAGAGACCTGTGCTTTTTTCTTTGCATCAAAATTTTGTGATAGTCTCAGGGGTAGGGACTAGACTTTTGGTTTCGGGTGGTGGGCTGGATTTAGCCTATAGGTTATAGTTAGACAGCTCCTGGCCTAGAGAATTGAGCAGTGCAGTGACTTAACCAGGGTCACATAGCCAGTTTGTGCCAGAGGTAACACTTGAACTCAGGTCTTGCTGGCTCCAAGGCCAGTTTTCTATTTAATGCTTCTTGGTCACTGGACATTTGTCAGTTTTAGTGTAACAACGTGAAGGTTCTTTACGAGTCTTTACAAATTGGGGATAATTGATTTTATGTGCCAGATAGGCAAAGCAGCATAAGAACTCTTTAAGGAGCAAGGGCCCGTGTGAGTGGGGTAGATACCAACCCTGTATTTTTTCCTGGCCTGACCTTATAAGCTTTGCTGAGAAACTATACATTTGGGGTGTTGACTCCTCTGTATTCTATGGACACTAATAATATATGGAACCTTTCCCAACTCCTAGCCCCAAACCAACTGCTAGTGTCCTCCCTCCCAAACTACCTTGTATTTAACTATTTTGTACGTATTTGTATTTATGCTGTTTGTACTTATATATGTACTTTTCTCCCCCGCTAGAATATAACTTCTTTGAAAGTAGGGATTATTTTCTTCTTGACACTTGTATCTCTAGTGCCTAGGGCAGTGCTTGGCATAAAATAAGCCCTTAGTAAATGCTTACTGATTGATTGAATGTTTCCACCACCCTCCTTTTTGGAAGGCTTGAGCCTCAACCCCCATCTCCCTTGCTGCTTTCTCAGATGGATCTCCTTTGGTGTGAATCAAGCTGAAGACTAGAGCATGCATCTGGTTCTTTTCTAAATGGCTAGGGACCATCTTACTGCTGGAGCTTGGGATTAGCCATTGTGATGATCACACTAGAATAAAAATTAGTCAGGCATTGCTATCCATGCCCAGTGTACAATGTCTGGCACATAGTGAGTGCTTAATAAATGCTTCCTTTCTTTTATCCTTCCATTCAGGCAAGTGATAAAACTGTGCACTGGGTTTCTCCTGCTGTGAAGAGAAACTGCCAACTTAATGATGCCAACTTAAATAATGTTTTAAGGGTTTATTTGATGGTATAATTAGAAAGAGGTCAAGCTGGTAAAAGCAAGAGATGACACAGGTATTGAACTGGTGGTCCCCACAACATGTTAAAAGACCCATGTTGAGTGTGACCTCTATAAAGAAGGGATATGGGCAGAAATAACCCAGGATGAGAAGGCGTAGATGGGTTGTGATCTGTATTGGTGGAGGGGTTGCTCACACCAATGGGGTCATGACTTTATAAAATGTTGAAGCTACCTGGTCCAGATCATGGATGTGTGTTTATAAGCAGGCTGTTTTACCTGCTTATGGGACTCTTTTTCTTAGGATCCTCATCTCCCTCAACTATTCCCTGTTTATCTTTGGCAGGATGAATAATAATGGAAGCTTTCTGTAGCTCAGAGAAAAAACTCTTACCTCTTTCAATAGACCACTTGTAAAAAGGAATGTCAGTGATATTTTTTTTCTCTTCTGTTGAGTTTTGTTTTCTCTTTCTGGTGGTTCCTCCTATTGGTTCTAATTCTTACTTACAACATCACTGATGTGAAAATATGTTTAATAGGAATGTATATGTAAAGCCTATGTCAGAGTGTGTGCTGTCTTGGGAAGGGTTGTGAGGAGGAAAGGGGAGAAAAATTTTAAACTCAAAAGCATATGGAAGTGATTGTTGATAAATCAAAATCAATTAATAAGAAAGAAAAAAAGAAGGAATGTCAGAGGAGGAAAAGCTGGAAACAAAGTAGGTGCCTGTCTCTTTGGGAATGCCACAAATTGTGGTGTGTGATTGTAATATTAGGCAACAGTAGTGGAAAGAGAACAAGATTTGGAGTCAAATCTTGGCTCTATTACTTACTAGCTTGTGTGACCTTGGCTAAGTCACTTCTTTGTGGACCTCAGAGCTCTCATCTGCAGAGCTCTTGTTTGATTGTGAGAGATTCTTAGAGACTGGAGTTTTTTTTTTTTGCTTTTCTTTGAATCCCCAATGTTTCTTATAGTGCCCGGCAAATAGTAGGTGCTTAATAAATGCTTGTTAATGTGACAACTTGAAGGGACTAGATGACCTTTGAGAGGTCATCAGATGCCTTTTCATATCTCATCTATGAATGTCATTCAATAAGAATGAAAACTGAAGCCAACCTTGTCAATTATACTTTCATAGCATTAGGTTTCAATTGTTTCATTTTTTTGTTACGCTTTCTATTTAGATTGTTGAAGTCATTGCGTCTGTTGTTTTCCTGGTTCTACTTACCTCACTCTGCTTCAGTTCATATGTCTTCCTGTGATTCCCTGTTTTAATCATACTAATAATTTCACATAGCACACTAGTATTCCTTTATGTTCATGTAGCCTAATTGTATTTTAGCTGTTCCCCAGTTGATGGGTATTTGCTTTGTTTCTAGTTTTTTGCTACTATAAAAAGTGCTTTTAGAAATATTTTGGGTCTATGGGGCCTTATCTCAATCATATTTTTTCTTTAAATAAGCCTTTCCTCCCACATCACTGTCATGTCATGATGACAACCCCACCCCTCCAGTAGAGACTTCCTTTTTTTAAACATAGTTAAGTCAAACAAACCAACACATTGGCCATATCTAACAGTGTATACTTTATTCCACACCTGAGAGGTCATGTATTCCAAAGGCAGTTCTCTGAACTCAAGATCTTTTACTGCATTGACCAAACCATTGATGGCTTTCAATATTGTTTTTCTTTACATTCTTGTGGCCCTCATGAGAATTATTCTCTTAGTTATACTTATTTTGCTCTGCATCAGGTTATAGAAACCTTCCCAAGTTTCTCTGAATTTTTTATATTCAATCAATCAGGTCCTGAAATATGGAGTTTCTGTGTGTGTGGAGAGAAGAGGATGGATGTTGCAAAGGTAGAATAGAAAAGATTTGGCCGTATATTGGATATGTGTGGTGAGAGAGAGTCAGGAGTTGAAGATGACTCCAAGATGGTGAACTTGGGTCACAGGAAGATTCATCATTGATACCCACTCCCAAAATAGGGAATTTAGCTTCATGAGAGTTGAACAGATTGAGAAACTGGAGCTTTGGGTATTTGAATGAACACCAAAGTGTATGTGGATGTCCCCTTATATAAGGGCAGGAGAAGGGTATGTAGGGAGTCTCAAAGCCAGGTACTGAACTTCTTGAGAAAAAAGGAGAATGTCCTGAGTCTTCATGGATAATGACCACTAGAATCTGGATTGGGTGATAAATTTGAGTGGAATGAAACTCATAAGCAGAGGGGTTGCTGAGGGATGGTGGTAGAAGAGTCTGGAAGTAGCAATAAGGAGCAAGAAGTATTCTGACTCCTCCAGTAAGAGTCAGAATTAGTAAGTCAGGGGACAGAGTGTGATTTTTAGTCAAAGTAATATAAAGAATGGTCAGAGATTTATCATCATTTCAGGGGGAACCAGTTCACAATGAGTGTTTGAAGATGAAAGGACAGAGAAGAAGGGGTCTAAAATGAAAAGAAGCTTGTTAAATATTGAATATTTTATAAAATACAAGTATTCACCTCTCCAAATCAGTGTTCTAGCTATGCGACCTACTTCCTGTATGAGGCATGTATGCTTTTGGAATGAGACATCCAACAATATGTGTATTATATGCATACAATGAAAAACAAAGATTCAAATATAGAGTTAAGTATTTCAATTAAATAATTTTCTGTACTGATAGGCCACATTGACATGATGATAATTCTCTAGAGAACTCAACAATTCTCAGAAGAATACAATTGCATCCTAATTAGCCAACAGGGGCATTTTCATGTCTTCTGAGGAGAACATTACTCAGGGCTTTCCACAGAAACAGTTGCTGGAGTAATATTCCTTGTAGAGTTCAAGGACAGAATAAATAGGTCATGCTTAAAAAAATCTTTGGATCTCTAGAACCCTGCATTTTTATATCCATTAATACTTCTTTTCCATAATCTCCCAGTTCACATTTGCCTCTTACAGGTTCATGAGATTAATGGTTAGAAAGGATCTTTGAGATCATTCTAGTCTGACCACCCTCTCCACCTCATTTTACAGCTGAGGAAACTGAGGTCCAGAGAAGAAAAATGACTTGTTTAAAATCCCCCAAGTTACAAGTAGTAGAACTAGTATCTCAATTGTATAGTGGGAGATCCTAGCAAAGGGGAAATCCATGGGGTCATTCTTGAACAGTATGCCATGCTCCCTTCCAGCTGTTGGTAGCCTTGGAAAAGAGGATTTATGGAGTCATAGAATTTGAGAGCTAGAAGGGAACCCAGCATCCGTCTGGTCTAACCCATGCACAAGAGGAATCTCCTCTCTAACGTCCCCAACAAGCAGTTGTTCGGCCTCAGTGTAAAGACTTCTAAGAAGGGGGAAATCCCTACCACCTCTCCAGGCCACCCATTCTGTTTTTGCACAGCCCTGATTGTTAGGAAGCTTCTTATGACATTGACAAATTGGCTTCTTTGGAATTTCCACCATTGCTCCTGGTTCTGTCCTCTGGATCCAAATGGAGCAAGTCTTTTACTTTCTCCAAATGCACAGCTAGCATTCTCTGCCCCTCCACCCCTGAGTCTTCTCCAGGTTAAACACACCCAGTTCCTTCAACTGATCCCCATATGGGACATAGACTCAAGGCCTTTCACCATTCTGGTTGCCTTCCTCTGGTCGCCCTCCAGATTCTCATTGTCTTTCTTAAGCCATGATGCTCAGAACTGAACTTGGTACTCCAGATAAGTACTGAAAAGGGTGTAATACAACGGAATTATCACCTCTCCATTCTTGGAAGCCATGCCCTTCCTAATGAAGCCCATAATGGCACTGGCTCCCTTTGGCTGCTGATTCATGTCAAGCTTGCAGTTCACTGAAACCTCTAGATCCTTTTCAGAACAGCTGAGGTCTAATTATGCCTGCCCCATTACATACTTGCAAAGTCAATTCTTTATACCCAAATTCAAGACATTTATCTTTACTGAATTTCATCTCCCATGTTCCTTCTGGATCCTGACTTTTTCATTCATTGTGTTAGCTGTTTCTTGCAGTGTTTTAGAGGCAACGGCTGATGCAGTGGATAGAGCACTGGGCCTGGAGTTGGGAAGACCTGAGTTAGTCCTGAGAAGACCTGAGCAAGTCACTTAACCTTTGTCTGCCTTGATTTTTTCAATTGTGAAATGGGGATAAAAATATCACCTATCTCCCAAGGTTGTGAGAATCAAGTGAGGTAATATTTGAAAATAGTACCCCACCTGGCATATAGTTTTTGTTGTTGTTTAGTTACTTTCAGTCTTGTCTGACTCTTTGTCATCGCATTTAGGGTTTTCTTGACAGAGATACTGGAGTGGCTTGCCATTTCCTTTTCCAGTTCATTTTATGGATGAGGAAACTGGGGCAAACAGGGTAAAGTGACTTGTCCAGGGTCACACAACTAGTAAGCATCTGAGACTAGAGTTGAACTCAGAAAAATGAGTCTTCCTAACTCCAGGTCTGGCACTCTATCCATTGTGCCACCTAGCTGCCCCCATCAACATTAATAAAGAAGTTCAGAAGAAGAGAACACTTGGGAAGAAAAATAATGAGTTCAGTTTTGAACATGTTGAGTTTCAGATGATCATAGGACATTCTGTTCAAGATGTTCAATGAGCAGTTGGAGGTGCAAGACTAGATGATGAGAGGTAAGGCAGTAAAGACATCAACTGTAAATGGTCTTCTCAAAGAGTTTGGCCACGAAAGGCAGGAAAAATATGGAATGGTAGCTAGTGAGGATGGATGGATCAAGTGAGGGCTTTTTTTGGTGTGTTTTGTTTTTTATAATGGGCGGACATGGGCGCATTTGTAGGAAGTAGGGCAGTAATCAGTTGACAGAGAGAGATTGAAGATAGGAGAGTAGGGATGATAGAGGGAGCAATCTGCAGGAGAAGATGGGATAGAATGGGATCACTTATGCATGTAGATGTAACTGTTTGCCTTGGCAAGGAGAAGAGCCACCTCTTCATGAGAGATGGTTGAAGGAAGAAATAGTTGCAGAGGCATCTGAGTGATGTGAGATGAAGAGGAGGGGTGAAGAGGGAGATCTTGGTGAATGGCCTTACGTTTTTCAGTGAAATATGAGGCAAGGTTCTCACCTGAGAGGATAGGAAGAAGGGGAACCACGGAAGGTTTCAAGAGTAAAGTAAGGAAGTGTGAAAGGATTGACTTGCCATATTAAGGGCCCAGTTGAGATTATATAACAGAAATTTGTAGTGCATCCAGTAAGCACGGTTTCATGATTGTCTCCAACTTCCTTCAGCAACACGTCTTGGAGCAAAGGCAGTGGATGGTAGGAGTAATCCAAGACTGAGGGTTGACAGGGGAATATCAGTGATAGAATAAGAGAATCAGAGATTTAAAAGAAGAGGACAGCATAGAGTTGAAATGGTTCACTGAGAGTTCAAGATGGGGAAAGGGGGAGAGTATAGCCTTGCATAGGGTGATGGCCTGGGAAAGAACTGAAGGATAAAGGAATTGGGGGATGAAGAACTAGGTTTAGTCTCTTGAGGAAGAGGTGGAATTAGAACAGATTATGATTGTGTTAAGGGAATTTCAGAGTTCAAGACCACGGAAGTGGTTCATTGGTGGGAGATGGAAAGATCAAGGTGATGACCATCTCTGTGTAGTTGGGGTGGAGTGGAGAAATAGGTCAGGGGAAGCAAGTTGAGGAACCAGGAAGTTAGGGTGTTTAAAGGACTATCAATATGTATGAGGGTAAGAATCGGGGAGGAGAAAAAGATTGTGAGCCAGCCACTGAATTCACTGAGGAAAGAAGGGGAGTGTCTTGGAAATTTGTAGGCCACAGCTACCAGGATTTTGATCAGGTGGTACATAAGAGTTGAGTGAACCTCAAAGAAGGAGAGGTTACTCAGTGATGGTGGTACAGGAAGAGCTTTGAAGTGACAATGGGGCGCCAACTCTCCCACTCTATCAGTGAGCTGGGGGAAATGAGTGAAAGTGCAGCCAATGCTGGAAAGGGTGGCCAGAGAGCCAGATCTCAGTGAAAAACAGAAGATGAAAAGAGTAAGAAAGGAAAATATTTAAGGTGAAAGCAAGTTTGTTACCTATGGAGGAGGCATTCCCGAGAGCACAGTGGAGGGGAGGGGAGCTTTAGAGTGGGATGGTGGGGGCGGGGCAAAGTTGATGAGGATGTGAATAAGGGAACAGGAAGTAGAGGATGGATTATGGAATTTAAATGATGGCAGCCCCAGAATTCAGCATCACTGAGATGGGAAGAGAACCACACAAAAAGAAGAAAAATGCCTTACAGAATGGAAATAATAGAGGAAAAGCCCTGGCATGGAGGGTGAGCAGGAAAGGTTTACTATGGAATGTGCAAATGGGGTTAAGTGACTTGCTCAAGGTCACACAGCTAGTGTCTGAGGCTGGATTTGAACTCAGGTCCTCCTGACTCCAGGGCCAGTGCTCTATCCACTGTACCACTTAGCTGCCTCAGAACGTGGAATTTTATGTAGGGCTGGGTATGGTTGAATTGGTAGGTGAGGATGTTACAATAGCAGCAACCATGGACTGCTTAGAGGATGAGGAATGTCACCTTGATTTAGATGGAGATCCTGAATCAATTTCTAGCATGAAGTGTGTTTACTTTTAATTTTCCAGTTGAAAGCCAGGCTATTTCTGCTATGTGAGGCAATCACTACCTTTCTTTGAGGGTGATTAAAAAATTAGCTCATCTTTCATTACAGCACGCTGAAATGTGTGTTGGTACTTATTCAGAATCTCACCATCTCCTCTATTCAAACTGCCTCCCTTGAAAATGGCGGCTGCTTTCAAATAAGTTTGTAGACACTAGGATTTCTTTCTTTCTTTTTTTAAAAATAATACTACCTTTATTATGCAAAGATAACACTACTGACCCCTGCCAGAGAAGAAAGGGTACTTGGAGTTCTTTTTCTAGTGGCTGTAATGCTTTTGCTTGGTGTATCTTCACTCTATTGCCTGATTCCCCTTGTGAACACGCATTTGCAAAACAATTGGCCCGGCTGAGGCTTACAGTGTACGGCAGAGAAGCAGATGGAAGCTAAGTGCCCCACAAGAGGAATGAACTCATGACCTTGGCTTCATTATGTTTGTGATATAACCAACTGAGCTAAGCAGCCGCAGTCGGGAATTAAGAAAGTGGGAAATAAGACAATACATTTGGAATATGAATGGCTGAACAGTCCAGACAGTGTGTTCCTAGGACTCAGGAACCCTGTTCAGTCTTGAGAAAGAAAGATTTTCATGATATGACATGGTTTTCCCATTTTTAAGGTCACTGACCCGTGGTGGGTGTCTAAATGCCCTACATTTGCTTGGGCAGGTTTATGTATTCATAATTGATGTATTCATAATTAACTTTATATAATAGTTGTATTCTGGAAAGTAGGCAGCTTGATTTTATGAAAACTGAACTATTTTCAGTATACCAGAATATGGTTTTAATATTAATTTTTTAAAAAATATACAATTATGTTTAATAGGAATGTATATGTATAGCCTATATCAGATCGTGTGCCGTCTTGGGGAGGGAAGGGAGAGAGAGGGGGAGAAAAATTTAAAACTCAAAAGCTTATGGAAGTGATTGTTGATAAATCAAAATAAATTTTAAAATGTACAATTGCTTTTTATCTTTATAACATGGGCATCTCCTCTTAGCCTCACTATACTGAATTTTGCCTGGTAACAAAAATAAAACAAAACAAACCCTAGAATTTAAGCAAAACCAATTGATGCTGGAACTGAGACTTACAATCTGTACCAAACTCAAACATTTGTAGCCTTCTTCTCTTTTCCAAGATGGGTAAGGAACGAGATTGGGAATATCAAGCAATCAATCAGTCAATCAACAAACATTTACTAAGTGCCTACTGCATGTTATTTAGTGGTTGGTATGTGTTATTAAGTACTTACTAAGTGTTTTTGGCTACTTTGTGACAGGCACTGAAGACATAGAGACAAAACTGCAATAATCTTTGTGCTTGTAGAACTTGCGTTCTGCGGGAAGAGGGGAAGGGGGCAAAGGGGAACAACATGTACACATATGAGTAAATACAAATACATACAAAGTAGCTAAAAAGGTTTTGGTTATTTGGGGGGATGAGTAGCTAGGGGAATCAAGAATTTGTAGAGCAGGTGGTATCTGAACTTTGAAGAAAGTTGGTGATTCTAAGAGATAGATGTAAGGAGGTGGTGTGTTCCAGGCCTTGGGAACAGCCTGTGCAAAGGCCCAGAGGTGGGAGATGGCAGGCCATGTATAAGGAACAAATAGTCTAATTTTACTGGAATGTAGAAAGCATGAAGGAAAATAGTGTGTTATGAACCTAGAAAGGAGTCAGATTGTAAATGGCTTTAAAAGTCCAAAAGAATTTAATTTTTGCCCTTGAGGCAAGACTGGAGCCTTGAGTGATGTGGTCGGTCCAGTGATTACACTTTGGCAACTGTATGGGGTATGGAGGATGGATTTAAGAGCAGATAACTTTGAGGCATGGAGACCAAGTAAGAGGCTATTGCAATGGTCTAGGTGAGAGGTAATGAACTGTCATGGTGGCCATTTGAACAGACAGAAGGGAATCAGTGCAAGAGATGGGCTGGTAGAATCAGCAATGCTTGGCAAACGATTGGCTGTGTGGGATGAGGGTACATGAGATGTTGAGGAAGACTCTCAGATTTTCGGGGTGACTTAGAAGGGTGGCAATACCTTCAAGAAGTGTGCAAATTAGGAAGATGGATGTGTTTTTAGGGAAAGAATGAATCTCTGTTTTGAATGTGTTGAGTTTAAAATGCCTACGGGGCATCCAGTTGCTGAGAGGTAGTTGGTGACATGGGACTGGAGCTCAGGAGACAGACTAGGGCTGGATATATAGCTCTAGGAATCATGCACATAGAGATAAAAATAGGGCCCTTGATAATTGATGAGATCATCAAGAAAGAAGAGGTATAGACAGAGAAGAGATGGCCCAAGACGTAGATTTGGGATAGATCCTTGGTTATAGAGTGGGAAATGGATAATGAACAAGAAAACCAAGGAAGGCAGAGTTTCCAGAAGGAGAGAGCCAAAAAGTGTCCAAAAGTGTAGGAAGATGAAGGAGGATGAGGACGGAGGAAAGGTCCTCAAATTGGGCGGGTAAGATCTTACAGTTAGAACTGTTGGTAAGCTCCAGGGACTGGTGTGCTGGACCCATTCCTTTTATACTAGGGGCCCTCTGGGTTTGGTGCTGGGGGACCCTGAATTTCTAAAAGAAAGGTCAGAATCCTTATCTAACATTCTTTGGCTCTTAACACAACCCCTCTTTCCCCCTACTTTAGCACCACAGGCCTTCTCAGACTCACAAAATCACCTGTAACGCTGGATATGCCCATCTCGGGATTGCTATTTGATCTCCCATGGCCAGGCAAGGCCGAAGCACAGTTGCCGGTGCACCCAGTAGAACCCTGCAGCTCTGGCTTTCATGTGGGAGCAGCTGGTAGCATGTCATACTGCTGGGGTGGAGGGAGGATGGCATTTTTCTCACTTTAGTCGTCCAGACTGGAATGGTCCTGACATTACCTGTAGCCAGGAAGAGAAGAGAGCAACTGAGGGGAATAACTTCATTTCAAAGATCCCCTGAGTCCCTGATTCTTCCTGCTCAGCAGTCAACAGGGAGATTGCGCTGTCCTCCCCAAGGGCCCAGGTCTTCAGGGTTGAGTCACGTGTGACTGGCCAGAAGCGACCAGAGGCTTCATCATCCCTTAATTACTCCAATGT
The DNA here is from genome assembly GCF_900497805.2 of Vombatus ursinus. Taxonomy (NCBI): domain Eukaryota; kingdom Metazoa; phylum Chordata; class Mammalia; order Diprotodontia; family Vombatidae; genus Vombatus; species Vombatus ursinus. The sequence goes on along the minus strand of NW_020945064.1, from coordinate 14,583,170 downwards.
GAAACCAGCATGCGATCAGTCAGAGGTAGGAAGTCCAGCTCTGTTGGCAGCTATATTGCAAACAACTGAGAAGTTAATCTCGAGGAGAGGAAGTGGAGGCAATGAGTACAGGCAGCTCTCCCCTTCCACTAACTCTTCTCCCACCCCCAAGTCTGAGTATGAAAGAGAGAAGAGATATAGGACAGTATTTCGAGAAGATGGCAGGGTCATTTTGGTTGATATATGTTTTTTTACATTACATTCATTTCTGAATATCTCTCTTCAGGTAGCTTGGTGGCACAATGGATAGAGCACTGGGCTTAGAGTCAGGAAGAACAAAGATGAAGGGAAGTTTATTCACAATAGAAGAAGCATTCCACAGGGCACAAGGAAAGCACGTACAGAGCTGGATTAAGACTTGAGAGAGGTTGGACTGAGGTACGTGGGGAGGAGAGGGCTTGAATGCTGAAGAAAGAGGGGGTGGTTCTTGCTTAGGCAGTCAAGGGATCTCTAAGAATGAAAGCTTTTGTAAAATGACTGTTTTTCAATGCAAATCATCATCTATTTAATTTAAGTGATTAATTTGAGATCTGGAGAAGCCTCCATATTATGGTACAGTAGAAAGTGTGCTGACTGAATTTGGAGGCAGGAGCTACTGTTGTTCAGTCATTTCCGACTCTTGGTGACCCCATTTAAGGTTAACTTGGCAAAGTTACTGGATTGGTTTGCCATTTCCTTCTATAGCTCACTTTACAGATGAGTAAACAGAGGCAAATAGAGTTAAGTGACTTGCCCAGGGTCATATAGTAAGTATTTGAGGCTAGATTTGAACTCAAGAAGATGAATCTTTCTAACTTCAGGCCCAGTAGTTTATCTACTGCACCATCTAGCTGTCTTTGGAGTCAGGAGACCTGCGTTGAGATCCTGAGATACCCTTATTAGCTGTGTGAACATAGGCAAATAAATCACTTCCCTTCTACCAGTCTCAGTTTCCTCATACGCCAAATGAGGAATATTGTACTCCCTGTCCTTTACTCCCTATTTCTTGCGGGTCTAGCTATCTAAAGTGCTTTCCTTCTTCCACTCTCCCTATCTCATGAAACTTACTTCCACTTCCCTCTCCATCATCAAGGGTTGTGAGAAACGTGCTACGCAAAAAAATGAGCTGCTCAGTATTGTTTTGGAACGTGAGGCTCTCTTAAATTGGAGCCTACCTGTATATTCAACATTGTTAAGAGCATGATTTTTTAAAATTATTTTTATTTATTTCACTAAATATTTCCCAATTAATTTTCTAATTAATTCCACCCTCCAAATTTTTAACAATCATTTTTTTAATGTTTCACTCTGAAATTCTCTTTCTCCCTCCCGCCCCTTCCCCCTCTTTGAGAAGACAAACAACTTTGATTTCTATTATATATGTGAGGTCATGCAAAATGTATTTTCATATTAGCTATGTTGCAGAAGAAAACACAAATGAAATAAAATAATAAAAATAAAGACAGTTAAAAAAAAACTTATGTTTCAATGTGCATTCAGAGTTCATTGGTTCTGTCTCTGGAGGAGGCTGCATTTTTCATCATGGATTCTTTGGAATTGTCTCGGATCATTGTCCCTATCAGAGTAGCTGAGTCTTTCCCTCTTTTTCATCTTTATAATATTGCTGTTACTATGTACGACGTTCAGGCATCGTTTCCCAGGTCCGACTAAAGCGCCCCAACGAGCTGGGTGCTCTATAGGCCCCGTGTGATGCAGGATTTTCTCTAGTTTCTTCTCGTATTCTATTCCTTTCCCCACCCCCACTCCCTTCATTTTCTGAACTAGAAATATTGTATAGCAGTCTCCCAAAATAGCTTCAAGGAGACAGGCATGATTCTCTCCCTCTGAGACAGGTTCCGTTAGGACTTTTCCTTGCACACGGCATCTATTTGTGTGTGTCTGTGCGTGGCTCTTCCCTGACCTGATTTCCCCTAAGAGCTCTTCAGCTTCCTTTCCTCTCACTCAGAAACAAAGCCCGTCATATGTCCATCTTCACTGCAGCCTGAAAGAGGCCATTCCTTTGTGGGCACAACTGCTCGATATTAGCCAGAGGGGCTTTTCCACTTTCCTGGAGCCATCTCTAGTGGTTTTTATAGATGCCAGCCTGGAAAAGTATTGAGCTCATTTGAAACAGACATCAATTCAAAGGTGATGGACCATGGAATAGGAGAAAAGCAGCTTCAACAGTTTGGTTATTAGCCCTCCAAATGGTGGTGTGCCTTAGGAACAGCTAAGCGCTCCCAAACAAGGCCTGCTCTGCCCTCCATTTACAATTTCATCTTTCACACTATACGGGGAGTACTGGGTGTAATATTCAGCAGAACCAGTCTCTGTTTGTGTTCCTAGACAGTTTCCTCTTGGCTATTCTTTTAAGCAGTCAAATTATGCCCTGTTAATACAAGGCATGTTAAGATGTGCTTAGATAGGTAGATAGCAAGGCAGATAGATAATAATAAATAGAGCTGACATCTATAGACTGCTTTAAGGTTTGCAAAGGACTTAACATACTTATCTCATTTGGTTGTCATAATTATCCCTGTGAGGTAGGTCCTAACTTTTAGTACCCCAATTTTATGGATGAAGAAACATAGGCTTGGTGCAGCTAAGTGACTTGGATCACATGGAAAGTAAGGGTCTGAGGCAGGATTCAAACCTTGGTTGCACTAACTCCATGTCCATCCGTCTATCTGCTAGACCACAAGACCTTCAAGACTCATCTCACCTCAGCTTCCATTTCCTTCTTACAACCTTTCTTGGTCATCCCAGCCAGAAGTGATCTAGTTTTCTTCCTAATTTAGTAGTCTTTACAGTCTGTATAATTAATCTGGCTGTCAATCAGGTCCTCCTTTGCAGTATTTCTATTGTTGTCTTGGATTGCAAATCAAACTTCTTATGACCTACTCCAATGTTCCAATGGGTCAGTGACCTCAAGGATGTGGATGGCCCTTTCAACAATGCAGATCACTGCTTATCAATGGCTGATCATTTAGTGTGACTGGCATCCGTGTCCTCCCACAAATTCCCCACATATCAGGACCTTCCTTAGGCTCTCATCACATTTCATGGATATGAGCAGAGTACATAGAATGGCCATTGATCACCCTTGAGCTGGCTATGTGATCAGACCTTTGTTTTTCGGGTCACAAACTCCAGTTAACCGGCATTTATCAAGTGCCTGTTTTGTACCAGGCGTCGGGTTGGAAATACAAAGACAAAGGTGAACCCGTCCCTCACTTCTGGGGCAGGGGCAGAGCAGGAAAGAGGAGGGCAGGAAGGGGAGAGGCAACATGGCCCTAGGCAGGGTGTCCCCAGCAGTTTTAAAACTGCACTAAGACTTTGGGGGACAGTGCACAAGTGGCTGGGGGGATCGAGAAAGTATTTGTGTAAAAGGTGGCACTTGAGATGAGTCCTAAAGGAAGCTGGGGATTAAAAGAGGCAAAGGTGAGGAGGGAGGGAATCCCAGGCATGTGAGAGAGCTAGTGCAAAAATACAGAGGCTGGAGATTGAGGATTGTTCATGAAGAAAGATAAGGTCAATTTTATATGTATACACATGTGTATATTTGTATGTGTGTATATACATGTGCATGCATATGTTTGTATGCACATATATACATGTGCACATAGCATACCTGTATGTATATATGTGTGCAGACACATGCCTGTATAGGTATATATACACATGTATATATTGGATATATGAACACATGTATATTTGTGTGTATGTGTATATAGATGTGTATTATATGTATGTATACATAATATATTATGTGATAGGTACATATGCACACACATGTGTATATATGTGACACACACATATATATTGTATATATGCATATTTGTGTGTATGTATGTATACAGTATATGTTTATATATTTATGTACATATGTGTATCTACATGTGTGTATGTGTATATACAGGCATGTGCTTATATATTTATTGCCTATACATAGCTACATGTGTGTATATGTGCACATGCACATGAATGTAGATATGTATATGTGTTTGTGCATGTATATCTGTGTGCATGTGTTCAGGTATATATGCACACATGTGTGTATACATATGCATAAATGTATATTTATATATGTACTTGTGTGTATATGTATGGGTATATATACATGTGTATATAGGTATGTGTGTACTTATGTGCACATGTGTACATGTCTTTCTCCTCTCTCTCTCTCTCCCTCTTTCTCAGTAGGATAAGGAACAGGCTGTGAAGAAATTTAAATGCTAAGCAGACAAGTTCATATTTAATCCTAGAGGTAAAAGCCACTGACATTCATTGAGCATGGGAATGACATGGCCCCACTTTCAGAAAATCACTTTGACAACTGTATGGAAGAACTGGAGAGAAAAGAGATTTGGGAGAAGGGTATTCATGAGAAGCCCCTTTCAATAGTCCAGGAGAGAGCAAATGGAGGCCTGGACTAGGGTAATGACTTTGTGAGTGGAAAAAAGGACTTAGAGACATGAGGTCTGGCTATGGATAAGGACCTCTGAGGAGTACACAGGAATAAGGAAGTTCAGAAGAAGGCTGGGTTTGCAGGGTAAGATAATTTTTCTTTTGGACATACTGAATATAATTAAGATGCCTACATGAAGCCAATTTGGAAATGTCCAGTGGACAGTTGGTGATGCAGGAGTGGTCCTGAGGAGAAAGACCAGGGCTGGATACATGGATCTGTGAGACATCTGTGTAGATATTATACCCAAGGGGGCCAATGAGGTCACCAAATGAAAGGGCAGGGAGAAAAGAGGGCCCAGGAAAAGTGTGCCTGGTGGCACACGCACAGTTAGGTGTGAGATATGGAAGAAATCCAGCAAAGACTGAGGATGAATATTAAGAAAGATAAGGGGAGAACCCAGAGAAAACAATGTCAAAAAATATCAAAAACAAAAAGAGGAGGGAGATACCTGGAGGAAACGGTAGTCAAAAGTGCCAAATGCTGAGAAGAACTTATGAAGGATGAAGATTGAGAAAAGAGCACTAGCTGGGACAATTATGAGATCACTGATCACTTTGCAGAGAGCAATCACAGCAGTGAGGCTGGAAGCCGGGTTACAAAGTTTTGAGAAGAGAATCAGAGGAGAGAAAGCAAATGCAAGGTTGTCAGTCTTTTTTAGGAGTTTGGCTGGGAGGAGAGAGCCTAGGACCAAAGCTTGAGGAAATGGCACGGACTAAACAGTGTTGTTTGTCCTTTGCTCTCAAAGAGGACCATGACGTCAGGAAGGTGATGCCATGACTTGCAAGTGAATTGGATTTAAGTGAGGAAGGGCTATGCAAAGTCACCAGCCTCACTCTCTCTTCCAGAGCCATCTAGGTCCAGTGGCAAGGTATAGATCAGGATGACTGGAAATGGCCCCCCCTCATTTTGTTTTTAAAGAGAGGTTGGTGAAAGAGAAGTAATGGATAGTGTTGGGCTTGGAGTCAGACTTAAGTTCAAATTCTGCCTCAGACACTTAATAACTTTGTGACCTTGGACAAGTCACTTAATCCCTTTTAGCCTCAGTTTTCTTATCTGTAAAATGTTGAGTATTTGACGTTAAAAAATGGCCTTTGTCTGAGGGAGAAGCTTTCCCAAAGGCAGTTTCTCAAAACCAATCCATGTTACTTTCTTCTTCCTATTCAATTCTGGACACAATTCACTGTCCATCTGCTGCATTTGTCCCAGATATGGGTGCTGATGGATGAGCCTAGTAGTTGCATATCCTAGCCTGGACAAAAGGCCTTGTTTTCATCTTGGGTTTTTCCTGTATCAACTGTTAGGCCAGACTCTTTTGAATGATTTCAGATCTCATTTAGGAAGCTTTGAAATGTTCCAGGGCATGATGTGATAAACACAATGTCATCGACAGATGGGAACATCTGGAAGTCATGAAGCCTCTGTTTGGTTACTTATTAATTATTATTTTGTATATCAGGTTTTCTTAAGTCAGGATATACTTGAGTATTGACAGTAGCAAAAATGAGTATTTCTTTTTAAAAAGCAGCTCCAATAAGTACTGTCTTAGAACCAAAATATACATCAAGGGCCCCTTTGAGAAGGCCTTCTGAACCCAACTCTTGGGCCGTAATCTACTAGGATACCTTCTTAGGGCTCCCATATTCTTGTAAACCTAGTGTGCATTCATGAGCCCAGCCACAATGACCACTTCCAATATCCTCATAATAACAAAAATATTCCTCGTTATCAGAGCTGACTACAAGTGGAAGGAACTGCCTTGGGAGGTAGAGAGTTCCCCATCACAGGAGGTCTTCATGCAGAAGCTAGAGGACCACTTGTTAGGAAGCAGTCAAGATGATTTCTGTTCAGGTTCCAGTAGGGTTGGACTAGGCCCCCTTTAATGTTCCTTCCCGTTCTTAGAATTCTATGATTTATAATATTCCTGCTGTTTTCAGAATACTGTACTAGGCCCTGGGGGAGAGACAAAATCTAGGCAAGACACAGTCTCTGACCTCAGGGAGCTTTCAGTCTGGCTCCAACACAGATAACCAGAATACAAAATGGTATGTGAGAAGTGCTTTAGGGTTACAAAGTATATGAGATATAGGAGGAAAGGTTATTTTTTTAGGCACAGGATATAACAATAACAACAATGGCTAGTATTTAAATAGCATTTTTAGATTTGCAAAGTGCTTTACAAATATTCTCACTTTGTCCTCACAATAACCCTCTGAGATGGATACTACCATTATCCCCAGTTTATAGATGAGAAGACTGAGGCAGACAGAGGTTAAGCAACTTACCCAGGGTTGCACAGCTAGTAAGTGTCTGAGGCAGCATTTAAACTCAGATCCTCCTGACTCTAGGCCTATTGCTCCACTTAGAATAGTATTTAGGGAAGGTTTTGAGAGGATACCATGTAGGAATTGAGGGTTAAAGGTAGGAATTCAGTGGATCGTAGGATCATAGATTCAGAGTTGGAAGGGACCTTGGATTTCATTTAATCCAACCCCTTCATTTTACAGATGAGGAACGTGAAGCCCAGAATATTAAATGACTTGTACAAGGTCCCATGGAGAGTGAGTGGCAGAAGCAGTATTTGAACCTGGGCCCTCTGACTCCAAATCCCGGACACGAAGAGGAGGAGAAGAGAGCATTCAAGGCCTAGGGAACAGGCTGAACAAAGGCACAAAGGTGTGTTCCAGAGCCATTTTGCCTGGAGAGTAGAGTTTGTGTGTGAAGGATAGTTTGAGATAAGGCCAGAAAGTGATGGTGGTTCCAGATGGTGGAGATTCTCCAACACCTGGTAGAGGGATGGGAGCTTTGCTTAGCAGATACTAGGGAGCTACTGAAGACTTTAGAGGGGAGCTGTGACATGGTCAGGTCCATGTCAAAGAAAGATTATTATGGAAGAGCTATGAAAGTGGATTGGAGGGAAAAGAGAGAAGTAGGATGTATTTGTTTGTCTGGTCTTCCCAACTAGGTTTTAAGCTTCTTGAGGACAGGGACTTATATTTACAATGCCTATATAGTATATGCTATATTATTATATAGTAAATGCTGTATAAATTCTAGCTACTACTGCTACTGCTGTTACCACCACCACCACTACTATTACCATCATCACCATCACTACTACCCCTACTACCACTACCACTACCATCACCACCACCACTACTGTTACTATCACCATGACCAACATCACTGCTACTACTAGTAGTACTACTACTACTACTATTACTCCTATCACCACCACCAGCAGTAGCACCATCAGTACTACTATTACCACCACCACCACTTACTACTACAACTACAACTATTACTACTACCATCTATGTAACCCCCTCATAGAGCCTAGCACGTAGTGCGTGTATATATCATGTGTGTATATATGTATATACACACACACATATAATGTGTGTATAGCATATATATATATGTATAGTGTATGTGTGTGTATAGCATATATATATAGTGCATGTATATAGTGCATATATATTCTTCACTGTATCATGTTGGGGTGTAGTAGAAAAATGTTGGACTTAAGAGTCAACAGAAACCTGGTTCTGAATCCTCCCTCTATCACTTACCAGCTGTGTGACCTTAAGCAAGTCAGGCTGCTGGTAGCTCAGTAGACAGAGCTCTGGGCCTGAAGTCAGGGCAATGAGAATGCAAAGTCCTACCTCAGACACTTAGTAGCTATGTGATCCTGGACTAGTCACTTAACCTCTGTCTGCCTCAGTTTCCTTAACTATAAAATGGGGATCATAATAGCACCTACCTCCCACAATTGTTTTGAGGATCAAATGAGATAATATTTGTAAAGCACTTAGTACAGTGTCTGGCACATAGGAGGTGCTTAATAAATGTTAACTATGATGATGATGATTATGTAAAATGAATGTGTAAAAAAACAAAACAAAACAGCACCTACCTCCTAGGGTTGTTGTGAGGATCAAAGGGGATGATATTTGTCAAATGCTTTGCAAACCTTAAAAAAATTATATACACGTAGGCTATTGTTATTGTCACTTACCCTCTCTGACCCTCAGTTTCCTCATTTGTAACATAGGGATAATAATAGTACCTACTTTTCATGGTTGTTGTGAAGATCAAATGGAATAATATGTAAGGTGCTTTGCCAACTTTAAAGTTTTCTATAAATGGTAGCAATCTTTATTACTGATAGGTGCTCAAAAATATTAGTTGCTAATTGATGAAGATGACGATGATGATGACAATGATGATGACGATGATGATGATAATGATGGTGATGGTGACGATGATGATGATAATGATGGTGGTGGTGGTGGTGGTGGTGACAATGCTGCTGCTGGTGATGATGATGATGGTATTCAGAACATCCAGGACAGAGATGTTATCAGCAGAGACATCTGTTTCATGCTGCCTGTTTTGTATTCTGGAGTGCTGCTTAGGACTATCGTCTCAGTGGTAAATGGTTTTTTGGTGCATAAAATGGAGATAAAAGATGTGGACCCATGATTCAAATATCTGAACTTGAATTCAGAAGTTTTTAGGGGTGAATCTTGCAGATCTGATCCTCTAAGACCAGTTTTCCTTTTGATATCCACACTGAGGGCTCCATACAATTCTCAGGTTAATGAGAGGAAAGAGTGAGCCCTCTGTGAAGAAAATGATCATTCCTTTCCCAGAATCCATCTTCCACCAATCTACATATAGCTTGACATTAAAAGATTGATGTGCAATTGGAAATTGGATTGGAAAAGCAGAGGCTATCTGCTCAGGTTCCAAAGGCTCATTAGATCATTTTCTTTGAATAACCATTCAACAGAGGCCAAGGAAGAACATGTACCTAGCCACCTTTTGATCTCTTACTTCAAAGACTTCTGGAAAGAATTTAATGAGAGGGCTCAGACTGTGAAAGAAAAATTAAAAAATGCACAAAGAGTAAATTCATTTAGTTTTCTTTTCATAAGATTTTCATATTGTCATTCATTATAGGTGGAAAGTCTCTAAACTTTTTCTGGAGACTAGCTTCAGAAATGAGCCAACTTTGCATGTAAGTTTCCCAGCAGGCCCTTGGAATTTAGACTAACCAAACAAACCTCAGGATTTCCGCAATATAATTTAGAATGTCAAGATGCTCAGGAGACCCAAGGCAGTTGTTTTCATTAGTTAAAAGGGAGAGGTCTCTGTCCTGTCCCTTGGGTGGTTTCTTGACAAGGGCCTGGGCTCAAACTACCATGGACTCTAAACAGTGAACAGGGAAGGAAGGTCATTATCCTGAGCCTCCCCACTGCCTGGGGACTTAATGGAGCTCATATGACCTCATTTTGACTTTTAACTTGGCCCCTTTTCTATCTACCCATATCCTCTAAGACAGGGGTGTCAACGTTCAGTAGAAAGGTGGGCCACTAAACTATACCAAAAAAAAAATCCCTGTGGGCCATATATTGACTTAGAAAACCACATATTAATATTGCCTCTGTTGTATTGTGCTTTTATTTATTTCATTAATCATTTTCCAATCACATTTTAATCTGGTTTGGGCCACACTAGGGAGTGTTGGGGGATGGACAGGGCCTGCCGGCAGAGTGTTTGTTTGACATCTCTGTTGTAGGGTACCTGGGTGGGCTTCTGCAAAGAATATGACATAAGATGCTATGACTTTATTTAGTATAAAATATAAAATATTTAGTATAAAAAGACTACATGTACAAATTTGGCTTCCAAATCTATATACTGAGCCGTGATCACTCTCCTGAATTCTAGTCTGCATCATCTAAACTTGGAGGTCCCATCAGAATCTCAAAGTTCTTACACCCCAAACGAAACCCATTATTTCTCCCCCATTCACCCCAAGACCACCCATCTTCTAAACTTTACTCTTCTGCTAAGGGCACGATCATTCTTCCATCCATTCAAATGAACCAACTGTCACTTCAACGTCATCATTGACTTGTCCCTCTTCCTCTCCCCTGATGGTCAATCAGGGGTCAAACATTGTCAGCTTGACCTCTACAACATCTCATGGACCTCCCCTTCTCTTCACTCACAAGACCACTGCCCTGGGAGAGATTCTTGTCCTCTCTTGCCAGGAGAATTGCGGTAGGTACTGTGTTTATTTTTCACTTAGCAGAGTCAAGAGGCCTTTCTTAAGTTTTCACTTGAGGTACCCAGAATGAAAATGGATGTCAACCAGGAAAGGTCACTGTGTATGTATGATATGACTAATCTATCTTTCTCCCCATCAGATTATTCATATCTGATTCCACATGGAAGGATCTAACCAAGAAGCTGATAGGATCCAACGTGACTTTATGCATATATCCCATGTTACCTTTGGATTCTAGGGCCCCACCTGTCAAATGACAGGATTGGATTAGAATAGGATGAGTTCTTGCCCTCTTTTGTGTCCTCAATCCCTTTGGCAGTTTGGTGAAACTCATGGAACACTTCTCAGACTCATGTTTTTAAATAATTAAAGTAAATGCCATATTTAGGGGCAGCTACCTGGTACAGTGGACAGAGAGCTGGGCCTGGACTCAGGAAGACCTGAGTTCAGATCCAGCCTTACAAGTTTACTGACTGTGTGATCCTGAGCAAGTCACTGAAACTTCTGTATGCCTCAGTTTCCCCATCTCCAAAACGGGGATAACAGTAGCACCTACCTTCCAAGGTTGTCATGAACACAAAATGTAAAGCATTTTGCAAACCTCAAAGCACTATATAAATACTAGTTCTTATTATTCCATTTAGGATTAGAGATTAATGAAAATAAAGACTTTTTTCTCTCTTTTTTTTTTTTTTGGCTAGGCAATGGGGTTAAGTGACTTGCCCAGGGTCACACATCTAGTAAGTGTTATATGTCTGAGGTCAGATTTGAACTCAAGTCCTCCTGAATCCAGGGCCGGTGCTCTACCCACTGCGCCACCTAGCTGACCCAGGACTTTTTTGTCATCCAAGCTCATGGGCTCCCTGAATCTATCCAAAGGATCCATGGGATCTTTAAGGTTCCTTCTAATCCTAAATCCTGAGGGATGATGGAAAGAGACCCAGAAATCAGAGGACCTAGATTCAAGTCCTACCCCTGGTGCTTACTACCCATGTGACCTCAAGTAAGTCACTTAAACTGCCTCAACTGTAAAATGAGGGATTTGGATGAGATGGTCTGTGGTCCTTCCCTGATCTACAGCCATGATACTGCATGAGGCAGCACACTCCTTCAAGCTCATGACATTTACATGTTTCCCTGCATATTTGCTTCACCCCACCCTTCCAAATCTATTTTGAAGGAAAAATTTGAGGGTTTTTTTTCCCTCCTCATAATTTTCCTCTCTGGTGTGGTGCCATTATCAGCAGTTGGCAAATGGTAGATTAGAGATGTCTCTTTTCTATTTCTCTGTGTTTTGCTGAGACCAGACCAGTGTTTTTCGGAGAGTCTTGGCTTTGTGTGATGGGCGGCAGCCCACCATGGGTAATGTTATACTAGGGTTCACAGCTGCTGGAACAGTTTCACCACTTAAATTCCCAGCCCCACCTCCTCCACATGCTCCAACTTGTCAGCAAAATATCTTTGGAGAACAGAGGAAAAGTTATGTGAATAAATATGGTCTAATTGGATGCATCGTTGTTGAACCTGACTGCTGTTTTTATCAGTTGATAAAGGCTCCCAGAACACATTTGAAACACTAGACGCATTTTTTTTAATTCCAAAGAAGTTGTTTCTGAGTCATTGGGATATAAAGATATTACACATAATTCTCAGAATTCGAGGTATTCTGTTTTCCCGTAAAAGTCATTTCCATTCCATCTCATCATTGGAGAGTAGGCATGGAGTTCGGTATAAAGGAGGATGTTAGGAATACTCCCTGGTCCAGAATTAAATTGGATAGTGGTTCTCCATCTTTCAGATTTATTGGTCTCACCAGGGGGAAGGGAATAAGCATTTATGAAGCACCTACTATATGCTAAGCACTTTACAAATACTATCTCATTTGATTCTCACAACGACCCTGAGAAGTAGGTATTATTATTGTCTCCATTTACAGTTGAGGAAACTGAGGCAATCAGAGGTTAAGTGACTTGCCCAGGATCACACAGTAAGTAAATAAGGAAGCAAATAAACACCACAAGCAAATCAGTAGTTTAGAACTCTCTCATGGGACAAGGAGGGTGTGGGGATAGAGCTCATTCTCCCCTTTAGACCAGAGTCAATGTTTATTGGTTGAGGGAGAGCTTATTAAATTGGCCAAACAATATCTCTGGCCTCAGAGACTGCCCCACTAGCTCTTTTTGTTTGTTTGTTTGTTTGTTTGCCTTTTGGGTGAGGCAACCGGGGTTAAGTGACTTGCCCAGGGTCACACAGCTAGTAAGTGTCATGTGTCTGAGGTCAGATTTGAACTCAGGTCCTCCTGACTCCAAGGCTGGAGCTCTATCCACTGTGCCACCTAGTTGCCCCCACCCCCCACTAACTCTTTTTAAGTTGCACTGATACCCTACACAAGGAGAATACTATTGGAGTCCAGTCTTAAAACAATGAATGAATAAAAGTGATTTCTAATGGGGCAGCTAGGTGGCACAGTAGAAAAGCACTGGCCCTAGAGTCAGGAGGATTTGAGTTCAAATCCAGCCACAGGCACTTACTAACTGTGTGACCCTGGGCAAGTCACTTAATCCTGTTTGCCTCAATTTCCTCATCTGTAAAATGAGCTGGAAAAGGAAATGGTAAACCACTCCAGTATCTCTGCCAGGAAAACCCCAAATGGGGTCATGAAGAATCAGACACGACTGAATAACATTCTTTGATTCAGAGACCTTGGTGTCCTTGCTACGCCTCCCACAAGGTAATCCACCTCTCAATTCTGGCCATTACCACTGGCTGCTCCCCCCATGCCTGGAATTCTCTTCTTCCCCATCCTGGCTTCCCAAGCTTCCTTCAAGTTCCAGCTAAAATCCCATCTTTTACAAGAAGCCTTTCCCCAACTCCTTGTAATGCTTCTGCCTTCCCTCTGAGATTAACCTCAATTTATCCTGCAGATAGCCTGTTTGTGTATAGCTGTTTGCATATCGTCTCCTCCATTAAACTGTGAGCTCCTTGAGAGCTTTTTTGGGGGGGGGGTTATTCTCAGTGCTTAGCACAGTGCCTGGAACCTGGTAGGTGCTTAATAGATGCTTACTGCCTGACTATCTTTCGAGTATTTCACACACACATTTAGTATTTAAGTATAGAAATACATTTCAATTCAAATAACAATTAATTGAGGGTTATTAGCTGTTCTGGGTTATCTGACCTTTCTTCTCCCCCGCATGTAGAGCATACAAACACATAAACATTCACAGATAAACTAGTTTTGATGGCAAATGTTTAATATCAAGCCTGGGCTTACGTGGTGCCCCGCTTCCCACACTCCTGTGCAGCGGTTAAGACAGATGTGATAAAGGAGTGAAGAGTTCTGCTTGGCTTCCTGGTTTGAATGATTGCGCAAAATCATTGCGAGATCCCACATGCAAAAATTCCTGCCTTGTGAAGGTAAGTCAAAGGAACCTGAGATTTGTAGCTTGGGGAAGAGAAGGCTGAGGGGAAGCATGAGAGTTGTCTCCAAATATGTGAAGGGCCGGGGGGGGGGGGGGGGGGGGAGAGATGAAGCTTGTTCTGCATGGCCCCAGAGGACAACCCCAGGAGCAATGAGTAGAAGGTGAAGGGGACTAGATTCAGGCTTCATAGAGGGAAGAAGGGAGCAGATCCAGGCTTCATAAAAGGAAGGGTTTCCCAAGAGTCAGAGCGATCCCAAAGTAGAATCCCCTCTGCTGGCCCTGAGTTCTCCCTCACTGGAAATCTTCAAATAAAAGCTAAAGGATCACTTGTCAGACTATGGTGTGTGTGTGTGTGTGTGTGTGTGTGTGTGTGTAGGGGGTGGGGAGTGGGAGTCTTGTAATTGGTTTGGCCTGGACTCAATGGTCTCTTCAGTTCTTTCTAACCTTGAAATTCTGTGTGATTTTGTAAAAGATGTTACCCCAGATGGCAAATGTTACCCCTGATGATACAATGAATAGAGTGCTAGGCCTGGAGTCAGAAAGAGTCAGAATTTAAATCTCAACTCAGACACTTAGTATGTGACACTGAGCAAATCACTGAACCTCTTTGTCTCAGTTTCCCCAACTGTAAAATGGGGACAGTAATTGCTCCTTCTTGCCAGAGTTGTGAGGATAAAATGAAATAATATTTGTAAAGCACTTACTTAACCTTCCTTTCTTCCTTCCTTCCTTCCTTCCTCCTCTTGTTCTTCTTTCTCAGTCCAATATAGGACTGAGAGATCAGCAATTATCATGTGGACATCTTCCTTTACCGTTATCAAAAAGCCCTGAAAGCTAGAGTTCTAACTTCCTGCTCCCCCTTTCTCCTCACATAACAATAAATGTGCTTTTTCTATTAAAGGCCCAAGAGGGGACATGATTTGCTCAAGGTCACACAGATAAGAAATCAGAAGAACCAGGATTCAAATCCAGGTACCTTGAGCTCAGCTCCGGTATTCTGTCTTGCTTTGCTGAGGTAACTTTTCACAGTGACCCTTCACACATTCCTAGGGTTGGAAGTCTCTGTGGTAGGGGATTTTTATCTTTCTCTTTTCAGTCACTTCTTGCCTTTGAAAGAAACTAAAAGACTGTGAGGACCTGGTAGCACACTGAGCTAAAGGGTTCTAAAGATGTGGCCTGCTGAGAGCTTCCAGCAACGCTAGATCAAGCCATTCTACTTGAGAACTTTTTGGAGGTGTCCAGCTATGTCACCCCCTCCACCCACCCCACTCATGCTCAAGAACCCTGCCTCCTTCACTCATCTTCCTCTCTTCCATCCCCAGACTTCTGCCTCACCCACATCTCTGGCTGTTTACTTCTGACTTGGGTAAAACAATGTTTGTAGCCATTATACCTCTGGTTATGAACTGTAACATAGAATTCTCTAAAATGTAATTCAACACAAACTAGTCAGTGTCCTTTGGATGTTCAAGGCACAGAACTAGACACTGAGGGGAATACTAAGTAAAATCCATTCTTATCCCTTCCCCTCATGGAGCTTACAGTCTAGTAGGGCAAATGTGCCTCATTTCTAATGATTTATGGGTTAGCCAGTGTGGGCCCTTCCTCCAGTGGCATGGATGACAATTCCTCAGTACCTTCGGAGATGGTCCTGTGAGCGGCACTGGCCCCAAAATATATCTGCTGGATGCCAACCAACCTTCTGTTAGATGAACACCACTGTAGCTGGGTAGGTGGGTCCCCAGAATGCATGTCATCTGACTTGTACTTGAAAGCTTTCCAGTTTGGTAGGAACTGCCAGAGATATCTTTCAGGAAGTCAGGGTTATATCAACTCCATGACAAGGCATCAGAGAAAGACTTGAGTGGTAGTGAGACAAGTACAGAGAGATACAAAACTCTGTAAAAATGCAATGGAAAGAGACATTCCTTTGGGTTCTGGGGATCATGGAAAACTTCATGAAAGAGATGGCATTGGAGTAGGGCCTTGAAGGACAGTTATCATTTTGAAAGGCAGACATGGAAGAAGGGCGCTCCAAGTACAGAGAGCAGTGCCAGAAGAGAGGGAAGAGCCAGAAAAGCACAGGATGGATCTGGGAAAGAGTATATCACTTGCACAGCTAGGGTGCAGTAGATAAGGCACCAGCCCTGGAGTCAGGAGGGCCTGAGTTCAAATCCAGCCTCAGACACTTACTAGCTGTGTAACCCTAGGCAAGTCACTTAACCCTGTTTGCCCCAGGTTCCTCACTGGTAAAATGAGCTGGAGGAGGAAATGGCAAACTACTCCAGTAGCTTCGCCAAGGAAATCTCAAAAAGGGGGTCGTGAAGCGTCGGACATGATTGAAATGACTCAACAATAACAATAACAACAACAACAACAGCAGCTGGTCAGATTAAAGGATAGAATAAGAATGGTAGAGTGGTGACTTTTTCATTTCCAAAAATGGCCCATGCCATTTGGATCCCCCATGAAAATATCCCATATATGAGTAAATGCTATTCAACAGTGAGATTCAGGGACCCTCGTGGTGCAAGGAAGAGAAACTTGGGTTGGTTATGTTATGTCTTTGTTGGAAAACCGATTACAGAATGCCTTTAATTTCTTAAGAATTTTTGGGAGAATTAGGATGGCTCCCAGGGTGTTTTGTTAGAGGAGGCACAGTACAGGTTAAAACAGGAGCTTATAAGGCGGCACCTGATCCATGGTACATTATTTTAGAAATTCCTTGTAGGTGCAAAGGGTCCACAAATCCACTGAATTATGGAAACTAATTCCACCACAACTAATCTTCGAGTAAATTAATTAAATATCCTGATACTTTAGGTTTTATGGTCTATTAAAATCTGCCATTAGCTGCCATTTAATCAACTTTTTTTTTTTTTGTAATCTCTGTTCAGTCACCTTTAACAGAAATAAACTATGTGGGTTTATTTTAACTTTGCATTTGCCATTCCTAATGGACTCCTTTCCCAGCTGCCATTCTTTTTGTCTTCTACTACAGGGTGATCTTGGTGCCATTCCTGGGGCAGAGATGCCCTGGGTGGTGGGCCACACTTTGGGTATCACACTGTCAGAGTGTGTTATTACCTCCTATTTCAACACCTGTAAAACCAGCACCTCAGGTGGATGAGTCAGAGGTGCCACATGCCTTCTATTCAGAGAGCTACTATGTCTACACCGCAGGGTAAGAAAGGACTTCAAGGTTGTGGCAGAGAGCTGAGAATCACAGGAAAAGGGAAAAAGGAGCAACTGAGACCTTGCATTGGGGGAAAAACGGGTGGATTTGGAGACATAGCTAGACAGGACTGTAGAGGCCATCTTCTTATAGATAAAGAGATAATCCAAGAGGGAGGTTAAGTGACTTATTTAAGTTATTTAAGATAATACAGGTAGTGGCAGAAGGCAGGATTTGGAGTAAGATTATCTGAATCAAGCCTTGTTGCTTAAAGAGTAGGCCAGTTCAATACAAGGATGCTCAGGAGTTACCATGAGGTACTTCTTAGATTTTGTGATCTGGTCTTTCTGGTTATGGTGATCCACTTGAAAAAGAAATCCAGTGGGAGGTCATTTATCTTTAGGAGGTTGAAATATTTAGGTTTCCACAGAATCACATTCACCTTCACGAAGGAAGGAAACAAGCATTAAGCCCCTACTATGTGCTAAGTGTTTTACAATTATTATCACATTTGATCCTCACAACAATCCTGGAAGGTAGTTGCTGCTTTGATCCCAATTTTCCATTTGAGGAAAGTGAGGCAAACAGAGATGAAGTGACTTGCTCAGGGGCACACAGTTAGTAAGTATCTGAACTCAAATCTTCTTGATTCCTGACTCCTGAACCACATTTATATGTGATTGTTACGGTTTGTCCTCCATTCTTGTAGAGGACCACAGGGCGATGATGACATGACTTGCAATTGACTTTGATTTCAGTGAGGGAGTGCTGTGCAAGGTCACCAGCCTCACTTTCTCCTCCAGAACCATCTGGGTCCAGTGGCCAGATATCGATAAAAATGACTGGAGATGGCCCAGGATCCAGTGGGAGATCTTGGCCTTTTTAAGCTAAGGTCTTTTCAATTCTCACTTTGAGCGAGGCAACACCCATTCAGTGAAGAGGCCACTTTAAGGAGTGAGTCCAGGTATGGCCCCTTTAATAAAAAAAAAAAAAATCAAACTGGGAAGGGAAGACCCTCAGGGTTGCTGGCCAGAAGAGAAACAGTTATGATTTACATTGACTCTGAGGCAAGAAGGCCCCAAAAATAACCATTAAGTGGTGCTTGGGCAGGGACCCATTTTTGTCCAATCTATGAAATGCAGAGTGAATTAGATTTAAGGCTTGGTCTTTGAGAAAGAAATCTAGCCAGTAAATCCCAGGTTAACTAGGTAACTTTCCACCATCAAAATTGACCTTCTTTTGGGCAGAACACCTTCAGGTAAGAAGCACCGCAGCACCGGAGCTATGTCTCCTGGACATAGCTGGAAGGCAGAATTGGGTATGACCTTTGACTGAGACTGGTCTTTTATTTCTTGGCTTCATTCAAAGGCCCCGGTTTAATTGACACAATATGCTTGACATGACATTGATTAAGACTGGTGGGTCAAAAAAAGGAAAATCAACTTGCATGATCACTATAATTACATGTAAGTACAATGTAGTATATATATAAAAGTGTAATTATGAAGCTGGGTTTATATCCAAATACCACTAGCAGATTACAGGCTACTATTCATGTAACCAGATTTCACCTCTATACAAATGTTAGTGATGGGACAAAGGTAGGAGAGAAAGAAGAAAGCGATGGGGAGATGTATTTTTCATTCATTTATTCAACAAGCAATTATGAAGGGCCTTCTATGTGCCAGGCATTATGCTGTGAATGGAGGATTCAAAGACAATAATAAAAATATATTCTCCAAAGAACTGGCTTAATGAAATAGCTGCTCAACATATATTTGAATGTGTCCTTAAAGTAGTTAAGAACCTACTATGTGCTAGACGCCTGGCAGCCACCCTTATTTCAAATACCTAAGGCATTATACTTAGACAAAAACACACATTTGTTAAGACTACTCTCTATAGGAGAGAGAGAGAGAGAGAGAGAGACAGAGAGACAGAGAGAGACAGAGACAGACAGAGACAGAGAGACACAGAGACAGAGACAGAGAGAGACAGACAGACAGAGAGAGACAGACAGACAGAGAGAGACACAGAGACAGAGACAGAAAGAGAGAGAAAGAGACAGAGAGAGACAGACAGACAGAGAGACAGAGAGAGAGACACAGAGAGAGAGAGACAGAGACAGAGATATGAATGGAATTGAACGTGAAATGTACTAAGCCAGAGACCAAACTTGCTTCGTTATTCGCCCTAAAGGCCTTGTATTGTGAAAGATCATTCATCACTTCCATTACTAGTAGCTACCTGTTGGGTAGATATCATGCCTCTGTCAACTTGTATTTAATAGTCCGTCACGAAGCAGCCTGTGTGCTCTGACTGGCCTGAAAGTTTATTTCTAATTTCTTTGAATGCGTGCTTTTCCAGGCGGGCATACTGTGCAAGACAGGAGGCACCAGATAGTGCCTGATTTTATTCAAAGTTTCCACTGTAGCTGGATCCATTCTGCTGGACGCAATGTGGGTGCTGATGCGCTGAATCTTGTCCATATCCATCCCAAATAGTCTATGGTTCTTTGTCTTTATTACCGGTGATTTATGGTTTGCAGCAACAAAGGTCCCATAATCTCTGCCTACCTGTGCCCTCTGCCCACTGGCTCAGGCATAGCCAAGAGAGTAGGGAAAGACTCAGAAATTGGTGGCAAGGACATAGCTGTGACTGGCCTGGCTCCACAAAGTCATCTCCGTCCCCCAGCTCTGTGAAGGCCCGGCTCTTCCACTTACCATCTGTGAGACATTCAGCAAGTCACTTGACATTGTAGGGCGAGACCAGGGGATTCCTAAGGTTTCTTTCAACTCTGACATTCTGTGACTATGTGAGTGTGCTACCTTAAAACCAGCAGCAGCTTCTAGGACAGCCCATTTGCATGAGATGTTTAGGGAGGGGAGGAGGCAGAACATATACAATGTGGGGAAAAGCAGAAATTCAGGGAAAGTCACCGAGGTGTTTGGAGTTGCTAGAGCTCCAGAGCTGTAGGAACCGGGTGGTGTGAGGGGTGAGTGCTGGATGTGGATTTAGGATAGACCTGAGCTCAAGGCCAGTCTCATCCACTTACTAGTTGTGTGATCCTGGGCAAGTCATTTAACCTCTGATTGTTTCAGTTTCCCCATCTGCAAAGTGGGGATAATAATAGCACCAACCTCCCAGGTTGTTGTGAGGATCAAATATATGTAGTATTTTGCTAATATTAAAGCTCTGTATAGGGGCAGCTAAATGGCGCAGTGGATAGAGCACTGGCCCTGGAATCAGGAGGACCTGAGTTCAAATCTGGCCTCAGACACATAACACTTACTAGCTGTGTGACTCTGGGCAAGTCACTTAATCCCAAAAAAACACTTAACACCTCCCCAGAAAAGCTCTATATAAATTCTATTATTGTTGTCCAGTCCTTTCAGTTGTGCCAGACTTTTTGTGACCCCATTTGGGGTTTTCTTGGCAAAGATACTGGACTGGTTTGCCATTTCCTTCTCTAGCTCATTTTATAGATGAGGAAACTGAGGCAAACAGGTAAAGTGACTTGCCCAGGGTCACACAGCTAGTAAGTATCTGAGGCCAGATTTGAACCCAGGTCTTCCTGACTTTAGACCCAGCTCTATCCACTAAGCTACCTAGCTGCCTCCTCCATTTATTATTATTATTGCTTATTATTAGAACTTGGCATCATATTCTATTGACTTTCCCTTCCATTGACTGTCCAAGATAACATAGAAGGGCCATGGGTCACAAGCACTAGTCCAGATGCCTGAACCAGCTCTGCTTTGGGAAACAGGCCAACAGCAGCCTCAGACAGGGACAAAGCCAGTGCCCTCATCAGATTACCAGTGACAGCAGCTCCCTTCCTGCCCCGCAGATGAATTGCCCTCCCTTAATGACCAAGGTAAAAGTGGCAGATCATTCTGGTTGTTGGCTTTCTGTAATCCTTTATGCTGATTGAGATCAAGGAGCCTTTCTCCCTGGACTGACTACTCTTTTAATTAAACAGTTGGTCATTTTGTTCTTTCATTCCATTTCTTGAATGGATTCCATTACAGGGGCGTTCTTGGCTTTCTGCTATGGCCACAGGCCAAATGTCACCAGCCCAGCCATGACATGGCTGCAGGTCTAAGGACTGGAAGGTTCCTTAGAGACCATCTAGTCAAAACTCTCCCTCTCCCTTTATTTGACAAATGAAGAAGCAGAGGTCCAGAGAAGGGAAATGACCTGCCCAATCCATGCCTACCCCCTACTCAGCTACCCTTGTCTCTATTCTACTATAATAATTACTATATACTTAATAGTTATTAATTAATACAATAAATTATATGATCTATTGTTATTATAATTATTAATAATATCCTGCAAGGCAGTCTATCTAATATGCTGGAGACTTTTCTTGATTATTTTGACATTGTGAAGATACCAATGGGCTGTCCACCAATGAGGTGGCACAGCGGAAAGAATGTTGCAATCGAAGTCAGAATGAACTGCATTCAAATGCCTCTTCAGACACATACTAGCTGTTTGACCCTGGTCAAGTCACTGAACCTTATCTCAGTCTCAGTTTCCTAATACTAATGCTAGCATTTATATAGCACCTAGTATGTGCTAAGTACTTCACAAATATCATCTCATTTGATCCTCACAACAACCCTGGAAGGGAGATGCTATTATTATCCCCATTTTTCATTTGAGGAAACTGAGGCAAATAGAAGTTAAGTAACTTTCTCAAGGTCATATAGCTAGTAAGTTTCTGAAACAGGATTTGAACTCAGATTTTCCTGACTGTGGACCCACTGCTCTATCCACTGTACCACTTAGCCCAATCCTGAAAAATGGGGTTAATAATAGCACCTTCCTTTGCAGGGTTGTTGTAAGGATCAAATAGAATAATATTTGTAAAGCACTTAGCACAGTACCTGGCACATAGCAGGTGCTACATAAATGTTGATTCCCTTCCTCCATCCTCCACCCCCACCTGCTGGAGTTGCTAGAAAAAGCAAAGGAGTTAACATTTGTAAAGTGTTTTATAAACCCTAAAGCACTATGAAAAGAATGGTTATGATTTTTTGCTCATGCATTTTCTCAGCACCCTTTATGCCCACCTTTTCCTTTGTAATGTCTTGTTTGTAAGGCATTACACTGCAGCCCATTCATGCCCACCATCTACATCTCCGTTGTCCTTTGGGAGAGTGTGTCCATCAGAGTATTTATCTTGGATAAGGACAACAAATGAACAATGAGCCAGACTAGGACTGAACAGAAAGAGAAACATGACCAGATTGCCTTTGGGAAATTACAAAAAGTTCTTTTCATAACCCTAAGCTTTTCCCTGAAACAAAAGACCCGTGTTTTCAATACCATTTTTCTTCTTGTGCTGTATGGCTGAGTCATGGAATGAGTGCTACAATATCCAAAGAATTGAAATTGTTATTAAAGACAATAACCTATAAAACAGGAATGCATCATGGGACATCTCAAAAAAATAGAAAGGGGTTGAAATTTAGTAAGGATAAATGTAAAGACTTGCAGTTGGATTTGAAAAGTCAGCTATGATAGTATGAAATAAGTTTATGTGAAAAACAAAAGGGTTTTAGTGGATTGTACCCTCAATTAGAGTCAACAATGTAAGCTAGCAGCCAAAAACCACTGTGATCATAGGCTACATTCATTTATTCAGTAAATATTTATTAAGCACCATTTGGGTAGAGGGGCACAATGGGTAGAGTGCTGGGCCTGAGACTCATCTTCCTGAGTTTGTTTGAATGCAGCCTCAAACACTTACTAGATGTGTGACCCTGGGCAAATCGCTTAACTCTTTTGCCTCAGTTTCCTCATCTATAAAATGGGCTGGAGAAGGAAATGGCAAATCACTCCAGTATCTTTGCCATGAAAACCTCAAATGGGGTCATGAAGAGCTGGACATGATTGAAACAACTGAACAACGACAATATTTGCTCAACACCTACTGTGTGCAGCCTATTATGCTAGGTGCTGGATGAGATGTAAAGTTTAGGTAAGCCATGGTCCCTGCCCTCAAGGAGCTCATATTTTAATAGGGGATAGGATACGAACGTATAACTGTAATAGGATACAAGCTAAAATACACAATTTAAATAAATGCATTAAAGAGGTACAAACACAGGCTTTCAAGTGTGGTCCCGAGTGGAAGATCGCTCCCAATAGGAGGGATAAGGAAAGGCATTTGGGTTGAGTTTCGAAAGATGGATAAGAATTTAGGTGGTGAAGAAATAGGCAAGTTAGGTTCTAGGCATAGGGGACATGATTACAGATGTGGAAAGAACCCTATTTGTTTAGAATTTACAGCATATGCAGTTGAGTCATAAGGCCAGAGTAGCATGGGAAGGAGGTATCAGATTATAGAGAGTTTTGAATACTATGCCAAGAACTTTGAGATTTACTTGGTAAGCAATAAAGAACCAATGAAAATTTTGGAGCAAGAAAAGTAACATGGTTAGGTGTGTGAATAGTGAAAATCAGTCTGTCCGTGCAGAAATGGATTGGAAGGGAGAGGCATTGGAAGTGGGAAGGCCAGTTAGGAGATTTTGATAATAACTCAGAAAGTACTAATGAGGGTCCCATGTGGTGGCATGGGGAGTAGAAAGAAGGGAGTGGATAGACTTGAATCAGACCAAGGCATTATTTAAAGGCGTGGCGTTTGTAACAAATGGGATGATTATCCTGTTCTTCTCAGACCACACCTAGAATGTTGTGTTCAGTTCAGGGGACCACATGTCAGGAAGGATACTGTCTAACTATAGCACCTCCCAGAGGACTGTCACCAGTATGGGATCCTGCGATATGAAGAAGGAACAGGAGGTGTTTTGCCTGAAGAAATGGCTTGGGAAAGGAGAGGGGAAGACTGTTGTTGTCTGGTTGTTTCAGTCATGTCTGACTCTTTGTGACCCCATTTGGGGTTTTCTTGGCAGAGATACTGGAGTGGTTTACCAGTTCCTTCTCCAGCTCATTTTACAGATGAGGAAACTGAGGCAATTGGGGTTTAGTGACTTGTCCAAGGTCACATAGCTAGTAAGTGTCTGAGGCTGGCTTTAAACTCATGAAGATAAGTCTTCCCGATTCCAAGCCCAGTGCACTCCAAGTCCACTGCACCACCTAGCTGTGCCGTAAGTATAGTTTGGACAAACAGCCTCAGAGGTCTCTGCCTCTGGGCAGAGAACTTTGGGATTCTATGAGTTTGAGAGTTTATTAACTCTTAAGACTTCAGGCCAAATACTTGTTTTTGTTTTACATTTGTTTCCTGCCATGTTCATTTGCATATGATTTGAATCTCTACTGAATGATGGAGTGCCAGCAATTCATTCCTTAGGGGTAGAGAAGAAAGAATGTGGATTAGTTGGGACCTGAGTGCTCCCTGGCATTGGAGGTGTGGTTCAGAAAAGGAGGGTGTAAACCCAAAGCAAGGAATAGCTTCTGTTTGTAAAAACAAATTGTTCTGTGGGGCCGGTTTACTCAGTTCATGCAATGAAAGAGACTTTGGGTAGATTACCTGAGACAGAGGAAAGAACACTGAAATAGAAATAGGTTTGAATCACTGGCTTTGTTATATATACAGTCATGTGATCTGGGTCAAGTCATTTACTCATCTGGAAAATGAAGGTATTGGCTTAAATGAATGAATTTTAAAAAAGGATTTATTCAGTGCTGACTGTGTCCTAGGCATTGTTTGTAAAGCACCTTACCTCTTAATTTGTTTGATCCTCACAAGAATCCTTTGAGGTAGGTGCTATTATTATCCTTTTGGTGAAACCTGGTCCTAGAATCTGGAAGACCTGAGCTCAATTCTGGCTTCAGACACTTACTAGCTGTGTGACCCTAGGTAAATCAATTAAGTTTTGGGTGTCTCATTTTCCTCATCTGTAAAATGGGGATAATAACAGCACCTATCTCCCAGAGTTGTGAGAATCAAATGAGATAATATTTGTGAAGCTCCTGGCCCATGGTAGACACTTAATAGATGTTTCTTCCCTTCCTTCCTATTTTACAGATGAGGAAACTGAATCTAAGACAGGTTAAGGTCACATAGCTTCTGAGGCAGGATTCAGATTCAGGTCTTCCCTGAATTCAAGCCTCACACTTTTGTGTTTGTGTCCTTGCTAAGTGCCAGGATATAAATACAGTTATCCCTTCCACAGTACGGAGGTTAGCAGCCTGGACCCCAGAGATCTGGAAAATTCATGTAAAGTTTTTTGTCCTTTTTTTTATAATTTAAGCAACTCAGGATGCACCATGAGATGTCATGGGAAAGACTGCAGCCAACACATGTGGCACCCCCAAACCAGTGTGAGGAACCACAGCTCTTTTACTACAAATTTAATTTTAAGGAAAGGATATTGTGTAGCTCTTCATTTATGTTATTAAATAGTAAAATCCATACTGTACAGATAATACTATACATAATAGTAGATACATTTTATGCATTTATGACTTACTAAACTTCTGAAGATATCTCTACCTTTTTAGCCTTTTGCAAACTTTAACTTTTTTTGTACTTATTTTAACTTTAGAAAAGAAATTGTGTATATTTGTGATATTAAAAGATAAAATATGTTGATATTATATAATACTGTACATGTATTTTATGCATTTCTGAGTTTCTAAACTTTTTCTGTGTCATCTACTGGCCTTTGCTTGTTGTCTGCAGCTTCTGCAAAACTTCCAAAAAATTCCCATTTATTTTGTTATGCTGACTCAAGATATATTGGAACTTGGATGGAGAAAGTCACCATGGGGAAGGGATAACTGTAGTAGTAATCAAGGCTATCTTCGCCTTCAGGCAGCTTATATTCTAATAGGGAAGGACCGCACAGGTAGCTATAGGTGGCACAGTGGACAGAGCACTGGGTCTGGAGTCAGGAAGACTCCTTTTCCTGAGTTCAAATATGGCCTTAGACACTTACTAGCTGTGTGACCCTGGGCAAGTCACTTAACCCTGCTTGCCTCAGTTTCCTCATCTGTAAAACGAATTGGAGAAGGCAATGGTAAACCATTTCACTATCTCTGCCAAGAAAACCTCAAACAAGGTTATGAAGAGTCAGACATGACTCAGCAACAAGAACAATTATATCTTGGTTGTATTTTGGCAGTTAGGTATCTTTGCCAAGAAAACTCCAAATGGGATCACAAAGAGTCAGACACGACTGAAATGACTAAACAACACGTAAAAGGGAGCTAGATAGATGTAGGTGGGAAGGAAATGACCAGAAACTGAGCTGAAAGTGTGGTTCTGGGCAAGATAAGGCAACAGCTCACTTGTCAGAGTCTACAGTCCCAGAGCCAGAGTCCAGTGTCCCGTAGGGGAGAGGTGGTGGTGAGGCGGATGGCTGGCCAACAGCCAACAGGCCAGCCAATTACACTTTGGAAATGGCTAGGAAAAAGCATGGATGCCTGATTCTTGGCAAGGAAGGCCTCTCCCCACCCCCATAAGAGCCATGAGTCTTAAGGGGCAGTGTCCAGGATCCAGTGGGAAGGGGTTGGGCCAGGTAAACACTAAGGTCCTTCTGGCTCTAAATCTATGAGTCTTTCGTCTTATGATCCTTGTAACTGGAGAGAGTCAAACAAGAATGCTGCAGTAGACTAGATGATATCCAAAAATCTTAATAGAGACCTTTTACCTTTCATATTCTATTTTTATTTTCTTCTTTTTTATATTAATTTTAATTTTATTTTTCTCAATTACACATAAACAAAATTTTTTAACATGTGTTTTTAAAATTTTGAGTTCCAAATTCTCTCCCTCCCTCCCCTCTCCCATGATGAGAAGGCAAGCAATTTGAAATAGATTATACACATGCAGTCATGCAAAACATTTCCACATTAGCCATTTTGCAAAAGAAAACACAGAACAAAAAACCAAGAATAATGAAGAATTAAAAAATATGCTTCAATCTACATTCAGACTCCATCAGTTCTTTCTCTGGAGGTAGATAGCATTTTTTTCATAAGTCCTTCGGAATGGTCTTACATCATTATATTGATCAGAATAGCTAAGCCATTCACAGTTGATTATCATACAATATTGCTGTTAAAATGTTCTCCTGGTTCTGCTCACATCTTACTAGCTGTGTTCACACTTACTAATTTACTTACTGTGTCTGTAAAGACCATTAGTTTATGTAAGCCTTCCCAGGTTTTTCTGAAAGCATCCTGCTTGTCATTTCTTACAGCACAATAGTATTCCATCACAATCATATACCACAACTTGTTCAGCCATTCCCTAGTTGATGAGCATCCCCTCAATTTCCAATTCTTTGCCACCACTGAAAGAGTTGCTATAACTATTTTCGTACATGGAAGTCCTTTTCCTTATTCTTGGATCTCCTTTGGGTATAGACCTAGTGGTGATATTGCTGGGTCAAAGGTTATGCACAGATTTATAGCCCTTTGGGTATAGTTTCAAATTGCTCTCCAGAATGGTTAGACCAGTTCACAACTCCACAACAGTGCATTAGTGTATCATTTTTTCCATATCCTCTCCAACAGTTGGCATTTTCCTTTTCTGCCATGTTAGCCAATCTGAAAGATATGAAGCAGTGCCTCAGAGTTGTTTTAATTACATTTTCTCTAATAAATAGTGATTTCAAGCATTTTTATGATTCCATATGATTTCTTCTTCTGAAAATTGCTTATTCATATTCTTTGACCACTTATAAACTGGGGAATGACTCATATTCTTATAAATTTAACATAGTTCTCTGCATATTTGAGAAATGAGGCCTCGATCAAAGACATTTGCTGTAAAATCTTTTTCCCCCAGTTTCCTGCTTTTGTTCTAATCTTGGCTGAAAGAAGATTAATAGAATGTGGAATTATATTTAAAATAACTGCAGTATAAAATACTTCAGAGTCTACCTGCCAAGACAAACTCTCAAACTATATGAACACAATTACAAAACATTCTTCATACATATAAAGTCAGATCTAAACGATTGGAGAAACATTAATTGCTCATCAGTAGGCTGAGACAATATAGTAAAAATGACAATTCTGCCTAAATTAATTTATTTATTCAATGTTATACCAAATCAAATTACTAAAAAAAACTTTTAGAGCTAGAAAAAATAATAATAAAATTCATCTGGAAGAATAAAAGGTCAAGAATATTAAAGGAACTAATTTTTTTAATATGAAGGAAGGTGGCTTAATAGTACCACATCTCAAACTGTATTACAGTTGGTATTGGTATTGGTAATTGGTAATTACCAAAACAATCTGGTAGTGGCTGAAAAATAGAGTGGTGGATCAGTGGAATAGATTAGGTATACAATACTTGAAAGTAAATAACCATAGTAATCTAGTGTTTGACAAACCCAAAGATCCAAGATTTTGGGACAAGAAAGCACAACCTGACAAAAATTGTGGGGAAATCTGGAAAGCAGCTTGGCAGCAACTAGGCATAGGACAATATTTCATACTCTATACCAAGATAAGGTCAAAATGGATATATGATTTAGACATAAAGGGATAAGCAAATTAGGGGAGCATAGAATCAGATATGTGGGTAAGGGAGGAATTTATTACCAAACAAGAGAAAGAGAGCATTACAGGAGATAAATGGATACTTTGGATTCTACTCTATCTTAATGCCTAACTATCCTCCCACCGTCACTACCATCACCTCTACTGTAACCACGCCCTTTTCCCTCAGCCTTTCCCGATCATGGTATCATGAATTTAGAGCTGGCAAAAAATCAAATGGATTGCCTTTTGGGTAGGATGGAATCATCTAATCCAACCATTTCATTTTTACCAACAAGGAAACTAAGACCTAGAGTAGGTGCTAGAGAGACCTGATTACCTAAGGTCATAAAGATACTAAGTGGCAGGAATTCAAATTCAGGTCCATGGATCATAAATACAAGATTTGTTTTACTGGATCAACTTGCTTGCCCAGTCTTTAAAGCCCAACTCAAGTCCTATATGCACTCTGAAGACTTCCCTGGCAACTCCTCCATCCCTCATTGGCGTCGTCTTTTCAAAACAGTGATCAAAGTTAGGATCAAACGAGATAATATATTTAAAACTCTTTGCAAACCTTAAACGAGTCCTATAAATGCTAGCCAGATCACTCATTGTGTATGCTATGCAATTCAACATTCAACTTTATGTTCTTTTGCATTAGTCCTTATTGATTTCCTGTGTTTGTTTTGTTTCTCCAACTACACAGCCAACTCCTTAAGGACAGGGAACTTGGAGTAGTGAAAAGTGCACTAGATTTAGGTCAGATGATCTGAATTTGAATCTTGGCTCACATACTTACTATATGTGAGACCTTGGACAAGTCATTGTACTTCTTTGGTTTTCTTGTCTGTAAAACAAGGGATTGTATTGGATCTCTCCTCAGGTTCTTTTCAGCTCTGAATCCTCTGAAATAAGTTTTCTATTTTTTTTAATCTCCCCAGTGTTTCTTAGCACTAGACTTGTAGAAGGCATTCAGGAAAATCTAGCACTTGGCAACTTATTGATTCCCCCTTTCTTTTTTCTCACAGCAAAGGCTTAGTCATGTTTTCCTTCTCTTTCGTTCTCTTATGCTTTGTGGTGGTTTGAAGAGATGCCTCTGATTTTCTCAGGGCTTTCTGCACTTCAGAAAGACAATAGCTTCATCCTTTGTAGACTCTGTTTGGACCTTATCTAATTCAGGCATCTTCTAAGATAAGAATACCTCCCACCATGGAGAATGGATGAGGTGATGCCTTCGGTGCCCTTCCAGCTCTAAGGTTAGGTGACATGAGGAGAAACCGTGGCTCATCAGAAGAGCTTTAATACAATTTAACTACTGCTCCAAGCCTGTTTATAAAACTCATCTGTGAGGTCTTCTCCTCAGGAGTGATGGATGAACCCCAAGACTTTGGCTTGTACCACAAATGTATCATGGCAGTTGCTTCTTCCAGGGAGGTGAGTAATATTTTGGGTATGGAGATCAAAGATAAAGGAACTCCAGGGCAGCTGACACATAGGCTTGATAAGCATCGTACCTCCCTCCTCATTAGATGCTGACCTCTCAGGTTGGGGCAAGGCTTATGAACAGTCTACTCTGTCAGGAAGAGTAAGATTTCCCTGTACTGTATCCAACTCCATTCTTTAAACAATTAACAGACATTGGTATCTCATTGATATTCACAAGATCCCCATAATGTTTTCAAGGAAAAAACAGTTACACAAATAATATTAATTTTACCTTTTACTTGGTAAAGCTTTTGTCCCTAAGGAGCTTGTTATATAACATGGGTACCAGTGATTTAAATAAATAAATGTGTGTGTGTAAATTTAAAAAACAAAGTAAATATGTATATGTGCATATTTGTATGCATATGCACACACATACATATATACATATATATACATACATACATACACACATACACACTGTTGTTCATACTCATTTTCAAGGAGGACCAATGACGTCATGATGTTGGGGTAAGACAGTGCATGATGGATGATGTCTCGACTTGCTCATGAATTGGATTTAAGTGAGGCAGAGTTGCACAAAGTCATCAGCCTCACTTTCTCTTCCAGAGTCATTGATGTCCAGTGGTAGGACAAAAGTCAAGACAATTAGCAATGGCCTGGGATGCAGCGGATGACCTTGGCATCTTGAATGTCTGACCAAGCTCTAAGCGCTCCATCGTGCCTGCTTTTTGGCTCTCATGGCCAGTGGAACAAATTGTTCTCATCCACCCATTCCTCTGGAGGAAGTTTTCACGTACTTAGGGTAGACCTCCCCCTAACTCACTGATGGGTTTGAGGCCCATCAGTTACCCTTAACCTGGTTTAGCTCGTCTGCTGAGATGGTTTTACCAGAGTGTGGCTGCTGCAGTTCTATAACTTCTTGGAGCCACGTGAACACCAAAGGAGGTTGAGCAAGCCCTCGCACCAGAGGCACTAGCTAGACCTTCCTGAATACCCCGTACTATATGTATACATATACGTATATGTATATGTATGTGTATGTATATTATGTACATGTATGTATATATACAGTATGTATCTGTGTATGTTTGTGTGCATATATATGCATGTATGTATATAAGTATATATGTATATACACACATGTGCATACATATTTCATTCATCCATCTATGCATCTATCTACATGTCCATTCATTCATATACCTTTATCCATCTACCTCTACCTATCTATTAATCTATTCATCATTTCTATCTGTTTATGTAGCCATCCATCATATTATATATGTGTCTAATTATATCTGCCTTTCTATCTACCTACCTATTTCTCTCTATTCGTCAATATTTATAGGTCTGTCCATTTATTGTCTGCCTGTCTGTCTATCAATCTGTTTGTCTGTCTATCTTCTAGTCAAAATGGATTACTACCTGTTCCCTAAACTTGATCATTCATCTCCCCCATAAGCTATTTTTCATCATCCCTGGAAGACTCTCCCTTCCTGTCTCAGTCACCTCTTTAGTATCGGGATCGTCCTTCTTCAAAGCCTTCCCTGATTCTTAACAGTAGTTTGTGTCCTCCTTCAATTTTCCTCATACAGTGTTTATTTGTACATATGAGATCGTAGATCTAGGACTGAAAGTTGCCTCAGAAGGCATCTCGTCCAACTGCTTCATTTTTGGAGATGAGAAAACTGAGGCCCCAGGGAGGTTAAATCCTGTGCCTAACATCATACAGGTAGTAACTGCCAAAGATGGAATATGAACCCACAACATCTGAATCCAAAGCTAGTGCTCTTTTCATTATATAGTATGTTGTATCTCTGCTGAAGAATGTAAGTTTCTTGAGAGAAGGAACTATTATTTTTAATTTTGTATTCCCAGCTCCTGACCCAGTGTTTTGTACATTGTGGGTAGAGGAAGGTATGAGATGCCTATCTGGACCTAGGGTTTCCTCTGAGCAGGGAGCTGCCAGTGAGAAAACTCCTTCCACCAGTATAGATCTGTAACTGTTCAGGAATCGACAGTCTTAAGAGAGTGACCTGAGAGCACTGAGAGGTTGAGTAACTTGCCCTGTGCCATACACCCAGATTATGTCAGGGGTGAGATATGAACCCAGGTCATTCTGACTCTCAGGCCTGACACCTAATATGTACTTGTTGAATTGAATTAAATCTCTTTCCTCCTTCCTTCCTTCCTTCCTTCCTTCCTTCCTTCCTTCCTTCCTTCCTTCCTTCCTTCCTTCCTTCCCTCCTTCCACTTTCCTTTCTTCTTTTATTCTTCTGTCTAGGATCATAGAATTATTAGATCTGAAGGGGACCTTAGAGATAGTCTTCCAACCTCCTCATTTTACAGATGAAGAAACTAAGGCCGATGGTATTTTTATGCAAATTTAAAAATCACTTGATTCGGTTTAGTCAAGAAAGACAATACTTTAAGTACTAGGATTTAGAAGGACTGTACTAAAGAAAACAAATATTAAATTTTTCAGGGAGTCACCAGAGCAATCATTAAAAAATCCTTAACCCCATTTCACGGAGATAAGCCAGCCGAGGAGACCTCAAATAAGTGAAATGACTCAGTGTCATAATGAGAATTGAGTGGCACATGGTGAGGCCCTCACAGCATCATACAAACATTCTAAATGAAATCTTGAGGCTGATAAGTTCTTTGGTCTTCGTTGTTCCCTAACCCTAAGATTTCTCTCTAATCTATGTCCCAAACCTCCAGCTTCCTTCATACCTTTACCAACAATGACTGCTCTAGGAACAAATCCCTCTTGTTTTGTTATCTCTTTTATCCCCATCCAATTTAACTCTGAGACTTTTTTCCAGGTCTACACCACACTTGTTTATTTGCCTCTCAATTGACCCCTTTCATTGGGGCAGGTAAGTGGTGGGATGGATAAAATGCTGGGTTAGAATCAGGAAGATCTGAGTTCAAATCTGGCCTCACGCACATACTAACTGTGTGACCCTGGGTAAGTCATTTAACCTCTGATTGCTTCCATTTTGAGGATAATCATAGCACCCACCTCCCAGGGTTATTTTGCATTTCAAATGAGATAATATTTGTAAGGCACCTACCATTGCTGGCATGTTGTTGTTGTTGTTGCTGTTGTAGAGTTGTTTAAATCATGACCAATTCTTTGTGATCCCATTTTGAGGTTTTCTTGGCAAAGATACTAGAGTGGTTTGCCATTTCCTTCTCCGGCTCATTTTGGCACATTGTAGGTGCTATGTAATAAATGTTAGCTATTATGCTCTAACAAACTTGCCTATTTCAAGATCTTTTCCACTTCCTGAATTTTGGCCTTCCTCAATGAGATCTCTTCCTTTCAACTTTCTCCATTAGAGTTCCCCCACCCTTATTCATCGTTGGCTCATGGAGGTAAGAAGATGTTGGAGTATTGCTTGCTACCTACTGCCACCATTACTCAAAAAGCCTTCCATCTTTAGAGGTCCCCACCCATGGTTTATACCTCCCTTCAGTTTTGTCACTGTTGGCAATCAACTTCCAGGTTGATTCTTCCATCTTCATTGGAGACTTCAACCTCTGGATCCCAGGACTCCCTGATATCAGCCTTAGTGATTTCAATGTCCATCTTGATGCCTTCTCCAAAACCTTAGTATTCCACCATTTAATCTTCTCAACTCTAGTGACCTTCACCTTCCCTGTGTTTGAGTTATTCACCAGCACAGCAACATCTTGGATATATCATCACTCCGAGCTCGCTTGCCTCTAAAATCTCAAACTCTGAAACTTTCTATTCTGCCTCTAAACTCTCAACCCTCCTTCGGCCACTTCTTCATGCCTTTTGCAGATATTCTTCACTGTTATTGAGGGCCCAGTCCCTCAAGCTATTCTCTCATTTCATCACATTTTTGTCACCTTGAATTTGGCTTAATTGAATTTGGATTGATTAATTAAGTTGGATTAATTAATTAATTTATAATTAATTAAATAGAGAATTGATGTTCTCTACAGCATCCATTAACCCATTGCTCATTTGACCTCCAATTCAACCTGCCTACCCAATTCCCAACCCTGTTACTTCCTCCCCTCCCTGGCCGTCCAAATTCATTTCTGGGCCAACTGGGTCTTCTACAAATTAACATCTATAAACCTATGCTTAGCTTTTGCTAATTCCAGAAGCCCTTTTATTTAATCTTTACTCATCTCTACTGAAAGCCACCTAGCAACTGTTCATCACCTTGTTCACTCTTCCAATGAATTCCATCCGCAATGGATTCCCAATTTCATCCACACTCCTGGGCCATCCCATCCCACCTGGGCTTCTTTACTTCTGCTCCACACTTAATGTTTCCCCGTGTAGAATGTTCTTTCTTCACCTCAAACTCCTAGCTAAAGTCACTCACCTCCACTCCTTTCTTGCCCCCTCCACCCTCATACTTTTGCTCTTGATTCTTTCCTGGCCTCTTTATCCTCCTCTCCTTATTCCATCAACCCTCCCTTTCCTCTTGTCTCTTTCTCCCTTTCCACTAACACCTTATCCTCTGTTTTCAAACCTGTCCAGGTCTCCCTTATCCTTAAAAATCCTGTCCTACACTCTGTTGTATCCTTGAGCTGTTACTGCCTGGTCTAGCTCCTTCATTATGTTGTCAAACTTCCAGATAATAAGTAGTTTCCTTACCACCAACTCAACCACCACAATCTGTCTCCCCTACCTCAACGGAAACTGTTTTTTTAGAGGACAAACTAATCACCCAATCCGATCGACTTTTCTCAGTCCCCATCCACCTTGAGCTTTCTGTAACCTTTGACACTGTTGACTACCCCAAATTACCTACTCCCTCTTGTCTTGGCTTCTCTGCTTCTTCTCCACCTCTTTAGCTAAATATTCTCTTCCTCCTTCATTGATTCCTCTTCCTGACCTTAAATTCCACATGGCTCTGAACTTAGCCATTTTCTATTCTCTTTCTGTAATCTTCCCACTTCCATGTATTCAACTATTCATTCTACGGGAATTCAATTCAATTCAAGTCAATAAGTACTTATTAAGTCTCTACTATGTGCCAAGCACTGTACTCAGCACTGGGGCTATAATGACCAACCAAGATGGTTTCTGCCTACTTCTCAAGGATATTACATTCTGCTAATAGGGGGAAAAACGTGTACAGTTAAGTAAAATTCATATAAAGCAAATTGAATGATTTGGGGAGGTAGATTTGGAAAAGCTTCATACAGGGGATAACTCTTGAGCTCAGCCTTGAAGCAAACAGAGATTCCAAGAGATGGAGATAAGGAGAGAGAATTCCCAGCAAGGGAGATAGACTTCTGTGGAGATGGAACATGGAAGGCCATTTATGGGGAAGAGTAAGTAGAAATCTCTATCTCCATCCCAATCACTTTGCTGAGATCCAGACCAGCCTTTCCAACTGTCCTCTGGATATCTGAGCCTTACCCTCCCCCATCCCCCTACTCTAAGGCTGAATCCATCACCTTCTGCTCAAAACCTGCTCTTCCCCTTGACTTCCTGCTTCCTCTTTAGGTCAATAATTTTACCATCCTCCCGATCACTCACCCATGCTCATAACTTTTTAGTCATCTCTGAATTTTCCTCCTTCATCCTCCACAAGTAGCCAACCAAGCTCTGTTGATTTCTCCTCCCAAATATCTCATCTGTCTCTCATTTCTGTTTCCATGGCCACCACCCTAGCTCAGGCCAATGAACAAGTTTTTCAGGCTCCATTCCCTTCCTCCTCCAATGTTTCCTGTCTGCAGCTGCCAGTCTAATCTGTTCACGGCTCTAGTCACATCACTCCCCAGTTCATAATCTTTCAGAGGCTCCCATTGCCTCGGAATGAATAAGGTCCAGACTCCATAGCACGACCTTCAAGGCCTTTTCCAATCTGAATCTATCATTGTGTAATGAGGACTGCCATATGCATAGAGCACATTGGTGCTAAAATTTGTTTAATATTTATTAGGTTCCTGCTGTATGCACAGCAGCTACTGAGAAGATAAAAAAGATTTAAATTATGCCCAGTTCCTGCCCTCATGGATTATTTAGTAGGGTGATAACATCTCCCCTACCAAACTATCCCCCTCTCCTATAGATAGCTAGATTACAAAATATGACATGATACATGCTTGAGAGAGTTACAAAACAAAGTACAATACAGTTTCTGAGGGAGAAGGACACTGCCACGTCAGGAGCTGGGGAGGTACACCAGGTGTATCATGCTTGTCTTAAAGGATGGACCAGAATTCAGTAGTTGGAAATAAGGGAAAGAAGACATTCCAGGTGTAAGGTATGCACACCTTGTGCAGAAACACAGAGGAGGGAGAGCCCCAATTGTGTTTGGGAGACAGAAATTAGTCCACTCTGGCTGGATTCCAGAGGTGTGGAGGGGTTTGTAATAGAAGATGAGGCAGGAAAGTGAGAGTGGTGTGGCTTGTGAAGGTCCTTGGACATCACACGGAGGCTTTGACTTTCACTTGGGAGATAAGAAGGAGCTGATGAAGGTTTATGAGCTAAGGAGTGCCAGGACCAAAGGAAAGATAATTTCAGTAATAGTAAGACGGACAGATTGACATATATCAATATAAACGGGCTAGGAAAGATGAAGGCAAGAAGATCTGTTAGGAGATTATTCCTGCCTCATCTTGCACCATCGCCTACTCGCCAGTCAGACTCAACGTCTTGCCATTCTCTCAGTATGTCCTGCCCTTTCCTGCCTCTCTGTTTTTGTATATGCCATTCCCCATATTGGCATGCTGAATGTCATCCTTCCCACTACTCTGCCACCCACACCATCTTTTCAAGATCTAATTCAAATTGGACCAACATTCTATTAGAGGCAGCATGGTGGCACAGCAGATAGTACTGAGTCTGGAGTCAGAAAGACCACAGTCCAAATCTGGTCTCACATACCAGCTGTGTGAACATGGGCAAGTCCTATCCCTCTCCCAGACTCAGTTTCCTCATCTGTAAAATAGGTATAGTAATAACATCTACCTCTCAGGGTTGTTGTGAGGACTAAAGCACTATATAAATTCTAGTTATTGTTATTATTGCTGTTATTGTTATTATTTATTAAAGGGCATGGAAAGACACATAGAGGTTGTAAGTAGGCTGAGGCACATTACCAGTCTTGACCTGCATGTGCAAAGTTGTATAAAAGGCATCAAGTACCAAGAGATGAACTGGTCATACAGTGGGAATGATGGCTAACAGATGGACAGCTGGGGTATTGCACTGGTGTCCATAAATTATTAATAGACTCATATGTGCCTCCAGGACCTTGGGTCCATCCATCCTCTGTAGAGGATATCTGGAAAGAAGTGGAATAGGATTGTGCAGAGTGAGCAGAGGTGTCCAGATGTGATCAAAGGTGGATGGGTTGTGATGGGCCATGGGGGAGAACGTGAGATCCAGTATCCATCAAAATAACAAAATGCTACAGTCATTAATAGTTCCCACTTTGTTCTCCTCTGGAATCATCTATCCAGAGCTGGAAGGCACCTCAGAAGCTATGGGGTCCAACCCTTTCACTTTATAGATGAGGAAACTGAGAGGCAAGAAAGTGAATGACTTGCCCAGTCACACAGGTAACATCAGAGGTAGATTTGGGGTCCAAGTCTTCTGATTCTGGGCCACTTTTCCACCGTACAATGGTGAGGGAGACCTTCCATTGGACTTTCCAGACGGTATTCAACACGTCATAGATTCTGATCTACAAAGAACTTAGAAACTTCAGCCTTATCCCTCCATTTGACAGATGAGGAAACTGAGCTAGTGATGCTTTTTCAGGCAACAACTAAAATTTATGTGGTAATTTTATGTTTACAAAGTGCTTCCTACACCCTAGCCACCTTCCTACCTGTCCGTCTGCTACTGCCTGCCCTCCCCCCATCAGAGCCCATGCCCCAGGGGAACTAACCTTTTCAGCTCAGCAACTCCAGTCAGCCCTGAGGTCCATTGTATTCTAATTTATGAGCGTCTCACATGGCTCCTTATGTCCAGCCCACCTCTGCCATGTTTCACTTTACAATTCCTTTATCTTCTTCTTGCCTGTACCCCTTACATATACTCTGCCCATTCTCCTTTCCACCTCTGGAAATGTAAGCAAATCAATATTGTCGTTGCTTCTGGAAAGGGTCGATCTATTCCCTTATGGCTCCACTTGGGGGCAGCTAGGTGGTGCAATGGATAGAGTGCCAGGCCCGGGTCAAGAAGGCCCATCTTGGGGCAGCTAGGTGGCACAGTGGATAGAGCACCAGCCCGGGATTCAGGAGGACCTGAGTTCAAATCTGACCTCAGATACATAACACTTATTAGCTGTGTGACCCTGGGCAAGTCACTTAACTCCATTGCCTAGCCAAAAAAAAAAAAAGAAGAAGAAGAAGACTCATCTTCCTGAATTCAAATCCACCCTCACCCACTTACTAGCTGTATGACCCTGCGCAAGTTGCTTCACCCTGTTTGCCTCAGTTTCCTCATCTTAAAATGAGCTGGAGAAGGAAATGGCAAACCACTCCAGTATCTTTGCCAAGAAAATCCCAAATGGGGTCAGGAAGAGTCAGACACAACTGAAACAACACAACAATAACAGTAATAGTCAGAATTTATATAGAGCTTTAATATTAGCAAAATACTATACATATGTTATTTCATTTTATCCTCATAACAACCCTGGGAGGTAGGTGCTGTTATTATTCTCTTTTTACAGAGAGGGAAACTGAAGCAAACAGAGATTAAATTACTTGCTCAGGATCACACAACTAGTGAGCGGATGAGACTAGATTTGAACTCAGGTCTATCCTGACTCCATGTCCAGCACTCACCCATCACACCACCAGGCTCCTACAGCATTGAAGCTCCAGATAGATACCTGGAACTCCACACAGCTAAGTGGCACAGTGGATAGGGACTAGGGTTAAGAAGTCTCCTTTTCTTGACTTCAAATCCCTCCTCAGACACTTACTAGCTGTGTGAACCTGGGCAAATCATTTAACTGTGTTTGCCTCAGTTTCCGCATCTGTAAACTGAGCTGGAGAAGGAAATGGCAGACCATCCCGGTATCTTTGTCAAGAAAACCCCAAATGAGGTCACAAAGACTCTGACATGACTGAACAAGAAAAATGGCTCCACTTACCACCCCTGGGACTTTCCAATTCAAAACACCCTTGGAGACCACCATTCTCCTCTAAGGGTTCTTCCTCCTTCTGGAACATAAGCAAGCTCCTCGAGGGCAAGAACTGTCTCTCTCCAGTATTTGTTTCCCCAGCCCTATGTACACAAGTAAGCTTTTAATAAATCCTTTCTCATTCATTACATCCATTATCTTATTTGATCCATACAATAGCCCTGGGAGGCCTGTTCTATGGGTATTATTATCTCCATTTCACAGAGGAGGAAATGGACGCTCACCGAGGTTAAATGAGTTCCCCTTTCAGATTGCCATCATATACTCTGCAGAGATCTTATCTATCCCTGGATGTATGTTGTCTCTCCCACAAGAATGGGAGCTCACTGAGGCAAGGGAGTATGACTGTGGATTAGGGGATTTGCTTGATCTGTCTTTTTTTGTATCCCTTGTGTTTAGCACAGGGCCCGGCATATAGTAGGTGTTTAATAAACGCTTCTTAACTGACTAACTTGCCCGTGGTCACCCAGATAATAAGTAAGAGATAAGATTGTATTTACAGCACTTAGCACAGTGCCTGGCACAAAGTAAACACCGGAAAAAATGCAGCTGAGGGAAGTGATGGATTAATAGGCGCGATGAGACACACTTTGTTCGACATGGTCAATGTGGGAATTTGTTTGGCCTGACTGTTTATTTGTTGTGAGAGTTTTGGTTTTGATCTTTCTTTTTTCTTTCTTTCTTTCTCTTTCTTTCTTCCTTCCTTCCTTCCTTTTTTTCTTCTTTCCTTACTTCCTTTTTCTTTCCTTTCTTTCCTTCTTTCTTTTTTACTTCTTTTCTTCTTCCTTTTTCTCATTTTCTTTCCTTTCCTTCTTCTTTGTTTCTTCTTTCTTTTTCTTTCTTTCTTCTTCTTTCCTTTCCTTCTTTCTTCCATTTTCTTTTCTTCTTTTGTTCTTCCTTCTTTTTTCTTTCCTTCTTTCTCTTTCTTATTTTCTTTCCTTCTTTCTCTCATTTCTTTCTTTTTCCTTCCTTCCTTCTTTTTCTTTCTTCTTTTCCTCCTTTCTCCCTTTCCTTCTTTCTCTTTTCTTCCTTCTTTCTTTTTCTTTCTTTTCTTCTTATTTAAAAGAATAAATGCTTGTTTGATCAACCAACTGCTTCACCCATGATCACATACATAATAAATAGCAGCTCAAGTTGCATCAGAAGGAAGTCTTTGTCTTCAGAGAATTGAGAGAGCTATTGCAAAGGATTTCTTGTCGCTCCCCTTTCTTTACTAAGGAAGCCTCTATAAACCTGGATGTCCAAGATTGGTGCTTTCTCATTCATTCCGTTGTACTGCCAACATGTCCTCCTGGAGGAATTATCTCTTCACTGCCATGATTGCCTTTGTTTTTTAGTTTCTTCTTGGGATCTGAAGCATGGAAAAGCATTCCTTGCCAAAAGCAATAGAGTGGAAATTTGTGAGCCATCCGATCTCATCTCAATACTATTGTCTGTTGGCTGGCTGGGCAGCACTGGCCAAGGTGCCTCAT
Source organism: Vombatus ursinus (assembly GCF_900497805.2). NCBI lineage: Eukaryota > Metazoa > Chordata > Mammalia > Diprotodontia > Vombatidae > Vombatus > Vombatus ursinus. The sequence continues at coordinate 14,542,445 of NW_020945064.1, read as the reverse complement.
CAGCCTGTGCCTTCCCTTGCCCATCTGTGAAGCAGAGAGAATAATGCCAGCTTAGTTCAGGAGAACTTAGCAGAGAGAAGAGCGGAAATCATGTTTGCGGAGCAAGTGGTAAATACAAAGTGTTATCTGAACGCTGACTAATAAGAATGTTGGCCAACTTCCTGGTCTGTGAAATAGGGTTAATGATACTCTGCCCCATCAAAGCTCCAGGGGGTTGTGAGCCTTAATGAATACTTGCAGAGCAGCTGAAGACTGCCAAATAAGAGGTTCTGCAAAATCGTCTACTAGCGCTATTATTAATGCTAACTTATTTTGAACAGGAAAGAAACTAACCTTTTCATCATCCACTTAGCAACAAATGGAGGACTCCCCCTAGTTTGTCCATGCTGGGAATTTGCTCTCTTCTAAAGACATCCTTAGCCAGGCTTCTCCTGGTAGTTTTCAGCTATCAACTCCAAATGGAATCCAGCTGACTCCATTTGCTGCCATTTTCCAGGAGGTAAGGAACGAAGACTGGAGGATCACTTGTCAGCAATGCTGTAAAAGGGATTCGTGGTCAGGAATGATGGATCGAACTAGAAGTTCTCTGAGATCCTTTCTGGCTCTGAGATTTGGTGACCCCATAATTCTGTGAATTATGAACTTGAACAACATAAAGTTCAAGTATATTGAAGGCAAAAAGATCCCAAGAACTTGTTAAAGAAAAAAAAGGACATTGGCTTGGGAACCTGGGGGAGGGGGAAGGAGGATGAAAGGGCTTGGGTCCTTGTCTCCCGGTGCCCCTGTCAAACCCTGACCAAATCACATAGTGACTTGGATCTTAATTAGAGACAACTACATAAGGCACTGGGCTTGGCATCAAGGAGACTTGAGTTCAAATTTTGGCTCACATACTTACTAGTTGCATAATCTGGACAGGTCACCTACTCTCTGGCCTCAGTTCTCTTATCTTTAGAAAACAGAGATTAAAAAAAAAAAGCACACACCTATAGCATTGTTCTGAGGATCAAATGAGTTGTTGTTCAGTTGTTTCCATCGCATCTGAGCCCATTTGGAATTTTCTTGTCAAAGATAGTGGAGTGGTTTGTCATTTTCTTTTCTAGCTCATTTGACAGATGAGAAAACTGAGGCAAACAGGGTGAAGTAACTTGCCCAGAGTAACAAAGCTAGAACAGATTTGAACTCAGGTCTTCCTGGTGCTCTATCCACTGTGCTATCTAGCTGCCCATCAAATGAATAACATATATGAAGTGTCTTGCAACTTTAAGGTGCTATATTAAATGCTAGCTATTATTATTATTTCCTCAGCTTTAATTGAATTGAAGTGGAAGATTTCAATACTCAAATGGATTTGTCATCTTGCTGATTCAGGAGTTCCTTCCAACAAACCATCCATGTTCTCTCACCCTCCCATGTCACTGGATCCCCATTCAGCATTGAAAATGACCTTGGAGACCATCAAGTCCAACTGCCAGGGTCAAACAGTGGTTTACATATAAAACCAATTCAAAACAAAACAAAAAACCACCCACAAATGTTTCACCCAACACAGAGTCAAAAAGTTAAGGGACGTACAAAATGCACGACTAGTGGTTGAATGAAGTGCACAATTTATTGTGATGCATCCTTCCAACATCGGGCAGATCTTTTCCTTTGTTAGCTCAGAGCCTGTACAGATGTTACGAACTTGAAGAACAGTCTGTAACAGGAAGGCTGGCAGAGTCTCAGATACTCACTAGCTAAGTGACCTTGGCCAAGTCACTTAACTTCTGTCTGCCTTACTTTCCTCACTGTACAGTGGGATAATGAGAGCATCTACCTCTCAGGGTGGCTGTGGGGGCCAACTGAGATAATATTTGTGAAGCACTTTGCAAACCTTAAAGTGCTATATAAATATTAGCTATTAGTTTATTCATAAGGAACCAAACTTTGGAGGCTTTTCACTGATGGTGAATTTTACTGAGGAGTGTATTTTTTGATCTGTCCTCCCTTTTCTTTTCACATCAAAAGTATCTCCATTAAAATGACTTCTCTCTAAGAGCTTGTTTAAAGACATGGTATGTTGCTTAAATCTAAGGAGGTTAACCTCCAGATCTGGTGCTCATGAAGTCAATTGAGGCAGAGACAGAAATAACATAGAGAAGGAAAACCAGCCTTTTTATTCATAGTCAGTCTTCTAATCGCATATAATTGAGCGACCAAAGCTTTAATTTAGAAGCTTTTCTATTATAGCCTCTCTCTCTATCTTTAATGTGGGTCAGTGGGAGAAAAAATCATGACATCAGAAGGGATGCGGTTACTGAAAACTATGACAGAAATTGACCTCCTGTTTTTCTGAGATCCCAGAGAGTCTCCATTTTGTGTGAAATTATAACAAAAAATGGCTCTTCCTTGGTTTGTGTGTGTGTGTGTGTGTGTGTGTGTGTGTGTAAGTGTGAGTGAGCATGTATATGTATGGGTATATATGTCTATAAATGTATAAGTGTGTATGAGAGTATATGTGTGTATGTGAATGTGTGTGAGAGTATCAATGAATGGAAATGTACATGTTGACCTCAGTTCTTAGGAGCAATGCTTCCTTCTGATGCTTTTTGAAAATTCAAATTTGTAGGCCATTCATTTCTTCTTGTCCCATAATCTTGTTGCTAGGAGCATTGGTTTCGCTAGGACTTATGGGAGATAAGTATGTCTACGTAACAACTAATGAGAAGCAATAGCCATGTTTTAGGAATGACATTGATGTTCTGGAGAGGGTTCAGAAAAAGGGCAATCAGAACATGGAGACGACTGGAATGCCCACCAAACACCGCCATCTTCAATAGCCTAATTTAACCTGTTACAGCAGAATTTAGAGAGATTTAACTGGGAGCGGTGAAGACTTGGGGACTGAAGGAGACCTGATTGTCAGTTTCAAGTATTTGAAGGGTTATCTTGTGAAGCAGAGATTAAATTTTTTTCTGCTTGGCTCCAGATTGCAGAAGTATAGTATTGGGGAGGGGACCAGAAGAAGGAGATAGACAAGGGAGAACAGATTACAGAGGGGGTAGGTTTATAGTTTTAAGGATAGAAAAACTCTTTAACAACTGTACAAAAATGAAATGGCCTATGTTGGGAGCTGAGATGGAAACCAGCACTGGCCCCCATGAGCTTTGCCCAAGGATGCTGAGATGAGTAGGGGGTAATACTGACACACTTCTTCTCTCTAGGGCACCAACATCCAAGGAGGTTCAGTTTCTCCTCAGGGTGGTCACACTGCAGGGATAGGCAGAGGATCACCCGGAAGAAGATACATACCCACCCACCTACCCGTCATCACAACCCTGAAAAGGTAGTTTTTCTGTTATTTCCATCATCTAGGCTCCTTTCTCTCATCATGACATTGGTATGAACACATTTAACCAAAGGAGTCTGTTCACCAGAGGCCTAGCACTTGCAATAGCCTGAACACTTGGGATCAGTGGAATGATTGGTATATACCATCCTCAGGGTATCCTGGGTTCTCTGTCACCACACACACACACACACACACACACACACACACACATGCATAGATAATGTATTTTAAAATTAAGTCAATATGTGGCTAACAGGGATGCTTGTATATGGATTAGTGATTTGTTTCTATTTAAGTTTGACACCACTGGTCTAGGACATTCCCGAAGAGACTTCTGCACTCAGTCTATCAGATTAGTGAAATTAATCCTAAATTATAATAAGGTACCTTATGCTAAAGTGTCTGGGAGAATAGAGCCAGTCTATAGCCAGGTTCTCAACCCAATTAAACTTTCCAGCTGACTTCCCCCCAAAGTCTGTCTGTTCCCATGCCTGTTGTTGAACATCTGGATTCTGTCTGATGTTTACTTCCATTTGGAGAGTGAAAGGTTACAAGTATCTTCTGGTTTGAGAAGGCCTTCTTCAAGGCCTGTTTCATTTCTCAGGGGCCAACATGAAGACCATTAAAATAAACATGGCCAATCCTATCCTATCAACTCTAGGACATGGTAATTATCAACAGTGCTCATTTTCCAAGACCCCATGTCTTTTTAGAGTTCAATTCAAGAGATACTTTTTTGAGTGCTATGCTATGCAAAGAATTGAGCTTCTCTCAGGAAAATTCCTTCAGGGAAGTAGGTTGGGGACTTGTAGGAGAGAGTGCATGCACTTGAAAACAAATAGGTTATTTCTTTACCTTGCTATTTAAAGATGTGTTAAAAGATTGGGAATTTCTTTTTCATCTTACAGAATCATTAAAAAATATCCAGTGTTGGAAGGGACCTAAGAAGTCATCTAGTGTAATCTGATGCAGAACATGAATCCAATTTACAACTTGTTATAGTGGTAGGGCATTGTTGTGTAGTAGGATGCACAGCAGGCTGGTTGTCCAGAGGGATGTGGGTTTAAACCTGGCTCCACACTTTAAAAAAAAAGTATATATTTTAATTAATAAGCATTTAATTTTCCATTCCTTCCCATTCCATCCCACCAAAGGAAAAAAAAAGAATTCTTAAAACAAATTTGTAAATTTGCACAGTCAAGCAAATCAAAATCTCGCATTGACCATGTCCAAAAATATGTTTCAGTCCATCAACTCTTTGTCGGTAAGGGAGGTAGCATGCTTAACATGGATCCTCTGGAATCACTGTATTTGTTTTTACAACGTGGTTGCTTTTGTATAAACTGTTCCTCTGGTTCTTTTCACTTCACTCTGCATCTATTCATCCATGTCTTTTGAGATTTATTTGAAACCTTTCCTTTTGTCTCAGCTCCACATTTGATAATTATGTATCCTGGACAAGTGATTTAATCTCTATGAGACTTTGTTGTCTTTTCTATAAAACTGAAAAAAATAATGTTGTACTATTTAACTTATGAGATACTTGGGAAAAAATAATTCTACACATATTAAGCTTTATAGACTGTTGATATACTTATTATCAGCAAGTGCTTATCCACACCCTGAATATTCAGTACTTTGAAAACAACAGTGCAAATGTGCTCTGACCAGGGCAGAGGATGGCACGACATTCATTCATCCACTCACTCATTTAACAATGAATGGATTTTAAAATCAAGAGCAGAAAGCTCCAAACTAGTTTTTGGCCTTTTTGTTCTCAGAGTCAGTGAAGAGTTTACTCTGAGATCTCTTATCGAGAGACGACTTTAGTAACAGAATGAGTTATTTTAGTTGTAAGAAATGGTCAATTCAGAGGAACTTGAGAAGAATTTTAGGAACTGACGTTAAGTGAAATAATAGAATAATTTAAATTGGGACCATAACAATGTTAAGGGAAACAGCTCAGGAATGTTTCTGAATTCGGATCAACGCCGTGGACAATTTCCTGACTTCAGTGGACTGAGGGATGGAACAGAAGAGACCAGAAAGCACAAAAGAGACCATTGGATTTTGCAAAATGTAAACACTTATGCACAAATAGAATCAATGGGATTCAAGTCTGTAGGATGGGGTTTGCCCCATCACTGGGCAAAGCAACAGAGTCCTGCTCCAGCGCCAGCAAAAAGACCCCTGCAATCTCCTTCTGACGGTTGTTCGACCTCCTTGCCGCCTGTGGGCTGAGAGCTGCTCCTGGGGCTGATTCAGTAGCTCTCAAGGCCTGCCCTGGGTTTGCTGGGGCCAGGGCTGTGCTGGCATGGCCTGCACTGGACTGCACTCCCCTCTCACCCAGGTGCAACAGAACTTTCCTGATGACCTTCAAAGTTCTCTTGGGCTGGAAATTTGTTTCACTCTCTCTTTTCGTAGCTTCTGCTGTTCTAGAATTTGTTTAGTCATTTTTTAAAGGTATTTGGAAGGATTTGGGAGAGAGCTCAGGTGAGTCCCTGCCTTTATTCTACCATCTTGGCTTTGCCACTCCATGTCCCCATCACTGGAAGAGGAACAGTGTATCTTCCCACCAATGTTGTGTCATGGACCATCGGATTCAGGTTGGTTAGCTACAAGTCAAGTCAACAAGCATTTATTAAATCCCTACTACATGCCAAGCACTGTGTTGAATGCTGGAGATTCAAAGAAAGGCAAGTATGGTCTGGCTTCAAGGAGCTCACAGTCTAGTTGGGGAGACAACATCTAACAATTATGTTGATGCTCAGTTGTGTCCAACTCTACGTGACCCCATGGACTTTTGTCTATGGGGTTTTCTTGGCAAAGATATTGGAGTGGTTTGCCATTTCCTTTTCCAGTGTGCCCCCATTTTATAGATGAGGAAGTGGAGCAAATAGGAGTTAAGTGATTTGGCCAGAGTCTCACAGCTAGTAAGTGTCTGAGACTGGATTTAAACTCAGGTCTTTATGACTTCAATCCAGGCGCTCTAGCCATTGCATCACCTAGCTGTCCCTAAAAACTATGTACAAACAAGAAAGATACAGGGCAAATTGGAGATAACCACCAGAGGGAAGGCCCTGGCATTAAGAGAGATCAGGAAAGGCTTCTAATAGAAGATGAGAAGGAGAGAATTTCAGTAGAAATAGCATTGAGAGTTGGAAGAATGTCAGATTTAGAGTCAGAAGAACTGGATTCTCAGATCCTGCCTCATCCACCTATATGACCTTGCACAGGTCACGTAACTTCTCTGGACTTTAGTAGCCTCATCTGTAAAATGAGAGAAGGGAACAAGCCTTTATTAAGTGCCTACCAGCCTTAACCCCAATTACTCTGGTCCCAGGCCAAGCCCTAGTTGGTCATTACTTGGGCCTTGATTAGCTCAGAATGAATGTAAATAACAATTGTTTCTGTTTTGGCTAGAAAGGTCTTTCCCTCCCAGATTTTTTTTTTAAAGAAGCCATTCTTTGCATCATTTTTTAATTAAGCCTCAGTCATTGAATGGGCTTTGCCTCAGTCAAACTGAGACCTGTTAAAGACCTTAGCTTGAAAAGGCCAAGTCCTCCACTGCATCCTGGGCCATCTTCAGTCCTCCTGATCTATGTCTTGCCACTGGCTCTACATGGGTCCAGAGGAGAAGGTGAGGCTGGTGACTTCGCACAACCCTCCCTCACTAAAATCCAATTCACTGACAAGTCATAGCATCACCTCCCTGATATCATGGTGTTCTTTGAGAACGAAGGATAAAATAGCATTACGTGCCGGGCACTGTGCAAACATTATTGCATTTGATCCTTACAACAACCCTGGAACATGGGTGTAATTATTAATGAGGGGGTTGCATTATGTAATCTCAAAGGTTCCTTTCTATGATCGTAGAAAGAGGCTCCCCAAAGCAGAATGGAATAGAAATGAGAATGGCAATCCTATTTAGACAAGAGAATTTCCCCCTGGAGGCTTGTATGGAGCTCCAGAAATTCAGAGTAACTAGAAGAGCTGGTTGGGGTGGGTAGAGAGTGGAGCCGCTCATGTGTGTTTAGGGAGCTGTAGCTTCCAAACCACTTTCCCCAGTGGGTAATTTCAGGGAGATGTTCTTCTGGCCAATGTTCAGGCTTGGGTGGCTGCTGGGAAAGGGTTTATTTTAAAGCTGCTAGAACAAAGGGAGATGTGTCAAAGGCTACTTCATGTGGTTCAGCATGCAATTAATTATAAGGCTTCAGGGGGCAGTTAAGAAAACGAAGGGCTCACCAAGAGCTTCCTTGGCTGCAGAGGGCTATCTGAGGTGTCAGAAACACCCTCCGCTCAAAAGCCACCTCTCCTGGGAGGCCTTCCCTCATCCACCTGTCTGGAAGGGAACTCAGAGCTACCAGGGACATTATCAATCACCAAGTTCAAGGCTTCTTAACCTTTTTGTTTTTGGGGGGTTTTTTTTGGTTATGACTTCCTTTGGCAGTTTGGGAAAGCCTATGGACACCTCAGAATGTTGTTTTTAAATGTACAACATAAAATTTAGAAGATTACAAAGAAAATCAATTATATTGAAATACACTTATCTAAATACTTTTATACTTATTTTCATTTACATAAGTATTTATAAATATAATTTTATAACAATATTGTTATAATAATGCATAACAGTATATTACTTTTATATATTTACATAAAGCACATTCATTTATATTTCTATAAACTACATTTATATTTTATATATTTATATTTTATATTTATATAAACTACATTAATCCCAGGTTAAGAATCCTCACTTCTAGTTCAACATGCTCATTTTATTTTATTGTATTTAAATTTTTTTTTGAGACAGAGTCTGCCTAGCTTATCCAGGCTAGAAGTATAGAAGGCACTCATAGGACTAATCCCAGTTCCTAACAAGGAAACTTTAACCTACTCCTTTCATCTAGCCTGAGTCAACTCTCCCCTCCTTGGGCAGCCGGGCAGCCCTCTGCTCCCAGAGGGCTCACTATATGGACACTAGACTTAATTCAGACATTGGTTTGCTTTTAGCATTATTGCAGCTCGGAACTCCTGAACTCAAGCAATCCAGTAGCCTCAGCCCCGCCCCGCAGAAGCAACCATTACAGCCATGCCTCACCATGGCTAACCCAGCTCCCTCATTTTACAGACGAAGAAATAGAAACCCAGAAGCTCCAAGATTTCCCTAAGGTCATCTAGATAGCAGTAATTAGCAGAGTCCAGCCCACATCTCCAGATTCACCATGCTGCCTCTCACATGATCTCAAAGCATTCTGTGCTCCTTGTATGCCCTAGGGATCTGTGGGAGTTTGGGGCTGGCAGGCATAGAGGGGGATAAGGGAAAGATCCCACATCAAAGAAAGCTGAAAAGTGGGGAAACAGGGGTGGGACCTGCAAGGAAGAAGGGTTTAAAAAAGGAGTCAAGAGGGGCAGAAGAGGAGTGGCCTGGAGGTTCCCCCTCAAAATGGAGGTTCAGGGAGGAGAAAACCAGTCAGAGGAAAGGGCTGCAGGTGGGAGTGGTCCTCCAGGGTGAGAAGGCAGCTGGAAAATGGGGGTGATCCAAGGTTTTGGTGTGTGCTGCTATTGATCCACTATGAAGTATCTACCATTATGGGAAGCAGGCAGTCCTGGAACCCATCAGGGTGTATAGCATGCAGACTGGTGGCTGGCGTCCCTAAGGAGCATTCCCTTTGGCCTTTTCCCTTTCACTCAGGACATGCCTTGCCCATGACCTAAGCATACCTGTGCCAAGCCTTGAAAGTCAGATCTAGCCTACAAACTGTCAGGTATCAGCTGAGTGATGGAGGGAAGAGTTTGAGTGAGATAACCTCTCAGCTCTCTCCCAATTCTGAGGGCTAATTAGGTGGCACAGTGGATAGAGAGCTGGGCCTGAAGTCAGGAAGACCTGAGTTCAAATCTGTCCTCAGACACTTATTTGCTGTGTGACCCTGGGCAAGTCACTTAACCCTATTTGCTTCAGTTTCCTCATCCATAAAATGAGCTGGAGAAGAAAATGACAAACCACTCCAGCATCTTTGCCAAGAAAACCCCGAATGAGTTCATGAAGAGTCAGACACGAATGAAAAACAGCTGAACAAATGTTTCTCTGATCAGGAGTTATACCTTGTAAGGAAACTAACAGTTTGATTCAGCAAGCATTTCTTAAGCATCTTCTATGTGTAAGGCACTTTACTGGTTACCGAGAATACAAAGACAAAAATGAAAAAGGAATTCGTTAAATAAGCATTTATTAAGTACCTAGTATATACTGTACTCTAAGGATACAAAGGTAAAAAAACAAACAAACCTCCAGTCCCTGCCCTCAACGAATTTTCACTTTATGGTGTGGGAGAGATTAACATCTGTGCAGAAAAACTAAGACAAAGTATGTAAAAAGTAATGAGGAGCCAACTGGGGAGTGGGGCTGACTGTGGTTAGTTGCTTCAGTCATGTCTGACACTTTGTGATGCCTTCTGGAGTTTTCCTGGCAGAGATACTGGGGTGGTTTGGCATTTCCTTCTCTGGCTCATTTTTATAGATGATGAAACTGAAGCAAATAGGGTTAAGTGACTTGCCCAGGGTCACCCAGTTACTAAGTATCTGAGGCCAGATTTGAACTCAGGAAGATGAGTCTTCCTAACTCCAGGCCAGGCTCTATGCACTATGACGCCACCTAGTGGCACTTGATCAGAACCTTAAAGGTAGCTAGGGATCCTGAGAGGTAGAGATGAAGAGGGAGGGCATTCTAGGCGTGGGGGGAAGGTGCAGCTGCGTCGCCATCCTTCACATAGCTGCAGAAGTAAGATTCCTTAAGCATGGGACAGCCTAGGTCATATCCTCATGTTTCAGAATCTCTAGTGGATGGCTCCCTCTTGCCTTGGGGATAAAATAGAAATGCTCCTAGTGAAGGCTCAGCCTTCTTTTCTAAACTTATGACTTCTCTTCATCCACTTGCCATTCCAGCTGAACTGGCCTCTTTGTTAGTTCCTGTACAGGACTAGAGTTTGCCATTTAAACCAGTCTTCATTTCTAGCCAAGCCCTGGTCAATAAACCATTGACTAAAAAAAGCCATCTCAGATATAGAACTAGGAAAATCAGTATTATCTGATCATGGGGACAGGAAATCCCATGGTTACCAAATCCTTTGAAGTTTACAACCAAATATACTTGTTAGTGTTCCAACTATTGAAAGCGAGGTAATCGATTGGTTTTTGCCTTTGGGTTCAATAATCCTTGCAGAACTTACTGACTTTCCATTTCAGTCTTCTTTCAACTCAATTCCTCATCTTCACACAAAGGATCACAGATTTAGAGTTGGAAAGGATTGTGGAGCTCTTCACATCAAACCAAAATCAACAACTTCAAGCTCTCTCTGGATTTGCCCATTTCTGAGGTGGAGAGTCCTACCTTACTTTAGCCTTCAGAGGTACAGGAAGACAACGAAGGACGAATAGCAATAATAACAAAGGCTCTGCGTGAAGTCTCTGCACAGAGAGAAGGACTTCCAGAGCAGATATTGGGAGTTAAACCTTGCCACACAAACGTGTGCCTCACTATAATTATGGTCATCTAAGTTTAATCTTACTCCTTGCATGGAGGCTGTGTTTGTGGGAAGGAGTGAACAAGGTTCTTAGGAGAACATTGTGTATTAACTGTTACCATGTTATCTGAGAGTAGTAGTTGCTGCCTTCTGGGGCCAATTCAAGCAGAAGTTGGGAGATGCTGCTGTTTTTCCCCTTCTCCTTCTCCTTCCCCTTCTCCTTCTTCCTTTATCCCCCCCAAAAAGCTGGAACAATTTCCTTTTTGTTCTGCATGGTTTTAATTTTTTATTTCTTGAAATATAGCTCAGAAAAGATAGGCTTTTTAAAAGCCCACAGTGTTTTAAATGGAGCTACCTGAATCTACCTTAAATTTCAAATCCCTTTGGCTTTCATTGAATGGCCAATAATAGCCCCAGCCCAAGCGTCTGTGGCTCATTGTTCAGATTTCAATGGCTCAGAGTGAGTGAAAATAGCAATTGTTTTCTTTTCTGGACAGAAACTCTGAGGCTCCCCCCCCCCCCCCCCCGTCCCAGATTGATATCTTTCTGATAGTAAATTGAATCAAGTTTTCTCTCTACTCTTACTCAGCTTTTAGTCATTGAATGGACATGGCCTCAGACAAACTGAGACCTGGGAAAGACCTTAATTCAGGAAAGCCAAGGTCACTCACTGCATCCCGGGCCATGGCTGGTCTTCTTGACCTTTGTCTTGCCACTGGACTCAATGACTCTAGAGGAGTTATCTCTGCCTTACTTAAATCCAATTCATGCACAAGCCAAGACATCACCCTCATGATGTCATAGGTTCTCTTTGAAAAAGAAGAATCAGTAACAGTCCTCAGAAGACCCTACCCACTTATCTCCCACTAACTTTGGGGAAGGAAGAAGAAAAAGAAAAAAGCATGGGTTTCCCAAGACATTTTCATTCTCTCAGGATGGTGAGGGTTGGGGCTTTACCTTTCTGAATAATATTGTTCTTTTTCCAGTCACCCAAGCCCCAAAACTCATTTCTGGCTCCTCATTCTCAACCATTCTCATAACCAGTCAATCGAGCCTTACCATCTTCCCTTACCAAACATTCACATTCACACTCAGTTGACACCACCAAAGTTTAGATTTTGATTAGATGATTCAATTCACATCTAGAAAACTGCCCAAGTACCCCCAGCCTCCTATCTCTCCTCTCAATCCATTAGCAAAACAAATATCCTACCTATCTTACTAAAACATTCTATTTATTGTGCTCCCTCTACTCATCAGACTCCAAAAATGAACTATATTATATATTAGTCACTCCCTTACTCAATAAACTTCAGTGGCTCCCTATTCCTACCGGCATCAAATAAAAAATCCTCGATCATTCAAAGTCCTTCATAAGTTCCCCTCCTCCAATAGTGTTTCCAGTCTTCTTATACTGTACACCCCACCACCACCACCACATAGACTTCATTCCAGTAACACAGGCCTGTAACTCTTTGCTCTTCCTTGTACAAAACTGCAACTCCCAACTGGAGATTGGCTGTTCCCTATACCTGGAACGTTCTCCCTCCTCATCTCTGCCTCTTGGCTTCCCTGGCCTCCTTCAAGTCCTAGCTAAAACCCCACCTTCTGATCCCCTACCCCTACAATTCTAGTGCTTTCCCTCTATTGAATATCTCCAATTTATCCTGTCTGTATTTTGTTTGTACTTGTCTTCTATGTGTTGTTTCCCCCATTAGACTGTGAGATCCTTTTGAGTAAGGATTTGAGTAAGGATCCTTCCTGATTCCAGGCCCAGCTCTCTATCTACTGTGCCATCTAAAGGCTAGCTAATATCGTTATTATCTATGGCACTTATATTTCAATATATATAAACCACTGGAATGTCTCATCCGGGAGTTTTCATTCTTTTGTAAACATAAACATCAGTTGCAAATAGTAATTATCTCAGGAAAACTTTCTCCTCAAATTTCAATGACTTCAATATTCAATCTTTAAATGTCATTAGCTTACAAAAAAGACTGTAAGCTCCTTGAGGGCAGGACAATTTGCACAGTGTCTTGCACATAGTAGGCTCTTAGTAAATGCTTACTGATGGATTGATTGATTAAGTGAGTGATGTTTCTCAATCCTGTTGCTATCTAAGGAAAATTCATGGTTTCTTTGTTCATTTCCATCTTATAGGGCTAGTTTTGGACTATTATTCATCTTTTTGTTATTGATATGACAGGTAGTAAAGAATATACTAACTCAGGGCAACTAGGTGGTGCAGTGCATAGAGCACCAGCCTTGGAGTCAGGAGGACCTGAGTTCAAATCCGGCCTCAGACACATAACACTAGCTGTGTGAGTCTGGGCAAGTCACTTAGCCTTAATTGCCTTGCCCCCAACCCCCAAAAAAGAATATACTAACTCTTTCAGAGCTAATGAGTCAATAAAATATTAAGTAATATTGCTTAAAATGCTGGTCTCAGTTTTTCATCACCTTATAGTGAAGATTGTTTATGGCTTATAGTGTTGCTTCAGCACTTTGTACAGACGAGGTGCTCCAAGAATTTTATTACAAGAATGGTCGGGAAAATCATAGTATAGAAGAGAAGGAACACTGCTTGATTCATGTAGAAACAGTCCCTGAGTCCCTTGGAGCCAATCAGATCTCTGGGAAAGAAGAAGGTGGAGAAAAGGGTCCCGGGGAAGGGACCAAAGATGTTACGGGAGGTTCAGTAAAGGAGATGGAGAAGGAGTAGTCAGACGCAGAGGAGGAGGACCAAGGAAGAGCAGCATCATGTAAGTTCAGGGAAGAAAGGATGAGGGAGCGCTCAATCTTCATGCAGTGGAGAAGTGAGACTGGCTGAAGATGGAGAAAAGGCCGTCAGATCTGGTGGCAATAGAGAGGGCAGCTAGGTGGCACCATAGTGCATAAAGCACAGGGCCTGAAGTGAGGAAAACTCATCTCCACGAGTTCAAATCCAGCCTCTGACACTTACTAGTGGGCCAAGCCACTTCACCCTGTTTGCCTCAGTTTCCTCTTTTGTAAAATGAGCTGGAGAGAGAAATGACAAACTGATCCAGTATCTCTGCCAAGAAAACCTCAAATGGGGTCACCAAGAGTTGGACACAGCTGAAACGACTGAGTAACAATCAACAAATGAGGATAACAATAGCGCCTGCCTCCTGAGGTTGTTCTGAGGATCAAATGAGATAATATTGGTGAAGAGCTTTGCAAACCTTAAGGCACCATATAAGCACAAGCTGATGTTGTTGTTGTTAGGCACTTAATTACTGCTCGCTGGTTTATCCATCAGCCTGGCTAAGTGAGAAAAGGAGGCTTTGCCATCGGGTCATGGTTTGTTCTGGCCACAGCAGGTCAAACAGGCACCGTCTCCAGAGGCACAGAAGGGCTACTGAGGGCACAGGGTGCCTCACTTCCCTATCCAAGGCTGGCTAAATGGATAGGAGCAGATTGAGCATCTGTTCTTCTGACTCCCAATCCGCTTTTCTTTGCCCTCTTTCCAGCCAGTGGTCTCCAGTGGATTTGGCTCTGCATGGGGGCCGGGGCCTGCAGAGAGGGCTTGGTTGGCAAATTTGGCTCCCTCTATTAGTGACCTTTGCCTTCTTCCCCACAAAGCCTGGGGAGGCATTCAGTTACCGTTCTAGAATGGCAGTATTCCCCTCTTGCTTTCTATTGAGGGGACGGTTGGAATGCACTGGTGTCTGCCACCCACTCTTTATCTCCCAGAGCCCTGAAACCCCTTGAATGAAGCACTGAGTGTTCATGCCCTTTTAGCCCCATTGTGCTCTTGTAAAGGGATCAGATGAGTTGGCGGGGGTTGGCAGACAGTCTCTGTGCCTTTTCCATAAGAAAAGATAAAAGGTGATGGGAAAAGGACCCCTGGGGAGGGGCTTAGTAACTTAGCATTCTCAGACTGGAGTGTCCCAACTAGAAGAAATGGAAGAAAGGCTGTAGCGGCTGATAGGAGAGTATAAGGATGATTATCAAAGTTGGAAAGGCCTTTAGAGATTATCTAGACCAAGTTTTTCATCTTTTTTCTAAGAAAAAACTGTGAGGAATATTAATTTGTCTAAGGGCAAACATAGTAGTTAGCAGAAAACAGAAATGACTTGTAAATAAGCTGGAGAAGGAAATGGCAAACCACTCCAGTATCTCTGCCAAGAAAATCCTAAATGGGGTCACAAAGAGTCAGACACGACTAAAAAATGACGAAACAACAACAACAAAGACAAAGTTAATTGCCCAAGGTCAGACAGCTGATTAAAGACAAAGGCAGAATTTGAACCCCGACTTTCTGTTTAAGATCTGATATTCTTTTTACTATACCATATTACCATTGATCAGTCTTTCAGCTAGCTACAGTATAGCAGGTCTGAGACAAAATTATGAAAAATAATAGGGTTTGCCTTTGATGATGGATTTAATCTCCTCTTATCAAGGTCCCCAGGTGCTTTCCCTTATTTATACCACCCAGGCCACCTAGAATCCCCATCTGAGGAAGATTTCCTCCCTCCTCACCCTTGTGTATATCTATATCTATATCTATATCTATATCTATATCTATATCTATATCTATATCTATATCTATATCTATCTATCTATCTATCTATCTATCTATCTATCTATCTATCTATCTATCTATCTATCTATCT
>NW_020945064.1:14451930-14526929 GCF_900497805.2 Vombatus ursinus | reverse complement strand
TCTATCTATCTATCTATCTATCTATCTATCTATCTATCTATCTATCTTTCTACCCAAGTAGCTGGAGTGGGTGGGGGGTTATAGCAACACTAGTTAAAACACAGATCCATGAAGCATTGAAGAAAGGTGTATCAGGGGCAGCTAGGTGGTGCAGTGGATAGAACACCGGCCCTGAAGCGAGCAGGACCTGAGTTCAAATGTGGCCTCAGACCAAACACTTAACACTTACTAACTGTGTGACCCCATGGGCAAGTCACTTAACCCCAATTGCCTAAAAAAAAAAAAGAAAGGAGTATCAATATATTGGTATTATCAATAATAATTGCCAAGGCTAGAACTGGAAATCAAAAGGATGTCCATCAATCGAGGAATGGCAGAAGAAGCTATGGTATATGATTGTAATGGAATAGTATTGTGCTGTTAAAAATGACAAGCAGGATGGTTTCAGAAAAACCTGGAAAAACTTACATGAACTGATACAAAGTGAAGTGAGCAGAACCAGGAGAATGCTGCACAAAGTAACAGCAATATTGTTCGATGAAGAACTGTGAATGACAGCTATTCTCAGCCATATAAGGATCCAAGACAATCTCAAAGGATCCGTCTCTAGACAAAGAACTGATATTAGTTGAATCCAGAAGGAAGCATGCTATTTTTCACTTTCTGTCTTTCATTCTTTTTCTTCTATTCAAGTCTTCTGGTACAAAATGACCAATATTGAAAAGTTTTACATGATTGCACATGACTGCTTCTCTCTCTGGGAGGGGGGGAAGGAGGGAGAAGAGAGAATTTGGAACTCACAACTTTAAAAAAATGTTAAAAATTGTCTTAACATGTAATTGAAGGGGGAATAAAATATATATTAAAAATAAGCTACTGAAAAATCTTTATTATTGATAATGATTGAATACCCAAGGGTTAGAAGAAACATTGGCTCTGCCACTGGGTAATATAGGGCAAGTCACTTCCCATCCTCAGTTTCCTCATCTGTAAAATGAAGAAGTTAGATGAGAGATGGTCTCTAAAGCCCCTTCTAGCACTAAATCCCCTGACCCTACAGGAATGAGGTTTCCAGTCTTCTAACAGAAGAAGCAAACCAGCCTCCTGCTGCCTGGGAAGCTGTTTCTCTCTCTCTCTCTCTCTCTCTCATAAAATCATAGATCTAGGGACTTCACAAGTGGTCTAATACAATTTTCTCATTTTAAAGATGAAGCGAATGAGGCCCAGAGAAGTTAAATGATTTACTCAAGGTTACACAGTCAGTCAGCAGGTATATATAAATATATGTGTGTGTGTATATGTATGTGTGTGTGTATATATGTATGTATATATATGTATATGTGTGTATATATACATATATACATATACATACATATATACATATATATATGTGTGTATATGTACATATGTATATATAGCACTTACTACGTGCCAGGTATGCTACTAAGTACTTGTGGGACACAGGTTAACTAAGAGACTCAGGATTTGAATTCAGATGCTGGGACTCCAAGTTCAGTACTCTTTTTACTCCTTCCACTTCCTTTCCTTCAGTTTTGGAGGTGGGTAAAGGGGCTGTCTCTGTTGCCTTCTGGCTTTCATTGGATTATTGTTGTTCAGTCCTTTCAGTCATGTCTGACTCTTCATGAGCCCATTTGTGGTTTTCTTGGCAAAGATACTGGAGTGGTTTGCCATTTCCTTCACCAACTCATTTTACAGCACAGGGTTAAGTGACTTGCCCAGGGTCACACAGCTAGTAGCTGACTGAGGTTGGATTTGAACTCAGATCTTCCTTATTTCAGACCAGTGCTCTATCCATTGCGCCATTTAGCTGCCCCGATGCCCTCTGGGTGTGTGTGTGTGGGGGTCCCTTTTATGATCAGTGCCATTGTTAGACACTGTGTGTGTCTAGACATGAGAATACATGAGATGGGTAGGCAACTTCCATATTTAAAGAAATACACGTCAAGAATTCATTTATTTCCAAACAACCAATTAAGGAAATGATGAACAACCAGGTCATGAACTAGGGAGAGGGCTTGCTATATTGTGGATTTAAATATTACTTGGAACTTTACCCCAGAGATGAGATGGAGAGTCAATTAGCTGCCTCTCTGGTCTGGCTGGGCCTTCTCCCAGGAGGAAGAGATAAAGCCTGGAGAAAAAAAGGACAGATCAATCAGTCTTAGTGAAAGTTAAACTGAGGAAGTGAAAATATTTTATGGGTCATACAGAAATATAATAATATAATGGATTCTGAGTTCCCCCTTCTCATACTTCTCATGGCATTTTGTCTGGATGTCTCCTCTGCATTTATCACATTCTGACTTGGATTATGGCTATGGATGAAAGGGGCCCCCTTCTCCCTATTACACTGTAAACTCAATGAGGGCAAAGACTGTCTTTTTTCACCTTTGCATCTCCAAGGCCTAGGATGGTGAGTGGTCTGCACTTCACTTTTTTCAGGAGTCATAATTGCACCAGTGAAAGCCCTCCTTCCAATTACCCAAACTATGATCTCCTTATTCCTTACGGCAGCCAGTCAAACTCAAATAGAAACCAGAGCCACTAATCCATACACAAGGATCCTTTCAGGCTGTATCTTGATTTAGAAAAATACAAATTAACATTATCTATGTTCCATTGTGTTTTTATTTTTAATTTGATATTTCCCAATTACAGTTTAATTTGGCACTGGAAGGCTGCCATACTTGACACCTCTGCTTTGGAGGACAGTATTAGTGAGTTGCTGTGGCCAAAAAATATATATTATTCTGCAGCTAACCCAATGATGACCCTCTCTGAATTTATCCAGGTTGGTCCTGAGACAAATGGGCATATCGTACATTGTTGTTTGTCCTTCATTTTGGAAGAGGACCAATGACATCATGGAGCGATGTCTTGACTCATGTGTGAATTGGATTTAAGTGAGACAGAGCTGCACAAAGTCATCAGCCTCACTCTCTCTTCCAGGGTCATCGAAGTTCAGTGGCAAGACAAAAGTCAAGATGACTGGTAATGGCCCAGGATGCAGTGGATGACTTTGGCATTTTGGATGTCTGACCAAGCTCTAAGTACTCCACAGCGGCCTTCATGGCCTTTGAAACAAATTGTTCTCATCTGCCCATTCTACCAGGAGAAGTCTTCACATGCTTGGGGTAGACATCCCCTTAACTCACTGAAGGGTCAGTTACAATTCCCATGGCGGGAGACTTTGCAGCTTGTCAGGACCTTTCAAAGTTTTCCTTCCATTGGCATAGCCCCCCAAAACTCAGGGTTACTTCCATACCATAATAGAGCATCAGAGAACATGAGTTGAGGTCCCCTAAACATGCTCATTGCTTAGTTAGCCTGCTTAAATTTCAAGAGGTCCATGAGCTTGGAGAGATAAAAACAATATATCTTTATATCAATATAATTGGTTTCTTTTGTAATCCTATTTTTAAAAAATTTTAGACATTTTAAAGCAGTATTCTAAATTCACCAGACTGCCAAAGGGATGACATACAAAAGGTTAAGAACCTGTTGTCTCCACCCTCTCTTGGTGACCCCACTAACTCACATTGATTTAATTATCATCTCTATGCAGATAACTTTCAGATCCATAGATCTAACCCTAGCCTCTCTCCTGAACTGTTATCCTACATCACCCCTTCACTGTTAGATGTTTGAATTGAAGGCCTGTCAAACTCAATAGTCCAAAATATTCATTATTATGCACCTCCCAAGTCTACCACTCTCCAAAAACTACCCTGTCTCTATCTGGGACATCACCAACCTTCCAGTTAACTCGGCTCAATGCTTCAATGTCATTCTCTCTTCCTCATTTTCACTCCATCCACATAAAAATCAACTGCTAAATTTTGTTCTTTCTATCTCTACACCATGTTGAGTTTTTCCCCTTGTCTCCATTCCCATAACCTCCACTGTCATCCAGGGCCTGATCACCTCTTTCCTAGATTATTGTAAATGCCCCTCAAGTCTCTTTCCACTTGGATCCATCTTCCACACAACTGTCAAAATGTTTAAATTACATATTTAAATTTAATTTATATCTTTATATACATAAATATTTAATAATATAATTTATATATTTATATATAATTTGTATATTTAAATTTTATTTATATGAATATTTAATATATAATTTATATATTTAAATTTAATTTATATATAAATATCTAATATCTAATGTATATATTTATACATAATTTATATATTTAAATTTAATTTATATATTTACATTGTATATTTAAAAGGAATAGCAGGTTGCACATAATAGATATGCAGTTTCATGTGCAATCATCTTTTTATTATACTATGTTATGGAAATGCTTGTTTTATTCCATAAATTAAAAATAAAATGAATAAAAATTAAAAACATAAAACAGTAAAATTATTTTTCTAACACTCAAATCTGATGATGTCATTCCTCTACTCAATGAACTCTAGTGGCCCCCTATTTCCTTCCAAATAAAATATAAATTTCTCTGATAATTAAAGCCCTTTACACCCTGACTCCAACTTATCTAGTGAGACTTATGAGACATTAATCCCTTTCACACACTCTACACTCCAGTCAAACTGGTCTTCCAGTTGCTAATATATAGCACCCCATCTTTGATTTCCTCTGAATCTGCATGCCTGAAATGTACTCCCTCCTTACCTTTGCCTCTTACAATCCCTAATTTCCTTCAAGGCTCAGGCCAAGCTTTGTCTCTTCCCTTCTGCCCCCCCTTCCCCAAATTACCTTGTATTTATTTTAATTTTTTTTTTTTTGTATATGCCCTTGTACATACACGCTGTCTCCCCCTGCTATATTGGGGACAAGGACTATCTCATCTATTGTATCCCCAGGCCTGAACACTGCTCCTAGTACACAGTAGGCATTTAATAAATGTTTGTAGATTGATTGCTAAATAAGCTCCTGGTGAACAGGGATTGTTTGATTCTTTATACTCATACTGAGAGAAATGATTATTTCTCTCTCATATTAATGACCAACTATTAAATGAGGACTAAGGTTTTTTTCTTTTCTATCTCCTCATTCAGGAATCAGCCCTTTGGTGGATTATTCAGCCAACATCTGAAGGACATTGCCGATAATGAAATTGGATTAACTTTCTCCTCCACCTAGTTCAGACCCCACCAAAGTGGGGAAGATTAGTTCTGATTAAAGAGTAAAAAGAATTTAATCCAGGCAAATTCCTGCCCATTGTGTTGTTTTCAGGCTTGGGTGGCAGGCAGATCTTTTGTCTAGTTTGTCCAGGGCTGGGGTTGGTCTGGGAGTAAGAGAGACATAATCAAAGTCAGGGCCCCCAGACCCTCATTAGAATAGGTCCACCTCTCATTATAATATTCATTCTCTCATTAGTTATTAACCAATCAGAGTTGATTACTGTCGGGAACACCCACTCTTCCAAGGGCAAACCTCAATCCTTCTTCAGTTTAGGAGAGACGGATGAATGACCATCCTTTCATTAATTATTTGCTAGCTATAATTAATAAAATTATTAATTATCCAGAAATTATGTCGCTCAGACTTTTCATCCATCACAATACTTCCAGGTTCTAACACAGTGCCTAGCATATAGTAAGCACTTAATAAATGTTAGTGGTTTGACTGATGCAAAGACAGGCCAGGGATGTTGTAGCAAGAGGGCAACAGCCTTGGTGTAATGGAAAGAGACTCAGACTTGGCATCAGAAAACTTGGGTTCACGTCCCCACTCTGACACGTCTTAGCTGGGTGAAAATGGATAGGCCATTTCATTTGTCCATGCCTCAGTTTCTTCATATGTAAAGTGAGGATAATTGTTATGGTATTGCCAAACTTACAGGGTTGTTGTAAGGAAAGTCTCTAAAACCTTAAAGCATTAGAAAGAAGAGTCCACGGGGATCCAATCCTGAAATTGCCTCAGAGTCGAGAAAGACTAAATAAGGTGTTTGGAGTGTTCCTGAGGAAGCAATGCTAGGGACTCCAGCATGAGCTTCCCAGCTAGGACTGTCCTCCCTGTGCTAAGCTTTGGGAGAGCATGTGCTCTCAGCTGAGGCAGGAATCGTAAGTAATAATAACAGCTGGCATTTATATTACACTTAAGGTTTGAAAATGTTTTACAAAGGTTATCTCATTCAAACCTAATAACCCCAGGAGGAAAGCACTGTTATCATCTCCACATCATAGATGAGGACACTGAGGCAGATGGAGGTCAAGTGACTTGTCCAGGGTCACACAGTTAGTTAAGTACCGGAGACTAGATTTGAATTCAGATCTTCCTCATTCCAGGTCCAGCTCTCTAGCCACTGTGCCACCTAACTGCCCAATAGTTAAGTAGAAAGAGCTCCAGACTGGCAGTGACAGGTCTCGAGATCTGTCTATGGCCCTGTTATTAAACTGCTATGAGACTTGGGGCCAATTATCTTTCCTTTCTGTGCTTTAGTTCCTTCATCTGTAAAATCTGGGATTTCTTTAAGCCCTATGCTCTAGTATTCTATATACTAAGGTCCCTTCAAGCTTTGATGTTCTAGGTCCTAGGATTCTTTCTAGCTGGCTATATGTACCACCCCATGTTTTAAGGGCTCTTCATGTACTGACAATCTATATCCTAAGATCCCTTCAAACTCTGATGTTCTAGGTCTTAATGTCCCTTCTGTTTATAAGCAGCATTTTATGTTCTAAGGTCTCTTTCATCTCTGATATTCTAGCTACTAAAATCCCTTCTAACTGTATGTACCATCCTATGATTTAAGGTTCCTTCAAGTGCTAACATTCTATATCCTAAGGTCCTTTCAAGCTCTGATGTTCTAGGTCTTAATGTCCCTTCTGTTTTGAAGTAGCATTTTATGTTCTAAGGTCTCTTCCATCTCTGATGTTCTAGCTATTAAAATTCCTTCTAGCTATATGTACCATCCTATGTTCTAAAGTTCCTTCAAGTGCTAACATTCTATATCCTAAGGTCCTTTCAAGCTCTCATGTTCTAGGTCTGCCTTCTGTTTATAAGTAGCATTTTATGTCCTAAGGTCTCTTCCATCTCTGATGTTCTAGCTTCTAAAATCACTTCTAGCTATATGTACCATTCTATGTTTTAAGGTCCCTTCAAGTGCTAACATTCTACATCCTAAGGTCCTTTCAAGCTCTGATGTTCTAGGTCTTAATATCTCTTCTGTCTGTAAGTAGCATCCTATGTTCTAAGGTCTCCTTCAGCTCTGGCATCCCATGGTTGTATGATTTAGCATCAGTAAGCAGGTTTTGGAGGCAGCTAGATGGCTCAGTAGATAGAGAACTTCCTGGAGTCAGGAAGACCTGAGTCCAAATCTGGCTTCAGATACTCACTAGCTGCGTGACCTGGGGCGAGTCACCCAGCCCTGTTTGTCTTCATCCACTAGAGAAGGAAATGGCAAAGCGCACCAGTATCTTTGCCAAGAAAACCCCCTGGACAGTATTGGCATGCTATGGGGTCACAGACAGTCGGACACAACTGAACAACAAGAAGCCGGTTTTAGAAGATGGAGTAGCTGAGCTGAATCCGTGCTGTGCTCATAGTTCTGATCCTCATTCTTTTGTCTCTTTATAGAAATTACCAAGAGTCCTTGGGCATATTTCTAGAATCCTCACCCTGACTCCCCAAGGACAGTGCAAATCCAATTTATCAAATTTTTCTAACAACTCCTGCCTTGTTAAATAGGCTGCCAGCCTTTGGGCTGGTTCTGATCTGAATTTTCTGATCTCCAAAGTCGAGCAGGACTTTGAAGAACGGCGGGCATTCTTTTGTATTCTTCTCACGGTTCCCGCTTGCCCATGGCGGAAGGGCATCTAAGTGGGCTGCGGGCTGGGCACATGACTCACTCCATCCTCCCTTCCTTTTTCAGCCCAACTCAATCTAGCTGGTCGTGAAGAGCTTTGCCCAGGTCTTCTGAACACGGAGGCTGGGCGTGCTCATTAGGACTCAGTGATCTTCCTTCCAATTGAATAATGGACCCAGCCCGGCACCTCCTTTAACCAGTCCTCATCCTACTGATGATTAGGCTCTCAGCTTTCTGATTCACAAGGATCACATTGGGAACCCTGAGGGCTGTCATAATAACAATAAAAATAACAGTAGTTAACTTGTACGTAGTGCTTGGGGCAATCAAGTAGAGCATGGGGTCTGGGGTCAGGAAGATCTGAGTTCAAATCCAGCCTCAGACACTTATTAGCTGTGTGACCCTGGACAAGTCACTTAACTCCTATTTGTCTCAGTTCTTCATCTGTAAAATGGGGACACACTGGAGAAGAAAATGGCAAACTACTCCAGTATCATTGCCAAGAAAACCCCACAAGTAAGTCCACGGGCTCATGAAGAGTTGGACACAACTGAACAACTAAACAACAACACAGTGCCTATATGTGCCAGGCACTGTGCTCAGTGCTTTACAATTATCTCATTTGATCTTCACAACAACCCTGAGAGCTAGGTGCTATTATTATCCCCATTTTACAGATGCAGAAACTGAGACAACAGAGATTAAGTGACTTGTCCAGGGTCAGGCAGATAGTGTCCAAACTGGATTTGAATTTGAACTCAGATCTTCCTGAATCCAAAGCGGATAGAGTGCTGGACCTGGAGTCAGGAAGATTCTCCCTAAGTTCAAATCCATCCTCAGAAACTTACTAGCTGGGCAAGTCACTTTACCCTTTTCCCTCAGTTTCCTCATCTGTCAAATGAGCTGGAAAAGCAAATGACGAATCACTCCTGTATATTTGCCGAGAGAACCCAAATGGGGTCACGAAGAGTTAGATGCAACTGGGAGGTAGGGAGGACAGACACCATCTCCTGAGGATAGGGAGGAATGTGTACCATCTCCTGGGAGGTGGGGAGGACGGGCACTGTCTCCTGGGAGGTAGGGGTGATGGGTACCATCTCTTCTCTCCCTCATTGTGCAGTTGAGGGAACAGTCTCTGAAAGGGTTAAATGACTGGCCATCATTCTGGAGTCAGACTCTGAGCTCTGGTTTTCTGACTTTGCACGCAGTTCTCTAAACAAACAAACAAAACCCTTTTATTTTCCTGCTACTTTTCGGCCAATCCTTGGTCCAAAGTCGATTTTAATCTGCTTTGGGGGCCTGTGCCCATAGGGCAGCTCTGTTGACAAATTAAAGCCTCTGCAGCCCTGCCCTTTGCCTTCTTCGTTCCAAAGCTGGGAGGGGGGGCACTCAGTTACAATCCTGGGGGGCAGCCTTCCCCTCTTGCTTTCTATTGAGGGGACATGGGAACGGCATCTGTCTGCCAGCCACTCTTTATCAACCTGGGCCCTGAAACCACTTCGGTCAGGCATTTGATGTTTGCAGCCTTTTAACCCCATTGGGCGCTTTGAAGGAGCCAGAGGAGCTGGCAGTGGGCCGTCTGCTCGGGCTGTCCATTCTTTCACAGATGAAGAGAGGAGCAGAGGGGACAACCCGAGGGAGGGCCTCGGTAACTGAGGACCCTGGGAATCTGGAGTCCCAGACACCAGGCGTGGTGCAAAGGCTTTGGGGGAGGGGAGCATAAAGACAACTATCACAGGACCTCAGAGAACACCTGGGCCAACATCCTCATTTAAAACGTAAGAAAGCTAAGGCCTAAATCAGTCAAACAACTTGCCAAAGGACAAATAGACAAAAGAAATACCTGGGTTAGGGTTTGACCACAGGTCCAAATTATACGCTATTTCCATCGTTTTACATGGGATAGAAGGCTGCGAAGGATTTTAGAGCTGGAGTGAGTCAATCCCCCCACTATACAGAGGAGAAAACTGAGGTTTTCTCATAATCACTCTGGCAATGAGCCCATGTTCTCCTTTTTCCAAATCCAGTACCCTGACCGCTACACCACACTGCTCATGGCAGACTGTCAGCTGCAACCAGGCAAACTCCAGGCAAAACGGTGGAGAGGGTGGGGCAGTCTTTGGGAATGCCCTTCCTTTTATCTCTTCATGTGCCTCCACTCACTCTGCCCCCCCACCTCCCACTGCAGCAGCCCCATCTCTGCCCTGGTATCCGCATGCATTCACACAGACTCTTTGCCCAAGCCCTCTTTGTCCTTACTTCTACTCCCTCAGGATCTTTGCCAGCTAGCATTTTAATCATCTTTCCCCTAAACTCCTTTTTAAATTAAATTTTACTTTTCAAAATTAACATGCCTTCATTTTCCCTCTTTCCCACTTCCTCCTATCCCAGGGAGAAAAAGAAAGAAAAACAAAACCTTTGTAGCAAGCACTGTGCCTGCTAATTAAAGACAGAACATCTGTGCTAATACGTTGGTGGGCCCTCCTTCCCCTTCCCAGGTGAGATGCATGCTTCTTCTTCCAGGGCCTTCCGGGGACAATTCATAGGCTCCTGGACTTTTTAGCTGGAAGGGACTTCAGTGAATGAAAGCCTAGAGGCTGCAAGGTATTCCCAAGAGCTGAGAATCAAACCCAGAGCCTCTGTGTCCAAATACACATCTCTTTATACAAAGCGCTGCTGTGTCCTGGCCCTAAAGGGACAGTTATAAAGGAGGAGAATTTCAGATGCTGTAGCAGGACGTAGAAGAAATATCTGAATGAAGGAATATGGCTTTGTGGCACCCTTCACAGCATATTCCATTGGTACCCACTTATTCCATCTACACTCAATCCTACAGTTCACTATACGCTACTAAGTCCCAAGTAAGAAACTTCTTTCTGAATCTTGGTTCCATCCATAAAATAAGAGAGATGGGCTATTTCTCTAAGGCTCCTTCTTCCTTGAATGTTGACCTTGCACAGGCCTCCCTCACTCAAATCAAAGTCAATTGCAAGTCATGTCATCCCTCTCTCTTCTTCCATTTCCCCTCTCCCCTCTCCCCTCTCCCTCCTATTTTTAGGCCCTCCTGGCTCAGAGTGAATGTAAATAGTAACTGTTTCTCTTTTGGCCAGCAACCTTAAGGGTCCTGCTCTCCCAGTTTGATTTTTTTTTTAATTAAAGAGACTATCCCTTGACTCACATCTTAAAGAGGCCTATTCACTGAATGGATGTTGCCTCACTCAAAGTGAGAACTTGAAAAGACTTTAGCTTAAAATGCCAGGGTCTCCCATTGCATCCTGGGCCATCTCCAGTCATCCTGATCTTTATCTGGCCACTGGACCCAGATGGCTCTGGAGGAGAAAGTGAGGCTTGTGACTTTGCCCAGCTCTCCCTCACTCAAATCAAAGTCAATTGCAAGTCATGTCATCATCTCCCTGATGTCATGGTCTTCTCTGAGAACAAGGACAAACACAACATTCTCTTTTAGTCTACAGTTGACTACAAAGGATCATCAATTCAAATAGTTATTTGGCCACAGGCCAAAGGACCTGATCTTCCCAAATAGTGTAAATTGAAAAAACTACTGTTTACTCTTGGTCTTTTCAATCACTGCCCTATCCATAGGCCTTTGGGGGATAGAATGGTGCATCATCTTAGGAAACTGAGGACAATACGTACAGCCTTTCATCATCCGGCTGTGTAATAATAAAAATGCTGAATGCCTTTTGATAAGGATCCCCTTCCCAGGGACTCTATATACAAAGAGGCAAGGGAAGAACAAAAAGTGTACACAGGGAGACCTGGGTTCTGTTTATGAGGAAAGACAAGTCATTCTTTAAGCTACAAAGAAAGAAAGAAATTGGCTACAGAGACACCCAGAAATTTGCAAGAAGCATTTCTAAAGTAAAGGGACAGCAGTCTTGGTGTCTGATGTCTAAACGTAACTGCTCGAAGCTGAACTTGAGAACATTGAACCTGGAAGCAGATTTGACCTTATGAATACCATTGAAACTTAGTGGCATTAAACCTATGGCTACTGTATGGCTCTGGAGGAAAATATTCGAAGAGAACAGGACAGGTTTTAAAAAATGGGAATGGAGAGGATAGAGTATCACTGTATATTAAAAAGATAGACTCGTATGAGGAAATCCAGGAAGGACAAAGAGGGCCTTTTGAGTGAAGAGAGTAGGCATAGAAGCAACATTGTCATGGGAGAAAACTACACATTGACCATCTGGACAGAAAGAGGAAATTGATGGTTTTGGGGAACAGACTGGAAACACAGAACAGGAGTGTGAAATAGTAATTATCCAGACATCTCTCTCCGTCTGAAGTACAGCAGCTAAAATTTCTTGACTTGGCTTAATGATGATTTCATCCTTCAGAAGAAAACAATGAAAGGAACTTCCATCCTGGACCCGATGTCATCAAAAAGAACGAATGGGTTGCTGAATTCAATGAGTATTTCTTAAATGTCTTCTCTGTGTCCAGCACTGTATTAAGTACCTGAGATACAAAGACAAAAGGGAAACTTTCTCTATCCTCAAGGGGCCTAAATTCCTTGGGGGAGACAACATGAATACAGATAAATAAATCCAAAATAAAGGCAAAGTCGCTGTAAAAATCTTTCTGGGTGGGGGTGCTAGGAACTGAGAGGATCAGGATAAACCTGTGTGGGAAGTTGCCCTTGAGCTGAGCCTTGAAGGAAGCTAGGAATTCCTTGAAGGTAGAGGTGAGGAGGTAGTACATTATAGGCAGGGGGCTCAGTCTGTGCAAAAGCATGGTGATGGGAGATGGGATTCATGTATGGAAAATGACAAATAGGTCTCTTTGGTTGGAATGTGGAGTAAATGAAAGGAAGTGATTTGTAACATGCCTGGAAAGATAGGTTGGAATGAGATTGGGAAGGGTTTTAAAGGCCAAGCTGTGGACTTTTTTATCCTAGTATTATACTGAAGAGGCCATTGGAGTGAGAGCCAGTGGAGCTTTGGGAGTGAGGAAGGGCTATGATCAGACATGAGCTTAGAGATCAGTTTGGCAGCATTGTTGGTGAGGAATTGGAGAAGGGAGAGACTGGAGGCAGGGAAACTGATTAAGAAGCGATTGCCATAGTCCTGGCAAGAAATTCCGAGGGTTTGTCAGGGCCTGAGACTTGGGGAGTTTGGGAGACCATCGAGGCCAGAGTGGAGATCGAGTCTTCTGCCATCAAATCCAGAGCCCTTTCTTCCGTAGCAGGCCTCCTCTCTAATTCTTAATTACCTCCAAGGCTGTGGGAGGGTAAGTATTCAATCCAATTCTATCCAATTACGTTTTGCAAATATGGAAGCACTTAAAACACACAGGCACCGTTTATGTAAGTAGGGAAGACTAATATTTGATCTCATGGCACTTACTGTCCTGTGGGGGTTGGGAGGAGAAGTGGTTTACGATTCATATACAAATCATCACAATACAAAATGACATGAGCTGCTCTTTGCAGGAAGCTGGTTTGTTGATGAGAAGCTTGACTCTCAGATCTCAGAGGAGAGCCTCAGGTACGAACACAGGATTTTGTATCATCCTTGTCTCAGAGATCCTTACTCCCTCTAAGGGCCTGGGCACATTTTGGACAGTTTTTTTACTCTTGCTTTATAGCCCCCACCCATAAAATCTGGGAAAATGATTGTTGTTGTTCAGTCACGCCCAACTCTTTATGACCCCATTTGGAGTTTTCTTAGCAAAGATACTGGACTGGCTTGCCATTTCCTTCTCCAGCTCATTGTACAGATGAGGAAATTGAGGTAAGAAGGGTGAAGTGACTTACCCAGGGTCATACAGCTAGTAAGTATCTGAGGCCAAATTTGAACTCAGGAAGTTGAGTCTTCCTGACTCCAGGGCCGGGTACACTTAACAGCCCAGGAAAATGGATACATAGCAGGAAATAATAGCTAGCATTTATATAGGACTTTAGGGTTTGCAAAAAAAAATTAACAATATTATCTTATTTTATCTTCACAACAACCCTGTGAGGTAGGTGCTATTATTATTCCCTTTTACAGATGAGCAAACTGAGGCAGATGGAGGTGAAGTGACTTGTCCAGAGTTACACAGCCAGTAAGTGTTTAAGACTGGATTTGAACTCAGGTCCAGTGCTGTATCCGTTACCCTACTTATGGATATATCCCCTGCACACTCAGACTAGTTCTCCACTTTTTTGAGTGTACAATTCACCATATTAATAAACAAAGTTTGTTAAGAGAAAAAGATAAAACAGAGACCCTCATGTGGCAGTACCAAAGATGTATACGAGTGCTCAGAGTCACTTAAAGTCCAAAATATGAGGTTTTCTCTGGCACAGGCACCATATGGACTCCCCGATGGTAAAAGAAATGGCATTCTCTCTGTCTGTCTGTCTGTCTCTCACTGTTTCCATGTCTTTGTGTCTGCCTGTCTCTTCCTTTCAGCCAAAATCCCCCTTTATCCTATCACTATTCACTCTACGGAGAGGAAGGGAACCCAGAAAGATCCCAGCACCTCTTCCATTTGTAAGCCCAGTCTTCTAACGCTGTTGTTTCTTGAGGCATAACCCCTCCCTCTTTTGCCCTGCAGTCTTCTGATAGTCTAGTCAGATAATAAACACTTATTAAGCACCTACTATGTGCCAGGCACTGTGCTAAATGCTGGGGATATAAAAAGAGGCAAAAGCTAGTCCCTGCTCTCAAGTAGCTTACAATCTAATGTGAAAGGTAGCATTCAAACAATTTTGCACAACAAAGATCTGTACAAGATTACTGGAGATAATCAAAGAGAGAGGACTAGGAGGGTGAGGAAAGGTTTCTTGTAGAAGGTGGGATTTTAGCCAGGATTTAAAGGAAGCCAGGGCAGCCAGGAGGTAGAAAACAAGGAGGAAAAACATTCAAGGCATGGGAGACAATCAGTGACAATGCCCAGCATTGGGAGATGCAATGTCTTGTAGAGGGAGCAGCCAGGAGGCCAGTGTCTTTGCACTGCAGATCACAGATAGAATTCCACCTGCATGATTTGCCCTGAAAGCACCATCCTCCTCTCTGGAATCCCTAGCCCCCTTATCATATGACTAATCAGTCAACCAGCCAAGCCTCAGCCTCAGATCACTCCCATCATTAGCCACCTTAGCCCTTACACTTGTGCTACTGAATGAAGATGGAGAAAATAATACAACCATTCTGATTGGGTCCTCCACTGTCCTCACTGCTGCCAGGCAATCCTACCATACCTCCCTTATCAACCCATTCTCCCACTCTTCACAGAGACTCCTCCAAACCTTTTCATCCCTCCTCAAACCTCCCATGGCTCCCGTTCCCCCCACCCCTCAGCTGAGAACTTTGTCTCCCATTTTGCAGAAGAAAATTGAGGCCATTCACCATGAACTCCCTCTCCTCCCCTCTTCCTCATCTCTTATCACTCATGTGCCTTCTGCCACTATCTTCTCTTAACTCTTGTCTAGCACAATGAAGTGGCCTTACTCCTTACCGAGGTTAACCCCTCTCTACCTGTTCAAGAAATCCCACTCCATCCCATCTCCTCCAACAGATTGCTTCTTCTGCTATCCATATTCTTTTGATTATTTCTGATCTCCCCCTGTCCACTGGCTCATTCCCTACTGCCTACAAACATGCCTGTGTCTCCCCAATCTGGAAAAAAAACTCACTTTTTTCATCTTTCCATCCTTACTATTGCCCTGTATCTCTTCTGCCCTTTGTAGCTAAACCCAGCAGAAAGGGAGAAGAGTCCAGTAGGCTAGGCCCTGTGGAAGGCTAATGCTGAGTCAGGAAAGAGAAAAATTTGGGGACAGGTAGCAAGGGAAAGTGTCTCTAAGGTGAGAGGAAGAGAGGGAGACTTGGGAGAGACAGTTTGACTGTGGGTACAGGCATGGGGAAGGTGCAGCACAGGGCTTAAGAGTCACAAAGTACCTCTGACACTAGCTGTGTGACCCTGGGCAAGTCATATAATTTCTCTGGGCCTCAATTCCCTCACCTGTAAAATGAAGGATTTGGCCTTGATGACGTTGAAGGTCCCTTCCTGCTCTACATTTATGATCCTTTGGTACCTCTTCTCCCGAATTCTGCTGCCACTTCCTTCCCCCTCTTCAGAGCCAACCTCCTTCCCAGCCCCCCATGGGGGAATGGGATTGCAGAGAACAGTCGGGCTGGGAACAATGGTCTCCAGACTGCATCAGAGAAGAAACAGTGCCCTCTCAGATGTCACCAGCTGGCACACGGCCCCCGCTTCCTTGCTCTAGTTAGAGCCGTGTTCTCCAGTCATTTGTTTCTGTTCACTTAATCCGGGGATTCTGTGTTCAGCAAGACCAGTTGGAATTTTCAGTGCCATTTTTATTGTGTGTCTGACTAACAGGATTCCAAGCTGGAAAGGGCCTCAAGTCCTTGCCTTTAACATTGAACTTTAACTTATTGCCCTCCTGGGGGTCCATGATTTTCCCCTCCTTCCTTCATTTGTTCAGTGGTTCAATAGGACAATATTTGGAAATGGTTTTCACATAAAGATTCTCTCTCTCTCATACACACACACACACACACACACACACACACACACGTCACTATTGCTTTCTCCAGATGGAACCACATAACTTCTTAAGTCATAGTTTTTGTGTAGTTACATAGATCATGGATCATAGACTGTCAGAGCTAGAAGAAAGCTTAGAACACAGAAATTCAGAGCTGAGAGAGTCCTTCAGACATATAATGTCATAGCTGGAAGGGTCTTTAGCCCACAGAATGTCAGATCTGGGAGAGCCCTTAGGACATAGAATGTCAAAGATGGGAGGGTCCTTAGGACATGGAATGTCAGAGCTCAGAGGGACCTTAGAACACAGAAACTCAGATCTGGTAGGGTCCTTAGGACATAGAATGTCAGAGCTGGGAGGGTCCTTACAATGTAGAATGTCAGTGCTGGAAGAGTTCTCAGACCATAAAATGTCAGATCTGAGAACAGAGGATGTCAGAGTTGAGAGATCCCTCAGACCATAGAATGTCCAAGTTGAGGTGTCTGGAGTTGGACCTTAGATCTCAGAATGTCACAACTGAGAGACACTTTAGAACACATAATGTCGGAACCGAAAGGGACATTAGAACATAAAATGTTGAAGCTAAAAAGGACCTTAGGAATCATTTAGCTCAGCCCTTTCATTTTGCAGATAAGGAAACTGAGGCTGGGGAATGGAAGGCAGGGAAATGACGCATCAAAGGTTGCATTTTTTGCTGAATTCATTTTTCCCTTTTTCGGAGATGTGTCTCAGAAAAGCTTCTTTCCACCTCCCAGCCAGTTTCGTGAATTGAGTAGACCCAAATTAAAACCACGTGGATGAAATTGTTCTTAAAATACCAGCAGCTTCTGAGATGGTGGCATCGAGTGGTTTGAGAGCTAATTGCAAAGCACACAGTCAATTCTCAGGTCCCCCAGGTCCCCTCGGTCTTTGCTTATGTCATGCTTACTCAGAGTCAGTCCATGCCGCTTAACAAACACTCCCTTGGTCCTGGTGTTTGCTGCCCCGATTTCTAAGTGACGTGAGTACATTATTGTCATTACTCCTCAGGTTACTTCTCTTGGTTTCAATATGATCCCACTCCATGTTTAATATTGTTTTTAATCACTCTTGCTCGCTCTCATTTCCTCAGCTGCCCACCAGCCCTCACCAAAGTGGTAAACAGCAGGTCAGCTTTTTAAGTGTGCCTCGTTCCCTCAGCTTTGCATGGGAGCTTATCTATTAGCTCGAGCATCCTGTGGTGCCTTAGTATCCAAAGATTTGTGATTGAAATCCTTTTAGTTCATTTTTCTCTATTTTCCCCACCATCCTCTTCTGCAGGGTGGATGGATGGTCAGCAGTGACTAGATTGCTCTGAAAGGGGTCTCCATGCTGGAGGTGGGGGGGCAGTGGCGATGGAAATGGGGAAGGGAGAGTAGCCCACGTCAGCAGTACTTGTTGCTATGGCGATCATGTTGTCAGGGCAGTAGATAGTTGGTTGATGTGGGGCTGGTTGCATCGCTTTTGTGGTCTACGCCTTAGGGGGAAGGGTTTATATTCCCTAAGAAGGACAGGGGACATACCATGGTACACTAGAAATCCTAGCTCTGGCACTTAGTAAGTGGCCCAGGGCAAGTCATTTCATTTCCTCCGAATCTCAATTTCTTCATCTGTAAAATGATGATAATAACAATGTAGCAGAATGTAAAGACTTGGATTTTATTCCAAAGAACCTCAGATAGAATCCTGGCTGGCTCTTCTACCCCTGTGATTTGGGGTAAATCATTTTTTTTTAACCTCTCTGAGCCTCGGTTGTTTTTTTTTTTCCTTTTTAATTTGCAAAGTAAGTGGGTTTAACTCTAAGGTCCCTTCCAGATCAAAATACTATAATGCTAACATAGGTACTAGTCAAGAAGCATTTGTTAAGTGCCCACGATGTGCCAGGCACTGTGCTAAGTGCAGGGGTTCCAAAGAAATCAAAGAGAGTTGCTGTCTTAGGGAGCTACATAAACTATGTACCTTATAGGTTTATTGTGAGAAATCATCTTGTAAGCCACATTGCGATAAACATTAAATATTATTATTATTATTATCATCCACAAAAGGCATTGTGGTATAGTAGAAAGAGGCTTAGCCTCAAAGCCATTAAGATCTGGGTTCAAGTCTGCCTTTGATACTTGTGGGCAATGTGACCCTAGGTAGGTCACTTAACTTCTCAAAGGAAGCCATAGCTTTGGAGTGGTTAAATAGACCATAGATCATAGACTGCCAGAGCTAGGGCAAAACACAGGGGTGGGAAACCTGTGGCCTTCCAGATCTTTGGTGCGGCCTTTTGACTGAATCCAAATTTTACAGAACAAACACTTTTTACTCTGTAAAATTTGGATTCAGTCAAAAGGCCTCACTTAAGGATCTAGAAGGCCACATGTGGCCTCAAGGTCACAGGTTTACCACCCCTGGCATAGAATGTCAGAGCTGGGAGAGACCTTAGAACACAGAATTGCTCCACCCAATTCTCTAAGATGAGATTGTTTGGAAGGGGAAAACCTGCAATGGCTAAGAAAGTCTCCCCATCTGGGCTTTCCCTATCCCAATGAAACCACAGGTCCAGTCCCTGTCCAGGAACAGCTAGGTGGTGAGGTGAATAGAGTGCTGAATTCAAATCCAACCTCAGATACTTCCTAGTTGAGTGACCCTGGGAAAGTCACTTAGTCTCTGTCTGCTGCAGTTTCTGCATCTGTAAAATGGGGCTAATAGCACCTATCTCATAGAGTTATTATGAGGATCCAATAAGATAGTATTTGTAAAGCACTTAGTATAGTGCCTGGAATATGGTAGGTGTTTCATAAATGTATATTCTTATTATCTATAAAAGGGAGAATCTATGCAGTATCTCAGACCCCTATGAGAGGAGTTTGGATCCCCAATAACAATAGCTAACATTTCTTTAGCACATAAAGGTTTGTAAAATCCTTTACACACATTATCTCTGAGAATCTTGACAACAACCCTATGAGGTAGGTGCTATTACTAGTTCTATCTTACAGGTGAGAAAATTGAGAGTTGGAGAAATTAAAGGCCTTGTCCAGGGTCTATAGCCAGATTTGAACTCGGATATTCCAGACTCCAACTCCATTCCTCTCTAAACCTAGCTGTCTAAACAAATGGACCTATGCTTTACAGAGCAGAACCTACCATAGGGTATGATTGAAATAGAATGACTTCCCTGTCTGTACTCTGCTTCTCTGTCTCTTCCCCATAGTGACTTCAGAGAAGGAAGACTGGAGAAAAGTTGGCCTTTCAACTGGGCTCCATTGCAGCCAAATCGTGATGCTCCAATCCTAAATTGTTGCTGTTTTTCAAGCCACACCCACTTTAAATTAAAGCTAATTCTCATAGACAATCAGGGAAATTCAAGAAGGACCTACATTGCCACCAGCAACAGCATATAATAACTTTCACATATCTCTTCCTCCATAGACGACCCAAAATGGCAGATGCCGTGGAACTCAATGACAGGTTGTTGCTTTACACCTCGAACAAAGAGAGTGTAGAGTGAAGACGGGCACTTTCACATTTGGCATGTGTTTCTGAGTGGCTTTTCAGAGCCTACCCTGGCTTTGAGGAAATTAAATGAAAGTTGCAGAATTCTTCATCAGAATTAAGATCCCCAATATAAAAGAAAAGAGTCCCTGTTCTTTTTGCCCGGCACCACCCCTGGTGTGTGCTAGGTCCTTAAATGCTAATTGGATCAATGGGTGAATGAGGCATCTCAGGGCCATCACTGAAGTCTTTTTGTCGTTGTTTGTCTTTTGTTCTCAAAGTGGACCATGACATCAGGTAGGTGATGCCATGACATGTAAGTGAATTGGATTTAAGAGAGGGAGGGTTGTGCAAAGTCACCACCCTCACTTTCTCCTCTGGAGCCATCTGGGTCCAGTGGCAAGTTATTGATTAGGAGGACTGGAGGTGGTCCCCAGTGAAATCTAGATTACCTGGAAGATCCTTATCTCCCTGTCTACATGGTATAAGAGGGAGAAAACCAATCAGATACATCCACTAGAGATTTCAACCCTTGCTATTAAATCCCAGGTCCTCACCAGCTCTAGAGAGCTACCTTGTTTTGTGGGACAGGCATTTACACACTGAACAAGGGAGAGTAAGATGCTTTGTCCTCAGAGGGCCACTCACAGAATCACAAATCTTCTCCTCCTTTTCCTCCTGTTGTAGCCCAGAGATCTCTGCGACATTCCTTCTCTGGGTGAGCTGGGGGTTTCCACTACTTGCTCTGCAGGCTATAAACTGGTAGCATCCTTGTCTATCTGGTAACTATGATCCATCTGTTTCCTTTACCCCAAACCCCCATGTCCCAAAATGTTTCAGGTTAGGATGTGTGCTTTGCCTTGGGCAAGTTAAACTTTGCCAGTAATGGTGACGTATTGCTTTTAGTGTAATTGGTCGGTCTAGCGCTTGCCTCTCTATTTGGCGTTCAAAGGCCTTCATCTCCTTGCCCCCTCCTACCTTTCCCATCATTATACCTTACTCCCTACCACTTACTCTTTGATCTAGTGACACTGGCCGGAAGGAAATATGTGGAAATGCCTGCTGTTAGTGTAGGAGGACATGAGAGTTCTATGTTTGGACACAGCTTTCAGGTCAGAGATTGGAGACCTGAAAATGGACTTTCCCAGCCCCGCAGGTGGCAGCATCTGGCCCACTGAGAGAATTCCAGCAAAAAATGTGTGGCACAAGTAGACATGGACTTACCCACATAGACCAAGAGTATAGCAATTCACAGTATTCCTGAAGTTCCTATGTGTGTGTCCTATATAAAGAAAGAAATTTTGATTTCCTATGTATTATGATCTCAGATCTCAATCTTCTAGTAGGAGAAGGGAGATTTCCTGGGCAATGCCAGCCTCAAGACTTGCCTCATGAATATGATCCCAAATTAATTCATTGATCAAGAGTCCCCAAGTTCAAGAGTTTGGAAACAGGCACTTCTAGTAGAGAAGAGGAGTTTTCCTCTTGAAGGAAAAAGATTTGCCACACAGCTCCATTCTTTTTGGAGAGCAAAGCCATAGAATAGAGCACAAAGGGAGGGAAGAAAAGTGGGACCATACCACCTTCTTCCATCATAGTGGGTTATTTAGATGGTACAGGTCCAATGGGAATGGTATGACTTGTTTAGCAGCCTTCAGAGTATGTTTTCCCTTTTAGGGTAATCTAAACCACATAGTGGTGCTACAAGTCAAGAGTGTGGTATAGAATTCAGGAGGAAAGAAGGACCACCTAGAGTATAAAAATGTTGCTCTAATGGTAACCCCAAGTTCATTTTCTTCTGAGTGGAGCTTGTGGGCTCTTAAACAGCTTTCTTTGTTTCTGTATCTATTTATGGGCTCGATGAGTTTTGTATTTTGAGTCTGAAGAGTGTCCTATTCAAAAAACATTTATTACTTCAAGAGCTTGTATAGAAGCTGGGGACCAACTTTACCAACATTAGGGAAAACCTAGACACAAGCTATACTTGAGTTATATTTAGAGATTTCCTGGGTTAAACCCCCAGTAGGGGCATCATCAACCAAAGAAATTTTTTTTAAGTTATCATCTTTAGTGAAATGACTTTGGAAATAATGTGCATCTCCATGATACCAACACAACAGTTTTTGGAGCCAGAGTAAAATATACAGAACTGCATCCATAATTTCTATTAAATGCCAACATATCAAGAAGCAATTTATTACATGGCAAACAAGCTCAAGAAAGTAAACATCAAACAAAAAGATCCATAGCTTCAGACAAGGTGAATCCCAGGGTTGGGTCAGCACTCAGAATGCAACCCAATTCATGTGAGTACAGAGCTCTAGGGGGTTCTGGGCCACATACTATGAATAAATATTGTTATAGAGGCAGCTAGGTGATGCAATGGATAGAGCACCAGGCCTGGAGTCAGGAAGACCTGAGTTCAAATCTGGTCTCAGACACTTACTAGCTGTGTGACTCTGGGCAAGTCACCTAACCCTGTTTGCCTCAGTTTCAGATAAATACAAAAAAAGCATTTATTAAGTGGTTACAATATTTAAGACACTGCTAAGCCCAAAGGGTACAAATAAGAACAAGCAAGACAATTCTTGCCTTCAAAGAGTTTCCTTTCTAATGAAGGAAGATAACACATAGAGGAGAGCTAGAAAGAGGAGGTGGATGAGGAGGTATGATGTGGAAATGGCCAGAAAGTGCCATGGCCCCTTGTTTCTCAGAAAGATAAAGCAAAAATTTATCTATCAGAGCTGGGGGAACCATGGGGTGGAGTCCAAGGCTGCTGTAGGTGGGAATATGAAGGTGATAACTGGAGTCTAGGCAACCTCTTGAGGAGATAACCAGGAAGATAGTCTAAAACATTGCAGAGGGGTTGCATTCAGCATTGGTGGAGGGGCTATCCACACAGATGAAATTACATATCTGTGTTCCAAAGTACTAAAGGGTGCTGTCACATGGATAGGACCAGCCTCAATTGTAAAGAATGAAACTGACACCAACTTTATCTCATTGTTAGTCCAGTGGATTGTTAGCAGTAGAATGTAAGCTCCTTGAGGTCAGGGACTGTTTGTGTCCCCAATGCCTAATACAATTCCTGACTCATAGTTGGTACTTAATGAATTCTTGTTAAATAAATGACTTGTTAATTTGTTTTAGTAGTGAGAAAGAATGAGAGGATCACATCAGATTTAGACATGGAAGGAATTCTCAAGGTTATTTAGTTCACCCTCTCCCCTCAAATTACAGATGGGGAAATAGAGAAAATTGTGATGATCCCAAAGTTACTCAGAAGTCATAAGAAGATATGAAATCCCTGAGGTAGGATTTAGGGAAATATTTGAAGCACATCAGCAGGTTTTAAATGGTTTAATAAAGTAAAGACCATTACTTTAAGCAACGTGCTTTTGTTAATTGATAATCCATATAAGAAGATTAAAATTATTATGATGATGATGTTCATGACATTTCTAAGTCCCAGCCACCTCAGGCATGAATTCCTAGGTCAAATCCTATATGGGAGGCAGGAAGTTCAAAGATGGTCTGGCTCTGATACTAGGTTTATTCTAAAGTTCTTTCCAAAAAGCAAAATTGGAAGTTTCATTTGTGTTTCTTTCAAACACTACATTGTTTAAGAGATCACATCTGACACATCCCCATGGAAGCCAAGGAATTTGGGGCTATTCCTGTGAATCTTTTTTTTTCTTGTGGAGTGAGTGGAAACTAGATTGTGTCTGATTGATATATGTCTGTATTGTAGAGAGGATCCAATCAGAGGGAAAATCAAGGAGCTTAATTAAATCAATGCAGCCTCTTGTCAGAGACTCATGAATAAATGGGCAGGCACACTTTGAGAATGTTGTCATCCTTTTGGAGTTATCTCCTGCATTCAAGAAAGCTGGGGATATATCTGCATGGTAACTTACTCCACCTCCCCCCATACTGAGAATAACTTGTCACGTTCTATCACACAGTTCATAATATTGCAAAAGAAAATTTTATTAAAAAGTAGAAAACAAAAAACCTTTTCATTAGTGATATGTTCCCAAAGATGTATGGAAATCTCTAGTCACGGTCCCTAATATTAGACATGTTCCCAACTCCTACTTACCAACAAATCCTATCTCGGCTTGCTAAGCTATTCCAGTCAAAAGGAGGAGGAGGCATATCTCCCTGGTGTCCCC
The DNA here is from genome assembly GCF_900497805.2 of Vombatus ursinus. Lineage (NCBI taxonomy): Eukaryota > Metazoa > Chordata > Mammalia > Diprotodontia > Vombatidae > Vombatus > Vombatus ursinus. The sequence goes on along the minus strand of NW_020945064.1, from coordinate 14,502,933 downwards.
TCAAGAGGGGTCCTCTCCCCAATTACTGCTAGCTACTCCCTCTCTAGGTCTTCCCTTCTTTCTTCTTCTCTAGTCCCCTGAATTATCCATCACTATGTATACCTTCCCTCAGACACCATTTATTCTCCTCAGCTCTGCAAACAGGAGAGAGAAGAGAAAAGGAAATGAGAAAATACTCTTATACTTCTAGAAAGAAGATAAAGATTACTGACAACCTGGGTTCAGTTCATGTATGGACTCATCCAGCTAATATATCTGGTGTGACCATATGGAAAGCAAAATGATTTGGGCTGTCATGATCCCAATGAATTCCCTCTCTTCCCTCCCCTTCCCTTCCCTTTCCATAGATTATATTCAGATACTGAGAGGGAAAAACAAAAATTAAGAGAGACCATGTAGTTTCCCACCTCCCTCCCCCACCCCATGTAAAGCCAATAGATAATAGGCTAAAATAACTGAACCAAGAAATGCAGGCTCCAGAGGAGATACTTGGAGACCAGGCTATCACAGTTGACTTGCTTATGACTTTGGGACCATAGTAGGTTTTGTCACAGTGAGGAGAGCAGGTAGGGCTATGTATTCAAGTCTAATTGAGATGCTCTACCCAAGATTTCCCAACCTCACTTCTCTGCTGGAGATCCCAGTTTCTTCTTATTTAGTTCTCTTGGCCAAGCAAAAACAACATTAATAGAAGTGAAGGGAACCCTCTTCCTGGCATGGGTTACCATAGCAATTACAAATGTAAACAGTGAGTTTGATCAGCTTACCTCACTATTGTTTCCATTGCAGAAAGGTTTTATATAAGGTCACTCAGTGTTCAAATATCTGATTATTGGAGTGGGTATAGGATCAAAAAAACCTGTGATTCCATCAATGTGGGTACGCTCTCTACCAACACAGGTCAGAGATCAGGGTATAAGCTCCTTGAGAGTAGAGATTGCTTCATTCTTTCTATTTATATTTATTCTGTATATCTCTATTTATGTACCATTATATATCTATCCATCCATCAATATGTCTGTCTACAATGTCCTTGCTGAAGGTAGCTAGGTGGTATAGTAGATAAAGGCCTGGACTTGGAGGCACAAAAACATGAGTTCAAGTCCTGACTCAGATATTTACTAGACAAGTCATTTAAGCTTTTTCCACCTAAGTTTCTTCATCTATGCAATGGAAATAACAATAACATCTACCTCACAGGTTTATTTGAGAATGAAATGAGTTAACATGTAAACACTTTGGAAACTTTAGGGTGTTACATATAAATACTAGCTATCATTATTAAGTAACTTAACCTCTCTTTCAGTTTTCTTCTCTGTAATTTGGGGCAGCTAGGTGGTACAGTGAATATAGTGCCGGGCCTGATGCCAGGAAGACTTGAGTTCAAATCTTGCCTCAGACACGTACTAGCTGTGTGACCTTGGGCAAGTCACTTAACTCTGTTTGCCTCAGTTTCCTCAACTGTAAAATGAGTTGGAGAAGGAAATAGCAAACCATTCAAGTATCTTTGCCAAGAAAACCCCAAATGGGGTCTTAAAGAGTCGGGAAAGACTGAACAACAACAACAAAATGAAGATGGACAATAGCACCTACCTCACAGGGTTATTATGAGAATGAAATGAGTTAGTACACATAAAGGACTTTGCAAACCTGAAAGTGCCATATTAATGCTAGTCATTTCCTGCCCCATTAAAATGTAAGCTCTTTGAGATTTTCAGGTCACACGAGCAACAATATGGCAGATTAGACATTTTCTTGGATCCGCACAACCTCTCAAACTTCTCCAAAACAGAAATTATACAACAAAGATAGAGCAACTTCAGCTGTTTCCATGGTCTAGGATACTCAGAATCCAAAAGAAAGTTAAAAAACCCAAAACTCAGGAACTGATGCTTACTAACCCTGAACTCACTTAGCACCCCACCCTACTTTCCATACTTCCAGCAGTGAGGCCACATTAGCAGACACAAGGACACGATGGAGGTGATCCCCATTTCCCTCTCCCTCTTCTTAATACTATAGAGACCCCAGTTCTCAGCTGTGAAAATTTGACAACCAGCTTGGCCACAGCACTTCAGGAGGAAAAGCCTGCCAAAGGCTGCAACCTAGAAGTACCAGTGCTGCAAAGCTCTAAACTGCTGGTATTAGTGCCAGCTGGTTTTGAAGGTTCCAGGCCAGAGAACTGAGGAATATAAACAGTGGGACAGGTCACCCAGACAGGACACCATCCATTTTGCAGGGAGGGAGTGTACAGCACTCTTCCAAGCCTGAGGGAAAGAACACAGCATCCAGCTGAGACCAGTTCTGACCACCCAAAAGTGAATTGAGGCAGAGACTTAGGCTGGTGAACCATGAATTGTCTGGTGTGGGAGGAGGCTGAGATGCTTTGAGATCCAGCCCCCAAGGAAACCAAGATCAGAGGGAGGGATTCAGGAAATTAGTGATGAGAAAAATAAGGGAATGGGGGTGGGGGAAACTGAAAGTACCAAAGATTTTAGGAAGAAGAAATCTCAAAGACCTTGAATATAAACAGGTAAATCAATAAGAAAAACAGTTACACAGAAGGAAATGTGACCTCCAAATCTAGTAAATGAGTTCAGTCATTTATGAATAGATACCGCAAAATGAAGAAAATTGATCCAACACTAAATGAGACAAAGGACCCTGTAGAATTTGAGAACATGGAGCCATGATATACTGTTTCTGAGTTGTTTAAACAGAAATGAGAATTATAAGAACAGAATTTGTGTCCTGTGTAGCAAAAAATGATGAATAGAACAGAAAAACTTGAATTTGCAATGGCAAATTTCACCAAAGAAACAAAAGAGAGAATAATAGATTGGGAAAACAAATACATAGGAGTAAATGTCAACCTAGAAGAGATGCAAAAAACAAAAACATAAAAAGAAAATATGTTGCCAAACATATGGATCTCAAAGACAAGTTGCACAGAGACAACCAGTCTCCCAGAAAAATATGACAAGACAAGAAACCTTAACACAATAAAGAAGGAAATAATAGAAGAGAACTTCTTGCAACTTTTCAGCCTATAAAATGAAGTCCCAAATGAAAGAATTCACAGATTATCGCCACACAAAAAACTAAGACTATAAACTCCAAGACACATAGTAGTTAAATTTTACAATTTGATTCAGGAAAAAAAAAAGTTCTGCAAGCCATCAGGAGAAAAACAATCAAATACAAAGGAAAGGACATTTGAATACTGTAGAACTATACTGCACCCAGTAGAAAAAGATTGGGAGGAATAATGTGTTCCAAAGAGAGATGGAGCTCAGGATGCAACCCAGGGTGACCTATCCTCCAAATTTGAGCTTAAGCATACAGGACAAAAGATGGACATTCAATAATAAAGAAGAGTTTGAAACATTTTTAAAAAGAAAACCAGAACTGAAGAGATTATTTGCTTCTTGAAAACCCCAGACAGTAGAATTACAGTAAGAGTGGATAAATGCGGATAACAGCAGAGTAATAAGAGAAGGACCAGTAAGAAACTTCTTCTTAAAGGTACACAAGGAGACATTGGTGAAAGAGGAAATCTGGTAGAGGTAATAGTGAAGAGGTGGACAAGGACCATTATGAGCAGAACATGGTAACATTCTGCCTACTTATAGTATGTGCTTCTTTTGAGGGACTACCTTACAATACTGGAGGATACATGAACCAGGGGTGGGGAAAGCAGGGGGATGCAGAGGAATGAGTGATGCACTAGTGTGAAATCATGGGCTAATAATGGGGGAAGGTGGCCTCTTTAGCCTTAGAAAAAGAAAAGTCTGTAGGGACTGGGTGAGGAGGAGAGGAGAAATTGAAAAGAGGGGGAAAGGAAGTAGGCCTTATTTTGGAGGTGACTGGGAGATGCCACTGGTGAATATGGGTGAAGGGAGGTGAGGACCTTACATTGGATGAGATTTAGTGCCTGAAAAATCTATTTCTCTGGGAAGAGGGGAGTTGAAACCGCTGGGGACAACTGACACCTGGAAGGGTAGGAGAGCATGGACACAAGGAGGAGATTTACAAGCAAATGTAGAAAAAAAGATCAACAAAAGAGGTTATAGATCAATAGGGATCTGAGGGGAAAGAGGGCCCTATCATGGGGCGGTCCTGTACAGCAAAAATAACAAATAGAATAGAAAAACTGAAATTTGCAATGGCAAGTTTCACCAAAGAAACAAAAGAGAGAACAGTAGATTGGGGATGCAAATTCATAGGAGTAAAGGACAACCTAGAACCTGTAGTGTCTTCTCTGACAACTATAATAATTGGCATTGTTCTGCGAATGAGGCACAATGGAAAATGGGGTAAGCCCTATAAGACAGTAACAGAAAGCATCTAAAAGGCAGATCCTAGAATGGATACCTTGGAAACTTTGATTGTATAAACAATAGTTAACATTTATATAACACCTACTATGTGCCAGGCACTGTGCTAAGCACTTTACAATTATTATCTCATTTGACCCTCACAAAACCCTGAGAGGTAGGTGCTATTATAATCTCCATTTTGCAGATGAGGAAGCTGAGGCAAATAGAGATTAAGTGATATTATAGCACAATAGTGTCTGAGACCAGATTTGAACTTAGGACTTCCTGACTAATTACGCTGGAGTTAATAACACATTTTCTTTTTGTCTTAAAGGCAGTCATGGAACAAAAACACTGGAAACCACTAGAGTAAAGGATACAATCTTCTAAGCCACAATAGTAAATGTCAGAGATAAAATTGGATACCCAGTCATTGGTATCCAAATCTATTGTTGGTTAAACTACACTAAATACATTTGGGGTTCATCAGAACTAATTACATCTAAGATCTGGGATCCAGGTGACAGTCTTATATGAAAGCTTATAATCATTTCAGTCCCGTTACTGTTGTTGGGGAATTCCACAGAAGACATTATTAGGTGGCTATAAAATGTTAGTTGGACATTCACATTGCCAGAGAATACACAAGTATAAGATGGTTCAACAGCTACCTATGGCCATACGGAGACTCCTCATGACTTGTTAGTTCTGTCAGGCTGAAGGCATTTCCTTTCTCCCCCAAGCCACAAGGATTGGCCCACCATTTTCTTCTCCAATTGCCACAACTATTTCTTCTCCCTTTTATCTTTTCCTAAATTCACTGTGGAACAGGATTAAGATTCCCAACTTCTCTCCTCCTTTCATAGGTTTATAAGATTTAAAGCTACATGAGACTATCAAGGTCATTGAGTCCACTTAATCTCAGGTCCATGAATTTGTTTTTAAAATTTTGATCTAGGTTTCAAACCTGAATCGTTTGTGTAAGACTATTATTGTTGGTGGGAGAATGATGATTCAATGTGGCATACTTGTGTATGAGAAGTTGCCATGAGAGCTTTTTTTTTTTTAGATGAAGTGGCAACTGAGTTGTACTTTTTTAATTTTATTTTTATTTGGTATTTTGGTTTCCCCAACTACATGTAAGAACAATGTTCAACATTCATTTTTAGAATTGAGCTCCCAATTCTCTCCCTCCCTCCCTACTCCTCTCGTTGAGGAGGTAAACAATTCAATATAGGTTATACATTTGTAGTCATGCAAAACATATATCCCTATTAGTCATGTTGTAGAAGAAAATATGGATCAAAATTTTAAAACCTAAGAAAAACAAAGGAAAAAAGTATGCTTCGATCTGTATTCAGACTCCATCAGTTCTTTCTCTGGGGATGGATAGCATTGTTCACCGTAAGTCCTTTAGAGTTTTCTCAGATCATTGTATTACTGAGAATAGCTAAGTCATTCACAGCTGATCATCTTACAGTATTGCTGTTACTGTGTACAATGTTCTCCTGGTTTTACTCATTTCACTTTGCATTAATTCATGTAAGTCTTTCCAGGTTTTTCTGAGAGCATCTAGCTCATAATTTCTTATAGTACAATACTATTCCATCACAATCATATACCAGACTTGTTCAGCCATTCCCCAATTGATGGGTATCTCTTCAATTTCCAATTTCCAATTCTTTGCCATCAGAAAAGAGCTATTATAAATATTTTTGTACATATAGGTCCTTTTCCTTTTTGTAATCTCTTTTGGGATACAGACCTAGCAGTGGTATTGCTAGGTCAAAGGGTATGTGTAGTTTTATAAGCCTTTTGGGCATAGCTCTCAATTGTTCATGGTTGAATCAGTCCACAACTCCACCAACAGTGCATTGTCATTTTCCTTTTCTATCCTATTAGCCAACCTAATAGTTGTGAGGTAGTACTTCAGATTATTTTAACTTGCATTTCTCTAATCAATAGTGACTTAAAACATTTTCTCAGAAGGCCATAGACAGATTTGATTACTTCATCTGAAAACTGACTCATCATATTTTTTGATCATTTGTCAATTGAAGAATGGCTCTTATTCCCATAAATTTAACACATTCCTCTATATTTTTTATTTTAATTTCCTCTTCCTTGGTGATAGTTTCACCCTTTTCATTCTTGATACTAGTAATTTGGTTTTCTTCTTTCTTTTTTTTAATTAAATTAACCAAATGTTTATCTATTTTATTGTTTTTTTTTTCATAAAACCAGCTCTTAGTTTTATTTATTAGTTCAACAGTTTTCTTAATTTCAATTTTATTAATTTTTCCTTTGGTTTTCAATATTTCCAATTTGGTGTTTAATTGAAGATTTTTAAATTGTTCTTTTTCTAATTTTTTTAGTTGTATGACCAATTCATTGATCTCCTCTTTTTCTATTTTATTTATGTAAGCATTTAAAGATATAAAACTTCCCCTAAGAACTGCTTTTGCTGCATCCCATAAGTTTTGGTATGTTGTCTCATTATTGTCATTCTCTTGAATGAAATTATTGATTGTTTCTATGATTTGTTCTTTGACCCAATCATTTTTTAGGATTAGATTATTTAGTTTCCAATTATTTTTTAGTCTATCTTTCCATGGCCCTTTGTTACGTATAATTTTTACTGCATCATGATCTGAAAAGGATGCATTTACTATTTCTGCCTTTCTGCATTGAATTGTGAGGTTTTTATGCCCTAGTACATGGTCAATTTTTGTGTATGTGCTATGTACCACCGAGAAAAAAGTATATTCCTTTCTATCCCCATTCAGTTTTTTCCACAGGTCTATCATACCTAACTTTTCTAATGTTCTATTCACCTCCTTAACTTCTTTCTTGTTTATTTTGTGGTTAGATTTATCTAGTTCAGAGAGGGGGAGGTTGAGGTCCCCCACTAGTACAGTTTTGCTGTCTCTTTCTTCCTGTAACTCCCTGAACTTCTCCTCTAAGAATTTGGATGCTATACCATTTGGTGCATATATGTTTAGTAATGATATTACTTCATTGTCTATGGTGCCTTTTAGCAGGATGTAGTTTCCTTATCTCTTTTGATAAGATGTATTTTTGCTTTTGCTTTGTCTGAGATCAGGATTGCTACCCCTGCTTTTTTTACTTCAGCTGAAGCATAATATATTTTGCTCCAGCCTTTTACCTTTACCCTGTATATGTCACTCTTTTTCAAATGTATTTCCTGTAAACAACATACAGTAGGATTATGGTTTTTAATCCAATCTGCTACATGCTTCCGTTTTATGGGAGAGGTCATCCCATTCACATTTACAGTTATGATTACTATCTGTGTCTTTTTCCCTATCCTTTTTCCCCCCTATTTATGCTTTTCTTTTCCTTTCTCCTTCCCCCCCCCTCACTAGTGTTTTGCTTTTGGCCAGCGCCTCCTTCAGTCCCACTTCCCTTCTATTATCCCTTTCCCTTTTCTTCCCCTTTACCCTTACTGCTTCTTTCCTCCCTTCTGTCCCCTCTCTTCTTTCCCCTTTCCCTTCCTGCCTATAGTGCAAGTTAGATTTTTATACCTAACTGATTATGTTATTCCCTTCTTGAGCCAAATCTGATGAGAGTAAGGTTCAAACGATGCTCATCCCCCTCCCTTCTTTACCTCTGCTCTAATAGGTTTTTGTGTCTTTTCTTATAATGTAATTTACCCTTGTCTGCCTCCGCCTTTCTCAGTACATTTTCTTAGCTCAGACTAATCCACTTACTTGAATCCATTTAACCCACTTGATTAAATTTTTTTTTTGTCATTACATCAAAGTCAACTTATATCCACTCCCTTTATGTATACTCCTTTAACACAGTATAATAACAATACAGTTCTCAAGAGTTGCAAGTGTCATCTTCCCTAGTAGGGATATAAACATTTTGCCCTTATTAACAACATATTGTATCTTTCTGTTCCATTTACCTTTTTATGTCTCTGTTGAATCTTGTACTTGGAGATCAAATTTTTTGTTGAGCTCTGGTCTTTTTATCAGGAACGTTTGGAAGTCCCCTATTTCGTTGAATATCCATCTCCTTCCCTGAAAAATCATGCTAATTTTCGCTGGGTAGTTAATCCTTGGCTCCATTCCAAGCTCCTTTGCCTTATGGAATATCATGTTCCATGCCCTACGGTCTTTTAATGTAGAGGCTGCAAGGTCTTGTGTAATCCTGTCTGTGGTTCCATGATATTTAAATTGTTTTTTTCTGGTTGCTTGCAGTAATTTCTCTTTAATCTGGTAATTTTAGAATTTAGTTATTATATTCCTTGGCATTTTCAATTTGGGATCTCTTTCAGACAGGGAGCGGAGGATTCTTTCTACAGTTATTTTACCTTCAGGTTCTAGGACTTCACGGCAGTTTTCCTTTATGATTTCCTGAAGGATATTGTCCAGGCTCTTTTTCATCATGACTTTCAGGTAGGCCTATAATTTTTAAATTGTCTCTCCTGGATTGATTTTCCAGGTCAGCTGTTTTACCCATGAGGTATTTTACGTTTTCATCTAATTTTTCATTTTTTGGTTTCTGTTTGACTGATTCTTGCTCTCTCATAGAGTCATTAGTTTCCATTTGTTCAATTTGAATTTTTAACATATTTTTTTTTCTATTAGATTTTGTACTTTCTTCTTCAATTGGTCAATTGTATTTTTAAGGGATTTATTTTCTTCATCGTACTTTTTTTCCAATTGGCCAATTGTGTGTTTTAGGGACTTGTTTTCTTCAGTGTACTTTTTTTCCAATTGGCCAACTGTACTTTTAAAGAACTCCTCTACCTCTCTCATTTGACTTTTAAAATCCTTCTTGAGTTCTTCTAAGAAGGCTTTTTGGGCTTCAGACCAGTTCATATTCCCTTTTGATGTTGCAGATGTGGGTTTGATGACAGTGTTGTCCTCTTCAGAATTTCTGTCTTGATCTTCACTCTTCTCATAATATGAATCTATCATACGTTTCTTTTTACTCATGGTGTTTCTTTATTCTCTGGCCTTTAAAGAGATTAAGCTCTCCTGCTGGGGAGCAGAGGGCACTGACCCAAGCTTCTTGTGTTGGGAGCCTAGGTCTTGGTCACTGGCTTTGTGTGCTGGGGCCTCTTATGTTGACAATTGGAGGTTGTAGGTTTCCAGCAGCTTATCTGGTGTTGGGCTGGAATCAGCAAGGCTGGGACTTTAAGGTAAATCTAGGTTGCCTGCTTTTCCTTTCCTTTAGCTTTGTTTAGCTCCTTTTAGATAAGTGCTGCCAGGTGTTTATCTGCCTGGGGCCCCTTGCAGCACTGTCTCCCTTATTTCTGTTGAGGCACTGGGAGACTTCTTTGCTGTAGAATGCCGAGGCACCTGGTGGTTTTCTGAGCTTGTTTCCACCAGTTACCCCACTCTCACTGAGGCACTCGGAGGTACAGCTATTGGTGTTTGCCTGCTCGACCACCTGGGCTTCAGGATCTCCTCCTGGTTGGCAGTTGGAGGCAGTAGGGTTCTGAAAGCTTACCTGGTGTTGGGCTGGAATCAACAAGGCTGGAACTTTTTGGCACCTCTAGGTTTCTTTCTTTGTCTTTCAGACAATGCTGCTGGGTGCTTATCCACCTGGGGCCCTTTGTAGTGCTGCTTCCATTATTTTTGCTGAGGCACTGGGAGACCCATTTGCTGTAGAATGCCGAGGCACTAGAATCTCCTCCTGGTGTGCTAAAGTGGGTCTTTCTGCTAGCTGGCTGGGGACTCCTGTTTCGTACTGCTCCCCTTCCCCCAGGGTAAGAGGGGCCTTTCCCATTAATCCCTCTAGCTACCTGGGCTACTGCACTGCTGCACCCCATCTTTCTTCTGGTTCAGCTGTTCCAGGGTTTTTTCTGAGGTGATATTTTCTGGGTTTTCAGAGGTTGATAGGAGAGGGTGAGAGCAACTACCTTTTTACTCTGCCATCTTGCTCCCGGAAGCAGAAGTCGTCATTTCTCTATATTTTTGAGAGCTGAAGCCTTTATCAGAGAAACTTGCTTCAATTTTTTTTCACATTTATGATTGCTAACTGTATTCCCTCCACCCCGTTCTATTCTCTCTCTCCTTTCACCCTGTCCTTCCTCAAAAGTATTTTGTTTCTGACTACTGTCTCCCCCAATCCACCCTCCCTTTTTTGAGTACCTCCCTCTTCTTTTGTCTCTTTGTCTCTTACTCTCTTATAACATAAGATAGATTTCTATATCCAATTGAGTGTCTATGTTATTTCCTCTTTGAGCCAATTCTGATGAGAGTGAGGTTCAAGTGTTCTCCTCCACCTCCCCCATCTTCCTCTCCACTGTAAAAGCTCTTTTGTGCCTCTTTTATGTCGGATAATTTACTCCATTTTACCTCTCCCTCCCCACCCGTGCATTTCTCCCTCTCACCCCTTAATTATATTTGTTTAGATAACATTCCATCATATTCAACTCACATCCATGTCCTTTATCCTTATACACTCCCCCCAACTCCCCCAATAATGAAAGTTACAAGAGTTACATGTACCATATCCCCATGCAGGAATGCAAACAGTTCAACCCTATAAGTTTCTTATGATTTTCCTTTCTTGTCTACCCCTCTGTGCTTCTCCTGAACCTTGTAGCTGAAAGTCAAATCCTCTATTTAGTTCTGGTCCTTTCACCAGGAATGCCCAAAAGTCTTCAATTTCAATGAATGTCCAGCTTTTCCCCGGAAGGACTATACTCAGTTTTGCTGGATATGTGATTCTTGGTTATAATCCTAGCTCCCCCACCTTCCAGAATATCACATTCTAAGCCCTCTGATCCTTCAATGCAGAAGTTGCTAAATCTTTTGCTATCCCTACCATCGCTCCATGATATTGGAATTATCTCTTTCTGGCTGCCTGAAACATCCTTTCCTTGATCTGAGAGCTCTGGAGTCTGGCCAGAGCTAGGAGTCTTTGCCCTGGGATGTCCCCCAGGAGGTAATCAGCAGACTCCCTCAGCTTCTACTCTACCCTCTGACTCTAGAATACCATGGCAGTTTTCCTTGATAATTTATTTTTTTTGCTGAGACAATCAGGGTTAAGTGACTTGCCCAGGGTCACACAGCTAGTTAAGTGGCAAGTGTCTGAGGCCAGATTTGTACTCAGGTCCTCCTGACTCCAAGTCCAGAGCTCTATCCATTGCACTACCTAGCTGCCCCAATAATTTCTTAAAAGATGATGTCTAGGCTCTTTTTTTTTTAATCATGGCTTTCAGGAAGTTCAACAATTTTTAAATTATTTCCTCTGGATCTATCTTCCAGGCCAGTTGCCCTTCCAGTGACACACTTCACATTGTCTTCCACTTTTTCATTCTTTTGGCTCCACTACTTCCCCATGTCTCATAGAATCGCCAAGCCTCCACTTGCTCAACTCTAATTTTCAAGTAACCATTTTCTTCAGTGAGCTCCTGCACCTCCCTTTCCACCCACCCAATACTACTCTTCAAGGAATTCTTTTCTTCAGTGAATTCCCATGCTTCGCTTTTTATTTGGCCAGCTCCACTTTTTAAGGCATTCTTCTCTTCAGTGAATATTTGTATATCTTTTTTCCATTTGGCCAATTCTGCTCTTAAAGGCATTCTTCTCCTCATTGAATTCCTATACCTCTTCCACCATCTGACCCATTCTGCCTCCCAACGTACCATTTTCTGACCTTTTAAGTTATCTTTGGCTGGAAAATTATCTCACCCTATCCTTTTGTGGGTTCTGCTGCTTCAGATTTGTGGGGAATTATTTAAAGGTGTTTGGAGGGGTTTGGGGGAGAGCTCAGGTGAGTTCCTACTTTTTCTTCACCATCTTGGCTCCTCCCCCACTCCATGAGAGCTTTGAAGAAGAGAGATATTTCTTCATATCTGCTTTGAAAGACACACATGTGATTCCAGACTCTCTTTCAGGAGATTTTTTTTTTAAAAAGACTTTTGGAAGTGGCAGACATGTAGGACTTGCTTCTCAACATATCCCTGATTTTTGGTTTGCCATTCTAAAAACTTTGGGGAATTTTCTGTTGATTGAGATGGGTGCCTTTCTCTTGGTTGAGCTAAAATTTGTTGCTTTCAATGGGAAAAATCACTGTTTGTATTTTCTTATATATTCTACTCTTTAACTTTTCCAATTTCTGTTTGCTATCTGCTTGGATAAGCGGCTTTATTTGCTGTTCACTATTTATGATGGTCTTTCATGTAACTAATGTTTGGTGGGAAGGAGTCAAGACTACAGGTATAAGTTTGGGGTTGTTCTTTTCCATTTACTATTCTTTACTTAAAGTTAGTGCCTTTCCACTGAGATTATCTCCAATTTGGTGCATGGCGTCTCCTTCATTATATTGGAAGTTCTTGGAGGATAGGGACTATTTTTATTTTCTTTATAGCCCTAGTCCTTAGCACAGTACCTGACACATGAGAAGGTAGTGAACAAATGGCTGCTGGCTTGCATTGACTTGACTTGACAAGGGATTGTAACCAGGGAGACTAGCTGCTCTGTTGCTTTTGGATCTAAGAAAATCATTCCCCTAGACCAGAAATTTTGGGAAGTTGGGGTAAGTGGCAAATAGATAAAATTGTAGTCTGGCAACTTTTTCTCTAAGAGAAGAACAGAGCAGTCATCCTCACAGTCCCTTTTCTTGCTCCCCTCCAGGAAGAAATTAAAAGCTTCCTTGGAGAAGGATAGGCAAAATTTAAGAGATATCTATCAATGCCTCACTGTGAGTCACATTTAGACAACCCAGATGGAAAAACACATCTCACGTGGGCAACACACACCTTACATGATATTTTGGTAACCATATTTCAGTCTTTGTGATTTTGTGTATTTTATTTTACACCTTTAAAACCATAATTTTAAGAAAGGTTCATAGGCTTCATGAAACTGTCAAAGGGGGCCATAACAAAAAAAAAGGGTAAGAGTTTCTGATCTAATTCAACTGCTTCATTTTTCAGATCAAGATATTGAGACCTAGAAATGTTAAGTGATTCCCTGAAGGTCACAAAAGTAGCAAGAAGATAGATATTTTATAAATATCTATTATGTATGAGATACTATACTAGACACTTGGGATACACAAAGACAAAACATCCCCTGCCTCTCTAGGAGCTTACATCTACTAAGTGGGAGAATACAATAGGCATATGTATATAAATAAATACAAAACTATAAGAGTTACTTTCATCAGAGAGAGCACTAAGAGCTCGTATGACTAGGAAAGATCTTATTATGTACAAGGTGATATGTGAGCTGTTCTTTAAGTTGGTTGGTCAATAAACATTTATTAAGCATGTACTATACGCTGGGCACTGTACTAAAGCTGGGGATACAAAGAAAGGCAAAAGACCGTGCCTGCCTTCCAGGAGTTTACAATCTGATGGGGGAAGACAACATATAAAAGGAAGATAAACAACAAGATTGGGACATGAATTAGGAAGGAAGGGCCTTGGGGAGTAGGAGAAGTCCAAAGAAGTCTAATTGTGTAGAAAATGAAGAGATGGATAGTCTAGGAACTTTCCTTAAATGGAGGTTATAGGAAGAATTCTCTGATCTCCACCTTCCTTCCAATGGAGGGAGAGAGGGGCCTCAGGAGTAGAAGATACTGATAAAATTAGGTTCCAGAAAGAAGTCCTAAGAGATATAGCCAGGTGCGAATCAATTCACAAGGAGAAGAGGGAGTATAGACTAGATATGAAGACAGTCTATTAAAAAACATGGAGCCAAGAGATGAAATGTCATGGACAGGGAGCAACTGGTCCATGCACGAAGGACAGTGCTAGGAACCCCACCCTATCCCCCATTACTCATTACTCACTACTCACTAGCTCTCTAGGCAAATCATTGAACCTCCTATATGCCTGTACCCCAGGGTTCTTGTGAGGACCAAAGGAAATGCCATGTATAAAAGGCTTTAAACTGTATTTTTTGGTGGAGACTATTTTGATGAAGCTATTGTCCCATTGGAGAACAATTTTTTTTGCTTGATATTGATACATTTAACATTAAAATACTTGACTGCTGAGCACATGACATGGCCCCAGTTTGGGTGGAGTTGCTAACACTTCTGAAAATGAGGACGTCATTCAAAATAATTTTGTGCAATGGGCTAGGTCAAGGGCAGGACAAAATTCAACAGAGACAATTAAAAAATAGTACAAGAATGGGCCAAAGCTTTCTGATCAAGCTCCCTGACTCCAGGCTCTTCTCTACCCCAACCCAGCCTTCACATCACTGCCAAAGGAAAGTTCCTCGTAACAGGTCCCAAAAAGCTTCAACCTTCCTCACTGCCTACAAAATAACCATAATAACGACAATAATAATAATTCAAATTTCTGTAGCCCTTTAATGTTTCTAAAGTGCTTTCCTCACAATAACCCTCTGAGGTAAGTAAAGCATATATTTTATAGATGAGGAAACTGAGTCAGATGGCATTTAAGTGACCTATCCAGGGTGATACAGCTAGTAAGTGAGGCAAGAACTTTCTCAGTCTCATTTTAAACTTATTTTTTACAGCCAGGTTAGTGTGAATGACAAATCTCCCCGAAGTGGTTGCATTATTTGAATTTACATTGCATACTTCCACTGGGCTGGAGTCAATGGCCATATCTTACATAATTATAACTCTGAATAGTGCAAATTCGAATGCATGTGATCACCTCAGGGGGTTATGATTCACAGAAGTTGGGACCTAGGTAGCATTTCCATGGCACCAGAGTAAGAGTGAGCAAACCTGGGTTCAAAAACTGTCCCCACCACTTCCCATGGCAATTTTTTGAGCCTCAATTTCTTCACCTATAAAATGGGGACAACTACAGTGCTTACAATCCTAGCTACCTCACAGGGTTGTTGGAAGGGAGAGGAACACTTTGTATTTGGGGGATGTAATTATTCTGTAGCTATTCTACAAGCCAGCTCTACGAGACTGCGAGGCATCTCTCACCTTCTCTTGTCCCCGTGCATTTATCCTGGGCCATTATTCTATTCCTATTTCTCTAATCACAGCAATCCTTCCTTTCGGGTGAAGGCCCAGCTCAGACGCTATCTCACCCATGAAGGCTTCCCTGCCTCTCCCTGCCAGAAGGCATCCTACAGAGTGGTAGAATAGAAGAGATTGTAGAGATGGCTAGTTCACAAGTATGGAAACCTGAAGCTCAGAGGAGCAAGATGGCTTCACGACCTTGGGCGGATCATTTCACTTCTCAGTTTTCTCATCTATTAAATGAGGAGATTGAACTAGATGATTTCTTAAGTTCCTTCTAGACCTAAATTCTGTGACTTGTCCGAGGTCAACCAGAAAGTTAACGGAAAGAGCCAAGACAAGAATTCAGGTGTTCTGACTCTATTGAGGACCGTATATTGGCCTTGGATAGGGAGGGCCTGAGGCCTCTCCTTATCCAGAGGCTTACTGATGTCTCTCTCCTCAAAAATCACCAGAAAGGAAAAGAAAAGAACCAGATGCTCTTTCCACCCACCCTCTCCTCCCCACCTAGGCTGGTTGGAGACTTCTGAAAGCATCTCTGCTCTAGTTTCATAGCTAATCAAAAAGGCTTCTCTTTACTACCTAGTTACTGAACTGGAACCCATGATAGGAAACTTTGCACATTCCAGTTCAGGTAATAGGACCCTTCTATTACTCGTCCTCTT
Organism: Vombatus ursinus; assembly: GCF_900497805.2. NCBI lineage: Eukaryota > Metazoa > Chordata > Mammalia > Diprotodontia > Vombatidae > Vombatus > Vombatus ursinus. Next base: position 14,486,999 of record NW_020945064.1, on the reverse strand, counting down.
GTCATTCCAGAAGTAGGCTCCCCAGCCTCTTTCACATGGGGATTACATCAGCAGAGGCAGCTAAGTGGTGTAGTGTTTAGAGAGTGCTGGAGTTTAAGTCAGGAAGACCTGAGTTCAAAACCTACCTCAGATTCTTATTTAACCATGTGACTCTGAGCAAGTCACTTAACCTCATTAAGCCTCAATTTATTCATCTGTAAAATAGGCATAATAATAGCACTTACATATGTAAAGTGCTTCACAAACCTTAAAGGGCTATAACCTAGCACATTGTGGATGCTCACCAATCTCCCATTATGGATGTAAAGTGTTTTGCAATTATAAAATGTTATGTTTTATTGTAAGGTGAATTGTCATCATTATTAGTATCATTATCCACTGGAATTTATTAATATATATTAAACACTATTGGGGCAGCTGGCATAGCAGATAAATCAGTGGGTATGGAGTCAAGAAGACTCATCTTCCTGAATTCAAATCCAGCCTCAGATACTTACTAGCTGTGTGATCCTGGGCAAGTCATTTACCCCTATTTGCCTCAATTTCCTCATCTGGAAAATGAGCTGGAGAAGGAAACAGAAAACCATTCTAGTACCTTTGTCAAGAAATCCCCAAATGGGTTGGATACAATGGAAAAAAAAGACTGAAAATTAAATACTATTAAGTATATGTTTTCATATCCAAAGGGTTATTATAATTTCATATTCACCATACCTGTCCAGTTAGCTCAATTAGTAAGACTGTGTTCTTTAAACAAATTAACGCTAACCTGGCTCGCAGACTGATCCCAAATCTATACTGCACATCAATTAAAAATCCAAATGAAGCTCCTTCCCCTGGCTCTGCATTCCTCACCATAGCCTCTAGCTTAATTTTTTTATCTTATGTTCATACATTTATTCTTTCATTCAGCAGGCATTAAATGCCTAATTTGTCCTCAGCCCTGCAGATGATGCAGGGGAGCCAGGTGGAGGGAAAGGGGATGTTGGATAACGTAAAAGACTGATCCCTTCCCCGAGAAGTTAAGTGACTTACCCAGGGTCACAGAGCCAGCAAGTGTTACAGTCAGAACTTGAACCCAGTTCTTACTGTTTCTGAGGCCTGCTCTCCATCCCATACCTCCCTCTCATGTGAAGGGCTGGTCCTTACTGAGTCTCCATAGTATGTCTGGTGCCACACTTAGAAGCACCTGGTTCCATGCTTTACCTGCTCCTTCGTCCTCTCTCACTAATTGGCAGCTGGCCTGCTCTCTAGAGAAAAATGTGAACAGAATTTATTCCCACATAAGCTACCAGGAAAGTTCTGTGCTCCCCGATTAGCACATGCGCAGCCTACCACCACCTCAGTACTTTCACGCCTCTCAAGACGTCCATCACCATGGGTTTTTTCTCCTGATTTTTTTTTTTTGTTGGGTTCTTCCTTCCCATTAGAGATTGTTAAGGAGAAGATGGACATCTGTATTTTACAGCTAGTTGCAATCCTTCCTAACTGGAGATGAGGAGGCAAAGGAGGGGGGAGGACTAGAGGGTCTATCTGGGTCATGTCCAACCATGATGAGTTCCCCCTATCATCATTACTTTCTTCAGCTAGTGCAGACACTACCTTTCGTAGTCCCCAAAGGCAGTGCCATCACCTGTCATCCTCAATTCTGAAACATCCTATTAAGGAGCTGAGAGCTTGATAGGAGGCAATTTCTGCCTAACTTCAAACTAAAAGGAAACCCAAGTCAAAACAGCAATGGTGAGTTATCCAATATGGGAGCACAGATTTTGAGCAGGAGATCATTTTGACCTTTTTTCTGTCACAGACCTCTCTGATAGTCTGGGGAAGCCTTTGGACCCCTTCTCAGAATCATGTTGATAATTGCATTGGATTGCAAAAGAAATCAATTATATTAAAATACAGTTATCAAAATATTCTTAAAAACAAGTTCACAGACACCAGGTTAAAAACCCCTGATTAGTTCAATTCCTTCATTTTACAACTTGCCCGAGGTTACACAGGTGACCTTGAGGTATTTGAACCCAATTTCTCTGTCTCCAAGTCCAGGGCTCTTTCCAAACCCATAGCCCTGCCTAAGACAGCTAACAGGAGTCATGCTCAAGAAATATCCCTGGGTGCCCAGATGATGGATTGATCTACACCCCTTCCTTCCATCAGGGACCTTTCAGATGTCCTCTATATTGGGTTTTATCACCAGGAAGCTTGAATATTGTCCAGGACCTGCTTGTTCTACCTCCCCCAAACACCCCCCATACATAATACATCTATACATACACATATACATATTACATACATGCTTGAGCAGACAATAGAATGGCCTGAAAGGGAAAAGGGTCTTATAGATGAGTTCTTCAGGAAATGAGGGTAAAGGATCCTGTCTAAAGTCCCAGCCTCCAATCTGACTCCAGAAGCCTTTTCAAACCATTTTTGAAGGGTCGAGAAAAGAAAGAGACAGATACTCCCCAAAATTGACCCAATCAGGTCTCTTTCCATAAAGCAGTGGGTGGGAAAATGACAAAAAAGCCTCTCATTGGAACCTCCATTGACTGTTCTACTGTTCTGGGGCCAAGAGGCGGGGGGTGCTTTAGTTAAGCCCCCAACTCTGAAAAAAATAAGAGGAAAGCCCCAGCTGCCACAGTAAGCTACCTTTGTCCGTGGGTTTGGGGAGGGGTGTGTGCGTGGCTCTCAGCCTCTTATTCCTTATGGAATTCAAGCATTCATTCATTCTTTCATGTATTCATTCATTCATCCTTTATTGAGGCTACAGAGGCATGGTTTGGTAGATGTTTCTGGGACCACCGGGACAGAAAATTCAGTGATAGAATGAAACAGGTTTTGAAGAGATAGGACAGCTCTTTCATAGGCTCTTCATTTGGAAGAGGCCATAAAATAAATCTGGTCTAGACCTCTCATTGTACAGAGGAAGAAACTGAGGCACAGAAAGGTAAGGTAGTGAGCTGATGGGATTTGACTATAGGCCCTCTAATTCTATACTCTTTGCCATCCCACACTTGCCAGCCATTGCTTAGGACCCTGATTTAGCTCCTACTGCCTTGGGTTGAAAAATATTTTCACAGAAGGAATGAATTCAGCCTATGAAGAAGACTTTTTGGCCTCAGTTTTTAAACTCAAAGAAGTGTGTATGTTAGCTGCTTGTCATGTGAGTCTTTCTCTGGCTCTGTTTCTTTTTCCTCCTTTTCTCTAAATTAGATAAGAAAAAAAAAATCTTCAGAAAGCAAAATCCACAAGAACGCATAAGGGCCCAGGCAGTGGTGGAAATAGAATACCTTAGTAACTCGATAGCCATGCAATTGTCCTGGGCTCAATGGAGGAATAAGAGTCAAGCGGTCGGCATGATGTAGTAGCAAAAACACTGGCCTGGGAGTCTGGAGATAAAAGACTCCATTTCCAGCACTGCTATTAACTGGTTTTGTCACCTCGGGCTGACAGTCTCAATACCCTCATCTCAAAAATGAGCTTGGCTTTAATCATCTTTAAACTCTAAAGTTCCATGAAAATGCCTCCCTGCAAACCCCCTTTGAAGCCAGAGAACCTTCCTTCTCTGATAAAAATTCTGATTCTCTTGAGAATTCCACTCCTTTATTCCTATGGCTGATGAAAATTTATACTTTAGATTGGTTCCTAACATGAGATCCCCAGACCATACCCCCCCGCCTCGACTCTCAAAGGAGTCTATGGATAGATTTCATGGGGTCTGTGAAACATTATGCCATCCTTCTGATTAACCTTTGGTTTCCTTTGTAATCCTGTGTATTTTATTTTATGTATTTAAAAACATTATTCTGAGAGGGGGGATGGGAAGGGGAGGAGAATAAGTATTTGTTAAGCACCTACTATGCGTCTGGCACTGTGCTAAGCACTGTGCGACTATCTCATTGGATCCATATGTTCTGCCTGACTGCCAGGGACCCTTCCCTGACACAAAAGAGGTTAAAAACCCTGCTCCAGACTATGTTGCTGTTCAGTTGTGTCAGACTCTTCATGACCCCACTTGGACTTTTCTTGGCAAAGATACTGGAGCGGTTTTCCATTTCCTTCCCTAGCTCATTTTCCAGATGAAGAAACTGAGGCAAGCAGAATTTAGTAACTTGCCCGGGTCACACAGCTAGTAAATATCTGAGTCCAGATTTGAACCCAGGAAGATGAGTCTTCCTGACTCCAGGCTTGGCACTCTATCCACTGCACCATCCAATTGCCCACTCTAGTCTATACCATGACATAATTCTGCCTTTCTCTTGGACATGCAATAAATTATATATTATTTTTGGAAACAACACTGTTGTCAAAGTATATGTACACTATGACCAAGGGACTGAGGTGGTAGGGGCCAGTGTACCCTTTGGTGTTTGGTAGAAATGCCTTAAAACTTCTGTTCTTGCTGTGTTTTCTCAGTTAATATCCCTCAATAAGAGCTAATGTATGTTAGTTTATTAAATGAGAGTGGGGCGCTAAACACTGGTCACTCAAGGATATAGGAGAGATACTTTAGTTGGTATTTGGTGTTAGAAGACTGAGTCAATAGCATCAGAAAGATACTCATGATCTCTTAGGGCCATCCTTAGAATTCTGAAAGGGAGTGTAACTAACCAACCTTCTGGGGACTCAACTTATCAGTGAAAGTTGGAGCAGCCAGGATAAGGATTCCCAGAGTTTTCAAGGGCTGCATTTAAATTGTTGCTAAAAAAAAAGGGGTGCTACAGTTTAATAGAAAGGGCTCAGGATTTGAAGTTCTAGTGCTGACACGTAATTGTGTAACCTTTGGCCAAGCCATTTTGCCCTCTGAACCTCAGTTTCTCCAGTTGTAAAAATGAAGAGAAAAGTAATTTTAACTCTCCACACTACAAGGTGGTTGTGAGCATTAGATGAAATACTGTGTGGAAAGCACTGTGTAGCCATTAAATACCTGTAACACTCCCTTTGGGCTCATTCCTCCAATTCCCACTCCATTAGCAGGCCAGGTTCCCAGAAGGCTACTTTCGACTACTCTCTCAGAATTCCATTGACTAACCCCGGGTTTTCTCATACTTTAGCTCCTGTATCTCCAGCACCGTGCTCACTATTATTAATCAACCAGATGAATTCTATTCGCTTGTACAAAAAAGGTTTTTTTGAACAGGCATAACAAGATCAATATTACAAAAACAATTTTCCCTCCCCATTACTGAGGGCACACTCTCCCCTTCCCCTACAAGGTCCTTAGAGAGAATAGGTTCAAAGCTCAAATGCAATGAGTTACATGTGTAGAGAACCCATATGGCCAAAGTATACCTCCCAACTCTTGTCCCTAGGAGTCTTTTTTTCCTCTATTTGTAAAAGTTTTCATGAATTTCCTCTTTGGTGTAGCTCTCTCCTAGGCTTCAAGATTCAGTGTCTTTCTAAAGTCCAAAGCTGGCACTTTTCTCCATAACTAGGAGTTCAAGATCCCTGAAACTGCCATTGTCCATATCCATCTGCAGGTAGACATTGACTTTTATAAGATTTTGAGTTCTAAATTTTTCCCTGTCCCTTCACTCTCCCTTCCTCAAAGTGGCATGCAATCTGATATAGGCTATACATGTATAATCATATTAAACATATTTCCACATTAGTCATGTTGTGAAAGAAGAATCAGAACAAAAGAGAAAAACCATGAGAAAGAAAAAACAAAAAACAACAAAAGAAAGAGAAAATAGTAAGCTTTGATCTGCATTCAGACTCCATAGTTCTTTATATGGACATGGATAGCATTTTCCATCATAAGTCTTTTGGAATTATCTTAGATCATTTCATTGCTTGAAGAGCTAAGTCTAACAAACTCAGTTATTGCACAATGATGCTTTTACTGTGTACAGTGTTCTTCTGGTTCTGCTCACTTCACTCAGCATTAGTTCATATAAGTCTTTCCAGGTTTTTTCTGAAATCTGCCTATTCATCATTTCTTATAGAACAATAGTATTCCATTACATTCATATACCACAACTTGTTCAGCCATTCCCCAATTGATGGGCATCCACTCCATTTCCAATATTTTGCCACCACAAAAAAGGCTGCTATGAATATTTTTGTACATGTGGTTCCTTTTCCCTTTTTTATGATCTCTTTGGAATATATACCTAGTAATGGTATTGCTGGATCAGAGTATGAACAGTTTTATAGCCCTTTGGGCATAGTTCCAAAATTTCTCCAGAATGGTTAGATCAGTTCACAACTCCACCAACAATGCATTAGTGCCCCAATTTTCCCATATCTTCTCCAACATTTATCATTGTTCTGTTTTGTCACGTTAGCTAATCTGATAGGTGTGATGTGGCACCTCAGAGTTGTTTTGATCTGCATTTCTCTAATCAATAGTGATTTAGAGCATTTTTTCATATGACTGTATTTAGCTTTAGTTTCTTCCTCTGAAAACTATGTGTTCATATCCTTTGACCATTTATCAATTGGGGAATGACTTGTATTCTTATAGATTTTACTCAGTTTTCTATATTTATTTAGAAATAAGACCTTTATCAGAGACTCTGGCTGTAAAAGTTGTTTCCCAGCTTTCGGCTTCCCTTCTAATCTTGGTTGCATTGGCTTTGTTTGTGCAAAACCTTTTAAATTTAATGTAATCAAAATTATCCATTTTGCATTTCATAATGTTCTCTATCTCTTGTTTTCTCATAAATTCTCCCCTTCTTCATAGTTCTGATAGACTATTCCTCGATCTCCTAATTTGCTTATAGTTTCACCCTTTAAGTCTAAATTGTGTACCCATTTTGACCTTATCTTGGTATGTGTTGTAAAATGTTGGTCTATGCCTAGTTTTTGCCATGCTGTTTTCTAGTTTTCCCAGCAGCTTTTCTCAAACAGTGAATTCTTATCCCAGAAGCTGGAGGTTTTGGGTTTATCAAACAGTAGATTACTATAGTCATTGACTACTGTGTTTTATGTACCTAACCTATTCCATTGATCCACCACTCTGTTTCTTAGCCAGTACCAAGTAGTTCTGATGATTACTGCTTTATAATACAGTTTTAGATCTGGTATGGCTACGCTACCTTCCCGTGCATTTCTTTTCGTTAATTCCCTTGAATTCTAGACTTTTTGTCCTTCCAGATGAATTTTGTTATTATTTTTTCTAGCTCTATAAGATAATTTTTTGGTAGTTTGATTGCTTTGGCATGAATAAGTAAATTAATTAGGTAGAATTGTCAAGTTTATAATATTAGCTCAGTCTAACCATGACCAACTGATATTTTCCAATTATTTAGATCTGACTTTATTTATGTGAAAAGTGTTTTGTAATTGTGTTCATATAGTTCCTGGGTTTGTCTTGGCAGGTAGACTCCCAAATATTTTATATTGTCTAGTTATTTCAAATGAAATTTCTCTTTCTATCTCTTGCTGCTGGGCTTTGTTAGTAACATATAGAAATGCCAATGATTTATGTGGGTTTATTTTATATCCTGCAACTTTGCTAAAGTTGTTAATTACTTCAAGCAGTTTTTTAGTTGATTCTCTAGGATTCTCTAAGTATACCATCATATTATCTGCAAAGAGTGATAGCTTTGTTTCCTCATTGCCTATTTTAATTCCTTCAATTTCTTTTTCTTCTCTTTAGCTAAAGCTAACATTCTTCTCTTACAGCTAAAGCATTCATCAGTCCTTTTGACACCTCAGTCAATTAGAAGACTTCATTATCACATGGGTTTCCTCCCCAACTGTCCATGCAGTCAATTGAACTATAAGCAGCCAGTAGATGTTGTATTTGCTCTATGCCCCCAAGGAAAGGCAAAACTGAGCATGCTCCAAGGCTTGAGTCATTAGTCAGTCTCCCCATTATATACACTCCATAAACATGAACTAGCACCATGGTGATTGATGATATAACAGACATTGGTTTATCATGTTTTCCTCCTAGAGAAGGCAAGGAAATCATAGGACCAGAGGGATTTAAAAAATGACATTTTACCAATTGTTATTATACCTGTTCCTTCCTGGAACTTCAGATTATGGCAAATATTTTGCAGACTCTATCAATTAACTCTAAAAGATGCCCTTTGAGGACTGTAACTGTCTTAAACTTTATTTCACAGAGGACAGTTTACAGAGATCACAGGATCTACCTGAAGCCTTGTGGTGAGTTACAGTTAGAAGCATTACTATTATCCATAAGGTCTACAACTGAGCTTTTTTCTTGCTTTTCTGAGCCAGGTGGCTGGTGTAACTGAATTCCTATATGCTCCCTCTGTTCCCTCTGTCTCTTTTCTTTCCTGGAAAGAGTGAAGCAAGAAATTCTATGGACTGTTGGGTGGGGGCAGGGGGGAAGGTACTGGCTGCCTTGACTCTCACCTGGTTACCATATGCTCACGAGCACATGCTACCTCTCATTCTTTTGTTTGTGTTTTTGTTTGAATCATTATTCCAAAATACGGGTGCTTGTTGACCCAAGCAGGTGTAGAGTGTGGGATGGGCTTTTGCTCTGTATTGATTACCTCTGACCTGATTTCTGGAGCTAAGGGCAGATCTGCCTTCCAGGTCCATCTCTGACTCACGATTTGGCCTTGAGCAGTCCACCTCTCTGATTTGTTTCCTGCTCCTTGTTGTTACTGACTAGACTGTTTGATGCATTGAGTAATTAGCCAGGTAGGCTATGGCAAGCCATCAATTACCATCCAGGGTTTTATTACTGCCACAGGTGCCATGGTTACCAATTTTATCCACACACCATTCCAAGGAATTTACTCCTGCTAGCAGAAGAAATCAAGTCAAGCAATTCAGATCCAAGATGTCGGAAACAATTCTCATTAGCAGAGCATCTCAAAATTGAAACCTAAAACTCATTTGCTAACTGCTGACTAATGCACACAAGAGAGAAAACAAACCTCTCAATGTAGCTTTTAAAGCCTGGAACTCTTTGCTAAATGTTTCTTGCCTCTGTGAATCACAGACCTCCAAGGAATTGAGGGAACTCAGTCCAATCCATTCTCCCCTGTTCCAGCAGGACCATTCTTGAGTCATTGCAAATAACTTTGGCTTTATCCCGCGTGTAAAGACTTCTAGAGAAGAGGATTGCATGACCTCCTCAGCAGCATTCCAATGTTTAATAATCCCTAGCTTCAAGGACATTTTCCTTACATCTAAATTAGCCCCCAATGCTGCAATTTAAACTAATTTTCTATCTTCAATGTAAATGTAGAACTGCTAGTTCTATATCCCTTGTATTCATAATAATTTATTCAATAAGCATTTATTAAGCACCAAGTGAGTGCCAGGAATTGCTGTTGTTGTTGGCCAGTCATTTCAGTTGTGTTTGACTCTTCATGACCCCATTGGGGGTTTTCTTGGCAAAGACTCTGGAGTGATTTGCCATTTCCTTCTCCAGCTCATTTTCCAGATGAGGAAACTGAGGCAACAGGGTTAAATGACTTGCCCATAGTTAGTAATTGTCTTGTCCTGGATTGAACTCATAAAGATGAGTATTTCTGACTCTAGGCCTGGCACTCTATCCATTGCACCACCTAGCTGCCAGGTGCCAGAGCTACAAAAACAGAAGAACAGTCTCTGCCCTCAAGGAGCTTATATTCTGTCAATAAGACAACATAGATATATAGAAGTAGTAACAGTATGTGTTAGCAATGCAATCCCCACATGGATTTTGGAGCATGAGCAGCATTCTGTCACTGGTCCTCTCACCGCGTGGTGAAAAGGGGACTTTTTGATTGTCTGTGGAGTCAGAACTGGAGTACGTTCAAAAGGTACTACCCAGATCTCTTGGGTTGGTGTCTGAACAAGCTGCTGGGGACCTCTGGGTGGAAGAGGGAGTCTCGAGCTCTCTGTCATCCAGAGCCAGCACGAAGCCAAAGCCGAGAGAACTATCACTCTACTGTTGATTCTATCAGGGTTATATCTATGCTTTCCATAGGTGAAAGGGTATTATGACTTCCAAAGGTCAGAATGGCAAGCCACCAGAGGTAGCTGGAGTCTATGTCAATATGTGCTACCCTCCAGATGGTGAAGAAGGAGTATCAAGCAACCTGTCTGATCCAGTCTAGAAGTAGCTGAAACATAGCTCATCCAGCAGCTAGGGTACATTTGGAAGTCCAATTACTGAGACCAATGCTGTAAGTTTGAGCTCACTCTCCCCAGGATCCTCTGAGGTAGTGTAGGGAGAGAATACAATGTTTGTACTTCTCAGTAAATATACCATTATAAAAGCTAATTGATGTTAATTGGTTAAATGGAACTGTATGAATTATATATGTCTAACAGTGGGGAAAACACCCCAGAATGAGGGATTAAACTGGGCCTGGAATTGAAAAGTCAAAGAAGACCAGTCTGTATTTCATTTGGGAAACTACAATATTTTCAATGATCCCAAGCTGCTTGATCTGCAAAAGCCACTCTTTTTAATCTCAATATTCTCCCAGTGATGCTGTGAATCGTGGAATCTTAGAGGAATCAGCACTTCACATGACCCAAAGGACAGGAGAAAGGCAGATGGTGGGTCTCAGTTGGCTGTACCGTGGCACTAATAATAATGGGCACACAAGAAGCAGCCTAAGGCTTACGGTCCATAGTGTGTGGAGCTGGTTGGGACCTCTATTGGTTGGGTAAAATCAAATGAGTTTGTTCTGTATTCCATGTTTAACACATGCATTGTGATTCTTGTATGATTAAAATATTCAAATATCCAATCTGGCCAATTGGGGAATCCCATCCAGATATTTCCTTATTGCTAGTTCATTGTCTAGGACTTCACTTCTAGATGCCTGATTGCCACAAGCATGGCACCAGCTAGGCTGCCAAATGGCCAGACAAAGCTCAATTTTCAAAAACATCAATGAAATGTTGCCATTTCTCCGACACCCAGCTTGACCTTGCAGCCAGCAGTCACTGGCCCCTTGGGCCACCTGGCTTTGTAACTTTTCACTGATCTGAAGCTGCCTACCTAGAGACAAGGAAAATGAGAACATGGCCTAGCTCTATAAGAATTCCAGCTGAGGACAATCCGATAGAAAGACCATCAGCTCAAACACATGAGCTCTCAACTGAACATACTACATGAGAAGGCTCCTTTCCAGTAGCATGTTGGCAGAAGCCCTGTCTTTTTTTTTTTGTTACTATCAGCGCATCTCTGTTCTATTCATAGCTTTCCAACACACATACCATCATGTACCATGTAAGTGATATTTCTCTCTGCGTGTGCATATATATGCATGTATGTACATATATGTATGTGCTTATTATATACACATGTGTATATGTATTCATATATATACACTATATATACATATATGAATTTTTTCAATAATGGTTTTATGATTCAAAAGCAAGTCTACTTGTTACTTTGGATATCAGGAACCTAAATAAGAGTTAATGATCTGACACAGAACCACATAGATAAACCCTCTTCTAACATCCTCAAGGACACATGATTACAAAAGATGGTACGTCACTCATATAGCTGGAGTGAGGGGTAACCAGTGGGCAGCCAGGGGTGAAATGGTATCCTTGAAATATGGGAAAAGGCCAGAGGAAGGCCCGCAGCACACCGAGGGGCTCTTCTCTGGAGGGTTAGCAGAAAGACATGGACGAGAATCACACAGGAAGGTATGGAGGGAGGCCTTATTATTTGCCTAGACTTACTGATTCTGCTTCCACAAAATGTCTTGATAAGATTCCCTTCTCTCCACCCAATCAGCCTCAACCCTATTTACAATCTTCATCACCTCTCACATGGACTATTGCAGCAGTTTTCTAATCGGTCTCCCCACCTCTAGCCTCTCTTTACTCCAGTCCGCTCTCCACATGGCTGTTAAGTTGATTCTGAAAACACAGATCCCAAAATGGTGCCTTCCTCCCCCACTTAACAGTCTTCAGTGGCTCTCTATTGCCTCTAGGACAAAATTAAAATCCTCTGACTAGCAGTTAGAGGATACCACAAAATACCTAAGATCTACTTCTTCAGCTTTATTTCATATTATTCCCCTTCATGTAGTCTCTATCCTGGTCAAACTGGTATGCTAATTGTTCCCTCTATATAATAGCCTTTGCCTGCTCTGGGTGGTACTCATGTCTGGAACGGACCCCATCCAAACCTCCAGCTCATAGAAGCCTTCAAAGCACAGTTCAAGTATGGACTTCTCCTTGAAGCTTATCTTGAACACTGCCCATCCTTTCCTTTCCCCTCCACCCCCAATACACACACACACACACACACACACACACACACGCACACACACACATACATGCACGCACATGCACACACATGCACACATGCATGCACACATGCACATTCACATGCACACACACTGCGTGTGTTTATCTGTGTGCATGCTGTATCCCATCCTATAGAATGAAAGCTTCCTGAGGGCAGGGACTATGCTATTTTGGACTCTGTATCACTAACTCCTAGCATAGTGGCACATAAAAGGTACTTAATTAATGCTTGCTGAATTGTGTAATTGAAATACAAGGAGTTGCACCAGTGAAGGAAATCCCCACACTAACATTATCATGACTGCCCCCTAAATAGCCTATTTAAGAATTAATATTTGCAAATAACACCCTCAAGGTTATACATTTAAGGGATTATTTTTTGGCATCAAAAGGTTCTATAACTTGAAGAAGCGGATGTTATTTTCAACTGTCCTCTCTCTGAACATTAAGGATATTTCATCTAATTCCCACAGAAAATTCTATACCAGTGGTTTAAAAAAAAAGCTAGAAGTGAAGTTGGTAACTGATATTTCCAAATAGCTGAACTCCAGAAGGATTAATAGTGCCACTTTACTTAATTGTTTGGATTTGTGATGCATTTTCTCTATGGGTTATGAAAGCAATTATTACAAAATAAACTACTTGTGTCTCCATTATTATAAAACGTTCACTCTAATGGCACTAACGTTCCAGGTAGGGGGTCTTTTTAAGAACTTAATGTTTTTGGAATTGTTTCCGCCTCCTGGAGCTGCTCAGTATGGAGTCACAGTGAATTATTTCCCAAATATGGCTCCTTGCCTTCTTTCTAAGTTTCTATATTAAGGTGGGAATTTTTAACAGAAAAGCAATTATCCTAAAGAAAGGAGAAAAGTTCCGGGTTCTTCAAAGAGACTTCAGAGCTCACCCAGGCAAGTTTATCCACACTATGAGGATGGGGACAGGAGGAATGATGATCCCCTGAGGACCATATATCTCTGGAGAAGGGCCAGTAAGATGAATGCAGTGGCACCCCCCTGATTTCAAGGGACAAGGATTCCCTATAAAGAAAAACCACCCTAATGCTTTTTTTATGATGCTTAAAAGTAGTTATACAGGAGACTAAGCCTCCCATTGCATAAGGAGAGGCTGTGTGGAATAAGTATGCTTTGGATATGGAGTCCAAAGCCTTGGGTTTGAATTCCTCCTCCAGTATTTTGCTTTTGTTATTGTTCAATCACTTTAGTTGTATCTAACTCTTCATAACCCCATTTGGGGTTTTCTTGGCAAAGATACTGGAGTGGTTTGCCATTTCCTTCTCCAACCCATTTTCCAGATGAGGAAACTGAGACAAAAAGAGTTAAGTGACTTGCCCAGGGTCACACAGCTAGTAAGTGTCTGAGGCCACATTTGAACTCAGGTCCTTCTCACTGCAGGCTCAGTATTCTATTGACCAAGCTACTTAGCTGCCCTAAATTATTCTATACACAAGAAAATTGATGAACGTAAGAGGCATGAGGTACTCTACACATTATGTTGCTGTCGCTGTTCAGTCATGTTTGATTCTTCATGACCCCATTTGGAGTTTTCTTGGCTGAGATTCTAGAGTGGTTTGCTGTTTCCTTCTCTAGTTCATTTTCCAGATGAGGCAAACAGGGTTAAGTGACTTGCCTGGGGTCACACAGCTAGTAAGTGTCAAGTGTTTGGTCAGAGGCCAGATTTGAACTCAGGTCCTCCTGACTTCAGGGCCGTTGCTCTATCCCTGAGGACAGATTTGAACTCAGGAAGATGTCTTCCTTATTCCAGATTCAGCACTTTATGCACTATGGCACCACATAGATGCCTGTAATATTTTGCTACCTTTGTGATATTGGACAACTCATTTCCCCTCTATGGGCTTCATTTTTTTCATCCGTAAAATAAGGGTATTGAATTGCATGAATTCTGAGTCTCTTTTTAGGAGGCAGTGTGGGGGGCTAGAGAGAGGATGAGTGGAATCATAATCCAGAGCTTCAAACCCTGGCTTTGTGACTTATTACCACTTACTGTACTCTCACTTTCTTTTTAACTCTTCGCAATCTAGCTTTCAACCTCATCATTCAATGGAAACTGCCCTTTCCAAAGTTACTAAGGATCTCTTAATTGATAAATCTAATGATCATTCCTCTTTATCCCTCTGCAGTCTTTGTCTGCCTCTCTCTTCTCTCTGAGTTTCTCTCCCTATTCTCCTACCTGTCTAATCCATCCTTTTCTGTCACCTTCACTGAATCCATCTCACACCCACTAACCATGGGAGAAACTTCTTGGACTCTTCTCCCTCTATACTAGTTTATTTGGTGAATCCATCCACTCCCATGGTTTCAGTTATTATCTCTACTCTAATTAGGAGAACCTGTAGGAGGAGAACCAGGAGAGAAGGGTGTCATGAAATCCTGAAAGGAAAGGGAGTAGATCATAGGCATCAGTGTCAAATGCAGCAGATAGTCTGAGAAGGATTGGGACTGAGAAAAGACCGTTAGATTTGGCAAATAAGAGCAGTTTCCATTAAATGGTGAGATTGGAAGCTATATCGTGAAGGGTTGAGGAGTAGTCAATCAGAGGAGAGAAAGTGGAGGCAATGAATGCACAGGTGTTTTTTTAATGAAAGTGAGGAGAGAAAGGGAGAAGATATTCAAGGATTTTTTTAAGGATAGGGGACTTGTGCATCTTTGAAGGTAGGAAGGAATGAATAGATAGGGAGAGGTTGAAGATTCATGAAAGAAGGGATTATGGAAGATGTAATCTTCGAAAGAAGATGAAAGGCAATGGAATTAAAGACTCATGTAGGAGTTTTGGCCTCAGCATGGAAAAGGGACCATCTCTTTGTCAGACATTTGGAGAAAGGAGGAAAGAGTGGGAGAAGATGTCAAGGGGTTTGAAATAAAGATGGAGTGAAGAAAGTGTTCCCATAAAATGTCCTCAATTTTCTTAGTAAAGTAAGAGGTGAGATCCTCAGCTAAGAGAGAGGGGAAGAGGGAAGTATGAGAAGCTTGAGGGAGAGGGAGGCAAAGATTTGGAGTAACTTCTGTAGGGGGTGGGATAGGGAATCTAGAAAGGACTGTCTTGCTTCGGTGAAGATCCAGTTGAAATTGAGTAGCATAAATCTGTGGATAGTGTTGGACTTGGAATCCGGATGACTTTAAAAAAAACATTTATTTTATATTTTATTTTTTCTCAATTAATGTAAACAAAAATTTTAAACACTCATTTTTAAAAATTTCAAGTTCCAAATTCTCTCCCTCCCTCCTTCATCTTCCCCTCCTGGAGAAGGGAAGCTGTTGTTATTTGTCCTTTGTTCAAAGAGGACCAATAACATCACAAGGATGATGTCTTGACTTGCACGTGAATTAGATATGAGTAGGGCAGAACTGCACAGTCATCAGTCTCATTCTCTCCTCCAGAGTCATAGATGTCCAGGGGCAAGACAACGGACAAACCGACTGGCAATGGGCCAGGGTGCCAGCAATTTGATATAGATTATGTATGCCATCATGCAAGACATTTCCATATTACCCATTTTTTTTTAGGCAATTGGGGTTAGGTAACTTGCCCAGGGTCATACAGCTAGTAAGTGTCAAGTGTTTGGTCTGAGGCCGGATTTGAACTCAGGTCCTCCTGACTTCAGGGCCAGTGCTCTAACCACTGCGCCACCTAGCTGCCCCATATATTACCCATTTTTGAAGAAATGTAAGCAGTTTATCTTTATTTGTCCCATTATCATTGTTTGTTCATGTTTACCTTTTTATGTTTCTCTTATTTCCTATGTTTGAACTTCAAAGTTTGTACACATTTCTAGTTGTTTTATCAGGAATTCTCGGAGGTCTCCCATTTCATTAAAGGTCTACATATAGCATTACATTTGGTCTTGCTGGGTAAGTTATTCTTGGCTGTTAGCCAATATCCTTTGTCTTCTGAGTGTCGGATTCCAAATTCTCTGTTCCTTTTTAGCTGTGCCTGCTAAAGCATGTGTGACTTTTTAAAAATTAAATATTTTGGGGCAGCTAGGTGGCACAGTGGATAGAGCAAAAGCCTTGGAGTCAGGAGGACCTGAGTTCAAATCCGGCCTTAGACATTTGACATTAACTAGTTGTGTGACACTGGGCAAGTCACTTCACTCCTATTGTCTTGTAAAAAAATTAATTAAATATTTTATTTTTTCCCAATTATATGTAAAAAATTTTAACATTCATCTTTTAATTTTTGAGTTCAAAATTCTCTCCCTCCTTCCCTCTTCTACCCCCTCCTTGAGAAAGCAGGCAATTTGATATAGACGTACGCAGTCATACAAAACATATTTCCATATTAGTCATGTTGTAAAAGAAAACACAGGAAAAAAACATGAAAAAAATAAAGTAAAAAAGAGTATGCTTTGACCTCTACTGACTCCATCAGTTCCCATTTTTCTTCATAAGTCCTTCAAAATTGTTTTGTTTCATTGTATTGCTGAGAATAGCTAAGTCATTCACAGTTGATCATTGCAAAATATTGTTATTACTGTGCACAATGAGTTCCTCATTCTCTTTATTTGGCATCAGTTCATGTAAGTCTTGTCATTTTTTTTTCTGAAACTACCCCCCTCATAATTTCTTATAGCATAACAGTATTCCATCACAATCACATACCACAGCTTGTTCAGCCATTCTCCCAACTGATGGGCATCCTCTCAATTTCCAGTTCTTTGTGACCACAAAAAGAGCTGCTATAAATTTTTTTGTCCATATATGTCCTTTTTTTAAAAATTTCTTTGGGATACAGATATAGTAGTGGTATTTATTGCTGTGTCAAAAACTATATGCACAGTTTTGTAGCCCTTTGGGCATAGTTCTAAATTGCTCTCCAGAATGGTTGGATCTGTTCACAACTCCACCAATAGTGCATTAGTGTCTCAATTTTTCCATATCCCCTCCAACATTTGCCATTTTTATTTTCTGTCATATTAGCCAATCTGATAGGTGTTAGGTTGCACCTCAGAGTTTCTTTAATTTTCATTTATCCAAATAACAGTTATTTAGAACATTCTAAAATATGACTATCTAGATAATTTTGATTTCTTTGTCAGATAACTGCCTGTTCATATCCTTTGACCATTTATCAACTGGGGAATTCCTATTCTTATAAATTGGGGATTCATGTTCTTATAAATTTGACTCAGTTCTCTATATACTTGAGAAATGAGGCCTTTATCAGAGAAACTTGCTGCAAAAAAAAATGTTTTCCCAATTTGAAATCAGAAAGACTTAAGTTTGAATCCTGCTTCAGACACCTACTAGCTGTGTGGTTTTAGGCAAGTCACTTAATTGCTCTCAGCCTTCGCTTCTTCATCTACAAAATGTAATAGTACCTCCCTCCCAGGGTTGTTGTGCAGATCAAAGGGTATAACATATGTAAAAGACTTTGAAAAGCTTAAAGCCCCATAGAAATGCTAGTTGTAGTAATAGTAGTTGTAGGTGGTGGTTGTAGTAATAGTAGGTAGGTAGGTAGTAGGAGTAGTAGTAATAATAGTAGTAGTAATAAGTAGTAGTAGTAGTAAGTAGTAATAGTAGATAGTAGTAGTAAGTAGTAATAGTAGAAAGTAGTAGTAACAGGTAGTAGTAGTAGTAGTAGTACTAGGTAGTGGTATATTAGTAATAGCTACTACTACCTACTAGTAGCAGTAAGTAGTAGTAGGTAGCAGTGATAGTAGTACTAGTAGTAGGTAGTAGGTAGTAGTAGTAGTAATAGTAGAAGTAATAGTAGTAGTAGTAAGTAGTAATAGTAGACAGTAGTAGTAAAAGGTAGTAGTAGTAGTAGTAGTAGTAATAGTACTAAGTAGTAGTGTATTGATAATAGTAGTAATAACTACTATTATCTACTAGTAGCAGTAAGTAGTAGTAGTAGTAATAGGTAACAGTGATAGTAATACTAGTAATAGTAGGTAGTAGATAGTAGTAGTAGTAGTAGTAATAGCAGTAGTAGTAAGTAGTAATAGTAGTAATAATAGGTAGTAGTAGTAACAGGTAATAGCAGTTACTTAGTACTATTAGTAGTACTAAGTAGTAGTAGTAATAGGTAGTAGATAGTAGTAGCTGTAGGTAGTAGTAATAGTAGTATTAGCAATAGTAGGTAATAGATAGTAGTAGTAGTTGTAGTAGTAATAGTAACATACCCACTCAGATTGTGAAAAGTCCTCCAGCCAATAGCCAGTAGGAGTAGAGGAGATGGATAGTTCAGCAAGAGATGGGTCATAATAGGAACAAAGTAGAATGTGGCATATTAGAGAGAACTCTAAATTAGGAGTCAGAAGATCTGGTTCCTCAACTCTATTGCTAACTAACTGGGTGACTTTAAATAATTCAGGCGACCTCTTTGGGCCCCAGTTTCCTCATCTGTAAAACAAGGGAATTGGATTTCTAGCTCTAACCTTTTATGTGTGATTCAATGCCATACTCAGACTAAAATCCGTATTAAAGGGTTGATGACTGATAGTAGGGTCTCTTCCCCCTTATCCATCATCTCCTGTCAATATCAACTTGCCATTATCCCTCCAACTCTTATGTTCTCTGCTCAGATGGCTGAGGAAGTATGTTTTCACTTTTCTGTAGAGAGAATAAATGAGCTAGGACAGACTGGTGAAATGCTATGACAGGTGGCCAATGGCCTGTGTTACTTGAAAAGCACTGCAAAGACTCCCCTGACTCCCCACATACTAGATTTCTTTACCCCCAAACCTTCCCAACTGTCTGCTAAAACTTCCCCAACCATCTGTCAGCATCAGAAATTCCTGTCCTTCTGGAAGGCATTGGGTATTTAAGAGACTGAAAGGGTAGGGTGGAAAACTCAAAACCTATTATGGGTTAATGGTTTAGGGGAGTAGGTGACAGCCAGTTAAGAACAAGATATGAGCCTGGGGAGGATCGTTTTTAAGGGAACTGCAAGAGGTGGAAGGAGAAGGAAGAAGACGAATTTGGGGGGACTGCAGCCCCAGTGATCTGTAAAAATAAATTGCTTCCAGACATCAGTGTTCTGCCTCACAGCACTACTGGTCTGCCCTTGAGAGAACTAGCCAGGTCCCATGGCCATGCTTTCCTGCATTTATTTATCACTAATTCCTAAGATGTGCATCTGGTTTATGCCTATGCCAAAGTATCAAGCCAAGGAGACAAATGCGGGGAGTTTTCACAAAGTAGCTAAGTGGCATGGTGTGTGAGAATGCTGGATTGGAGTCAGGTAGACCTGAATTCAAATCCCGTGTGCCCCTGGGTAAGTCATTAACTTCTCTCAGCCTCAGTTTCCTTAGCTCAAAATGAGGATAATAACAGTACCTATCTCACAGAGTTATTGTAAGAATCAAATGAGATTAACATGTGCAACGTTTTGCTAACCTTAAAGTGCTAACTAAATTCTAGCTATTATTATTAATGTGTATAATGTGAGATAAGTGCAAAAAAAAGGGGGTTCCAGACAAAACACTGGGAGAAATCTGAAGAAAAGGAAAGTACTTCAAACTGGGAAAAGAGGGAAGCTGAAGGAATCAGTCCTTCCCTTCTAGTTGGGGACCCAAATTGGGGAGATAGGGCTGATACAGGTGAAGCACCAGATCCATCACCCTTTCTATCATACCACAACCACAAAACAGTAGTGATGCCTACAACTCCACAGGGTTAACTAACTTCTTGAAATAAGGGGTAATTGTTATTTTTATGATTTTCCTTTAATTGCACTAAGACATAGTAGAAACCACATTGGATAGAAAGACAGGAGACCTAAGTCTTAGTCTTGGCTCTCTCTGCCCATAATTTGCTATATGACCTTGGACAAATCACTTCATCTGTTTGGCCCTCAGTTTACCCCTCTGTAAACATGGGGGTCGAATTAGATCATCGCTGAGGTTCCTTCCAGTTACAACATTCTAGAATTCTAGGAATTTATAATCATGATTAAATTTCCCAAGAACTTGCTTTCCCATAGGCAAAGGGACTAGTAATAATTGTTTGTTGTTGTAATACAAGGAAAGAAGAAAGTATCACTTTGTGGGAGTCTCCCAGATCTTGCACCATGGAACTTGGAGCTAATGTCAGATGCTTTCAGAGGAGAGTGTTGGCCTCTGAAGAAGTGCTGTAATGAATCTTGGTTTAAAGAAGCCAGAAACATTCCATCCTGTTCATGTTATACTTCTTCAGAATTCTGGGAGAAAGATAAGAAGATGGAATCAGAGTGAAAAAACAGCAACTACTGCTCTTGACCTGTGTTCAGGACATCTCAATGTGTCCCTTATCTTCCATCATATCTACCATGTCTTCTCTTTCTAACCTGAGATTCAGCCTTGCTTGGGGTTGAAAGGAGGTGGTAGCACCAAAGAGATCATATGAATGAGCAAAGGCCAAGTAGGCAGAAGGCCTGAGTTCTAATCCTAGCTCTGCCATTATCAGCTGTGTAACATTTGGATAAATTACTTAATCTTTCTGGTTCTCCGTTTCTTCATTCAGTTCCATTCTGCAAGCTTTGATTAATGTCTATACTGTGTCAAGTGCTGGGTACACAAAGATACAAGCAAAGCAATGACTGCCCTCAAGGAACTTCCATTCTACTCCAAGAGGGATGAAAATAAAAGGTACACAGAGAAGTAAATAGAGATAATTTGAGAAGAGAGAGGGCACGAACAACTCAGGGTGCGGTGTCAGTGAAGGCTTCCCTGAGAAGTTTGCACTTAAGCTGAGCTTTGAAAGAATATAAGAATTCTGAGATGAGGAAGAAATGCATTCTAAACATGGAGAGGCCTCATAAAATACCTGGAAGTTCAAGGAATAACTAGTTTAGTTTGGCTGCAACACCGAGGGCATGCAGTGAGCAATGAGAAGTAAGACTGGAAAAGAAAGTTGGACCGAGACTGTGGAGGGTCTTAAATGTCAGACTGATGAGAGGTTCATATATATATTCGTATTTCATCTGGGAGGCAATAGGGAGTCACTGAAAGTTTTGAACGAGAGAATGACATTGTCAGGTGGCTTAGGAAGATTTTTTTTGACAAGTGTAGATGAAGGATTGGTGAGAGGGAAGAGGGGAGGCAGAGAGACCAATTAAGCTGTTGTGGTAGTCCAGGACTAAACAAGGATAGAGGCAATGTGAGTGGAGAAGAAGGAGCAGATGTGAGAGCGGTTGTAGAGGCAGAATAAGCAGGATACAGCAACTGGTTAGGAGTTGAGATCAGTGAGATGGCACAAGGGGCAGCAAAGTGGCACCGTGGACAGAGAGCCAGGCCTGAAGTCAGAATGATCTGAGTTCAAATGCAGCCTCAGACACTTACTAGCTGTGTGACCCTGGGCAAGTCACTTAATTCTGTTTGCCTCAGTTTCCTTATCTGTAAAATGACCTAGAGAAGGAAATGGCAAACTACTCCAGTATTTTTGCCAAGAAAACCCGAAATGGGGTCACGAAGAGTCAGACACAACCGGAATGACTGAACAACAACGTAGGTATGGAGGAGGCAGGAAAAGGCAGGACAGAAGAGTCAAGGACATCTCCAAAGCTAGTAAAGTATTTATTGAGGAGGATTGTAGAGCTACCCATAGAAATGAGGAAGTTTTAAGGAAAGATATGTTTAGGGGAGTAGGTGATGAATTTGGTTTTGAACCTGTTGAGTTTAAGGTGCTAGTGGGTGATGTCCAGCAGGTAAATGGAACAGGGCATTGGGCCTGGAATGAGGAAGAAATGAGTTCAAATCTAGCCTCAGACACAGACTAGCTGTGTAACCCAGGGCAAGTTACTTAACCCCTGTTTGCCTCAGTTCCTCAATTGTAAAATGGGCATAATTCCAGGACCTACCTCACAGGTTTGTTGTAAAGATGAAATGAGATAATATTTGTAAAGCACCTAGCAGCGTGCCACATAGTAGGCATTATATAAATGCTTATTCTCTTCCCTTTCCTTCCCCTTCCCCCTTTTGAGATGAGCTAACATGAATTTAGAGTGGATTTCCTGCTTTTAGCAGTTTGGGAATCAGGACAGAGAAGGGATATTGTTGGAGTAACCCATGGCTGTGTGTTGATAAGCATGAATGGAAGCAGGACAAAGGGACAAAAGGATTTTAGGGTGGAGATAATGCATAATTGCTCTGGTTAAGTGTAGAGTAAGATTATTGAGCGAGCCAACTGAGAACAGAACAGAGGGGGGTGTACTGGGAGAACTGGGTATGATAGAGTTAGAGATGCTGAGTTTGAATCCCAGGTTGTTTGCTCAAGTCACTTGACTAACTTGGACCTCAGTTTCCTGATCTGTAAAATGGAAGGAGTTGGACTCCAGGTCCCCTAAGTTCCCTTCTAGCTCCAAAACTATGATCCTATGACTGAATATCAAGAAGAGGAAGAGTGAGGCAAAGGGAGAGATGGAAAGACAGGCAGTTTTGATCAGAGAAGGGAACTTGGAAGTTCAAAATCATCCTTAAAACAAGGGAGCTGAACTAGATAATCTGCATGGTCCCTTCCAACTCTAAGACCCTGAGAGCCTGACTCAGTCACTGGCCTACTGCTGTATGACCTTGGAAAAGTCAATTCTCTGTGGCCTCAGCTGGTATTTCTGCAAAATGAGGGAGTCAGACCAAGTGATCTCTTCTAAGGTCCTTTGTGGCTCTAATGACTTATATTAATAGGTCTCTATTAATAGGTCTCCACAAACTCTATCCCTTCACCCAGGAAGATGGAAGATTCTCAGGCTCTTGTGAGACTAGACAAGCCCAGCAGCACTTTCTGAAACAGACAGCTGAACCAAGGAATTCTTGTCACCTCCTTTCCCAGGATGTACCTAGTGAAGTATAGAGGAGACTTCATCTGAGCCATCGTCATCTCAGCATATGTTCCAAATTGTCTACTTAATTGACATCTTCATAGTTAACACTCTTTTCAGGTATGGTCAGGGAGGCTAAGTCATCACTGTGGCCCCTGGAGATGGCCACCATGGATCATTTCCCATCTCTTGGAACATTGCCATCTGGTGAAAAATGTTCTTGACACAGCCTTGGTTTTGTCTTAATGAAGTCTCACTCTGGGTCCCAGAAGAGCTTCCTTCACTCAGCTCTAATGTAGTTTCTTAAATTCAGTCACTGTATTTACCAAATGTAACTTGTACCCCCTGAGGGATATTTCAACATTCTTTTCTTAGGCTCTGACTGGCTCCTGACAGTTAAACACCCCATTCCTCAGCTTTTCCATCCACACTACTGTGTGGTTGGGAAGGTTAACACTTGGGAACCCCAACGCTTGGGAACCCCATGCTTTCCACATCATCTCACACTTCTTGCCTGCCCTTTGGTTCTTTGCAGGGATGTTAGACAAAAATTGACCGGGGTAGGGGCAGCTAAGTGGCGCAGTGGATAGAGAACCGACCCTGAAGTCAGGAGGACCTGAGTTCAAATCCAGCCTCGGACCAAACACTTGACACTTGCTAGCTGTGTGACCCTGGTTAAGTCACTTAACCCCAACTGCCTTAAAAAAAAAGGCTAAAATATCCATATCCTTTGACACATATATTTCACTGGTAAATATATACATAAATTTTTAGTCCATCTCCAGGGGCCACATTGATGACTTAACCTCCCTGACCATAACTGAAAAGAGTGTTAACTATAAAGATGTCAATTAAATAGACAATTTTTTGTCCATTCTTTGTAACAGGGCGTGTGTGGAGCTGGCCTGTCTGCTACTGGCTGGCTACATTCAGTGCCAACTCAATGTTTGTTGTTATTGTTTGTCCTTCGTTTTTGAAAAGGACCACGACATCAGGGAGGTGATGTCACGACATGCAAATGAATTGGGTTTGAGTGAGGAAGGGCTGTGCAAAGTCACCTACCTCACTCTCTCCTCCAGAGCCATCTGGGTCCATAGTAAAATAAATTGCCTAAAAAAAAATTGACCGGGGCTCTGAGGCCAGAGGAAAGAAGTCCAGGAAAAAGATTCACCAAGAAGACGGTGAAAAGGAGAGTTAGTATACTCCAAGATGCCTTAAGGAGTTGTTGTGTAATAGGGATATTTATAGGAACTCTCCCATCCCTAGGGTGCTGAACCAGGCCCTGTAGGGACACTCCATGGAGTATGTGTGAAAATGGGTTGGGGGAGTCATCCCATGTGTTCTGGTTCAGCACTGAAGGACTTGTATTGCATTTGGAATGATTCAAGCATAAGCCAATGGGGCTCCATAAGGAATTGCAAGGACTCTAGTGCAGAACCAGAACATGTAGGATGGCTCTCACAAGTATATCCTCATGCATCCACCATGGAGTGACCCACAGCAAAGCCCAGTCCAGCAGCTTGGGATGGTGGAGGGGGGGTGATGTTGAGGGATTCCCCTGAGTGCTTTCATTACATTGTAAGGAAGACAACAGGAAAGATAGTATGGTATAGGGGATGTGTCCATCAGTCAACAAGCATTTATTAAGCACCTACCATGTGCCATGCACTGTGCTGAGTAGGTCACTCTTTAATTGGATCAATGAGCCGGCCAAGGCTTCTACGGCTGCGGATTGTTTTTCTGTTCGGGGCCCCAAATGGCTGCTGACTTCAAGTATGTCTGGCTCTCAGGGGCAAAACTCATGGACATTCCCCAGAAGGTGCATTCACATCTTATGATCCTTCAGCTTCTCTTTCTAGCTTAGAAAACTGCATTTCCCATCAGTACCCTTGCCAATAAGGGGCTATATTAGGAAACAATAATGGAACCAGGGGAGAGGGGCCTCTCAAGTCCCCCACACCATGACTCTTTCTCCACCTACTTTTCTTGGGTTTTCCACTGGACTCTGGGACTTTATCCAGAAATGACCTTGTGGATTGATGAAGCAGAAGGTCCCACTTGCTGGGCAGTAGATCCCAAATGATAATATTATATCAGACTTTTAATGTACTTTCACAGCACAAACCCCTACAGTCTATGCAGGGAAGAGGCTTCTCTGGGGAGGCAGTCCAGTACAGAGTACAAGCACTAACCTGGAATCAGAGGACTGGTTTCAAATTCTATTTTTGACACAATGCATGTGAAGACTTGCATGAGATGCTTAAGTTCCTTGGACCTCAGTTTCCTCATTTGCTATAAAATGAGGGGGTTTCTGAGATCTCTTTGATCTCTAGATCTATGAAAGTGGTAGAGATTAGATTGGATTAGATAAACATTTATAAGTTCTTACTATGTACCAGGCACTGTGTTGAGCACTGGGGAAAGGAAGGAAGGAAGGAAGGAAGGAAGGAAGGAAGGAAGGAAGGAAGGAAGGAAGGAAGGAAGGAAAAAAGGAAGGAAGGAAAAAAGGAAGGAAAGAAACAGAAAGAAAGAAACGCTCTCAAGGAGTTTATATTTTAATTGGGAGAAGACAACACATAAAGGGGGAAGGAGGAAAAAGTGGCCACATCTTTTGCCACAAGGGGACAAGACAAGCAATGTGGAGGTAGAGCAGACCAGAGAATGAGCCAGGAGGGAAGTGAGCAGCATGGTTGGGACTTCTGATGATATGACAGTAGATGGACTATTTGTGCCCGACCTGTAGTAGAGCCTTTCAAGCTCCTATTAGTCTGATCAGTCGCAGTTGGGTATTACAGATCCAACTGTGATACACTGTACCTTGACTCCAGCATAGTGAGCTCATTTTGGTCCTCTTTTAGAATGAAGGACAACAACCAACCAGACAGATTAATAGTACATGGTTTACTGGATTTCAATGGATTACCTATATTTGGGTAATATTAGAATGAGCTTAGAATTCCAAGAGAAGCAGTTTTGTGGGTATCAGTGGACACCAACACTCTAGCAGGTCTAGACCCAAACAACATCTCAGTCATTTTAGTATTAATGGAAACCAACTTCAGTGTATTCAAGCTACTGGCAGAGTACTTCTTACAGGCAGTAAGCTGGGGTCCAGTACTTAAGCACCCCACAAATCCAAGCCTCTTTTGTGCAAAAGCCAAGAGAAGATCAAGGATGGTATTGGCAGTGGTCATCAAGGAAGCAATGGACCCTCCTCCTCAAAGAGAAGGCAAGACAAGTATTTATGTAGTAGCATTTACTATGTTCCAGGCAAAAAGAATAACATTCCCTACCATCAAGGAGCTTACATTCTTATTGGGGAAAGCAACATACAGAAGAGAGCTGAAGGGGATGGAGCAAAAGGTACCCACGGTAGGAGTGGGGGTGGGGTATAATAGTATTGAAATCTAGAAAGTCAGCCTGCAGGAGAAGGAGGAAGAACAAGAATTTGAACTTGAAGATTCTTCATTGCTTGAAGAAGGGGAAGATCATTTGAGGAAGAAATCCAGCATGAGAGCTGAAGCGTTCTGTGGGCTGCAGCATGTGCTATGGTCAGTCAATCTATCAATGAGCATTTGTTTCAGGCACTATGCTAAGTGGTGGGGATACAAAGAAAGACAAAAGACGGTCTCTGTTCTCCAGGATCCAGAGTCAGAGCACACAATTCACCCCAGCTTCCGGACCCTTTAGAGAGAAGACCTGGAAGAAGGTCCTCCAAGAGCTGGAGAGTTTCAGGAACTACTTGAAAGAGCTGTATAGTTAACAGCATCATCACAGAACCCAGAGTATTGGTATGGAAGAAGACTGGGAAGATTTATATGAAAGTGGTCAATAAGACTTTGAATAAAGAGACTGATAATAATAGCCAGCATTCATATAATAATTTAAGATTTGTAAAGGGTTTACAAATTTTTCATTATATCCTCACAACAAGCCTGGGAGAGGGGTGTTATTATTATCCTCATTTTACAGATGGAAAAACTGAGGCAAACAGAGGTTGAATGAACTTGCCCAGAGTCACTCAGCTAGTAAGTGTCTGAGGCTAATTTTGAACTCATGTCTTTCTGATTCCAGCTCCAGCCTTCTATCCACTGGGCCACCTAACTGCTTCACCAAAGTGTATCAAAACAATGTGCCAAGAATCCAGGAGACTTTGGACTGTCTGCAGTGCTGCGCTTGATCAATGTTTTCTATCAGATCCCCCAAAGACAGAAGTGAAAAGATATAATCTGTATTTATCCACTGGGGTGGCACCATTTGGAATACATGTTCCAAGGAATTAATAATGTTCTGCCCACTTTTCAGGGACTGTTTTCTCTATACAATAATCCATGTCCCATCTCTTTGCCTTTTTCTACACCTAGAATACTGTCACTTCTCACTTATGCCTCTTAGAAGATTACTTCAAGATGCAGATCAAGTGTTAACTTCTGCATGCCTATCCTGCTCCCCTCTCCTTGCTAGCATTTTCCTCTTCCCAATTATTTCATATTTACTCAGTTTACATTTATTTGTTTATCCATCTACTTATTCATTCACTCATTTACTTGTCTGTTTATATAACTGTATGCTTATTATTTCTTCCCAGTAGAATGTAATCTTCTTGAGGACAGAGACTTTCTCATTTTTGCCTGTTTCTCCAGTACCTAGGACAGTGCCTCACACATGGTAGATATTTAATATTTATTAAATAATTAATTAGTTAATACTACTTAATTGCTTAATAACATGACTTAATATTTATTAAGTGATAATAATATTAATTAATATTAATAATGTAATATTTATTAAGTAATGTTTGTTGAATGAATGAGTGAAAAAAGTGATTGGTGACCTGAGTCATTTTTGGTAGTCCTATCGCATCTGGATGATCTCAGATTTGAAAAGATGTTGAAAAAGCAAGTGAATTATTAAGTTATTAAAATGTAAAACTACTAAAGCTTAAACTGCTTTAAAACTTTTAAGATACCCTGTGTTAGATGGTTTAGAGGTCACTCCTCTAAACTGTCAAGTGCCAGATCTCTAGGGCTTCTGTCATGTACATGGGGGATGTAGCTTCAGCAAGGACTGGGTGATGATATACCCCGAGAAGACAAAAGGCTTTCCCACTCAGGCATGTCCAAAGACACCAAAATTTTTCTTTTCTTTCCTTTTTTAAAAAAAATTATTCTTAACTTAATAAACACCAAATAAAACAGACATTGACATATATACAGGAAAACAGGAAAAAGTCTCTTTTTTGTACAGCTTGCTTTTCTTTTTAAGAATGCAAAAAATTCAATGTGTGAACTGAAGATTTTTCTAGGACTTAGTGGTTACCCACCTTATCCTAGCCAAACCTCTGGACAGTCTAAACTGTGGATATGTGATTGAGAAGAACCAGAAGGTAAAGGTGGGGGCAATCTATTCTGAACCTTTGAGTCCATTTGGAGCTCAGTGGGATGAGAAATGTGAGTGAGGGGTGCCCATCAATTGGGGAATGGTTGAGCAAGTTGTGGCATATGATTGTGATGGAATACTATTTGAGTTATAAGAAATGATGAGCAAGATGGTTTCAGAAAAACCTGGAAAGACTTACACAAACTGATGCAAAGTGAAGTGAACAGAACCAGTAGAACATTGTATACAGTAACAGCAATATTGTACAATGATCAATTGTGAACAACTTAGCTCTTCTCAGCAATACAATGATCCAAGATCATTCCAAAGGACTCGAGATAAAAAATGCTATCCACATCCAGAGAAAGAACTGATGAAGTCTGCAGATCAAAACATACTATTTTTCACTTTATTTGTTTCATGGCTTTTGGTGTGTTTCTTCTTTCACAACATGAGTTATATGATAGTGTTTTACATGATTGCACATATATAACCTATATCAAATTGGTTACTATCTTTAGGGAGGGGGGGTGAGGGAGAGAGGGAGAAAATTTGGAATTCAAAACTTCTTTAAATGGATGTTAAAAATTTGTCTTTATGTGTAATTAGAAAAATAAAATACTGTTAAAAATAAAATAAAAAATAAAAAACAAAACAAAAGAGAGAGAGACAGAGAGAGAAATGTGAGTGGGTCTCAACCAATTTACTCAGTTGTTTCATATGTGCCTTGGTGCATGTGATTGAAAGTGAGAACAGCTGCAGGATAAAAGTCCCTAAGAAGGCCATAAAAATGGGAGATGACCCTAGGGCACTGAAGCTTAGCTCCCCAGAGGGCATTTACCATAGTGAATAGGAGCTAAAGTTGAAACTATGAAGTACTAGACAAATATCACTATTTCCATTTTAGGGATTCATTCTGATCAATGTTATGATTTTGAGAGCAAACTGCTCAAAGAGATGTTCAACTTGGCCAAAATCAGGCCTTAAGAACTCTGCCTCATCATTCTCAAGGAGACCAGCATCTAAAGATCTGATTTTACCCTGTTGAACATGCCAAGGATCTGGAGGATCCTTGAGGAGAAAAGGCTCAAGGGACTCATCATAGATTTTCTGGTGCATGGCTATAATATCACCGCAGAGTGTCAAGTTGGGAAGGGGCCTTAAGACGTAGAAAGCAGAGAATGTTAGAACTGGAAGATAACTTAGAACAGAGAGTATAGGAGTGGAAAGGACTATAGAAAATAGAGTATTTGGTCTGGAAGGAACCTTAGAACAGAATGGCAGAGCTGGGTGGAACTTTAGAACACAAAATGTCAAAGCTGGAAGGAGCCTTAGAATATAGAATGTCAGATTCAGAAGGAGCTTTAGAACATTGACAGAGTTGGAAGGGGTTTTAGAAAGCAGAAAGTTAAAATATAAAATGTCAAAGCAAGAAAGAGATCTTAGAACAAGGAATATCAGAGTTGGCAGGAATGTTAGAACATATAATGTCTAGAAGGAACCTTAAAACAAAAAAAGTCAGACCTAGGAAGAACTTTAGAACATAGAATGTCAGAACTGGAAGGGACCTTAGAATGTAAAAATGGGGAGGAAAATTAGAGCATATAATGTCAAATATGGAAAGGACTTTAGAACATGGAATGGTAGAGTAGGAAAGGCTTCAAAAACATAAAATGTTAAAATAAAATGACACAACTGGAAAGGGACCATAGAACGAATTTTCAGAGCTGGAAAGGTCTTTAGAACAGAGAATGTCAGAGCTGACAGGCGTCATTAATTATAGAATGTCAGAGATAGAAGGGACCTTAGAACACAGAAGGCCAGAGCTCAAAGGCATCTTAGGACATGAGATGTCTGAGTTGAAATGGACTTTAGAACATAGAATGTCAGATCTAGAAGATGACTTGGAGACCATCAAATCTAACACCTTCATTTTAAAGTAGGGGAAACTGAGTTCCAGAGAAAGCAAATGAGATGGCCAAAGGCACACAGAAAGCCAGAGACTAAAGAGTTTTCTCTATTTCTGTGTGCAGTGCTGTATTGAGTATAAGCTCAGTTATCTGAGGGAATGATTCCAAGTCCTGAACATACAACGCTTTTTAGGGTCTCCAGTCATCTTAAAGGTAGTTATGGCATTCTTTAACCAAATTTTCATTCTTTGTCCTTGGTTGGTAAAAGAAGGAATCAAATATGTAGAACTGAGCATTATAAAATGCAAAATAGATCATTGTGATTATACTAAATTAAAAAGTTTTTGTACAAACAAAACCAACGCAACCAAGATAAGAAGGAAAGCAGAAAGCTCGGAAACAATCTTTACAACAAGTGTTTCTGACAAAGGCCTAATTTCTCAAATATATAGAGAACTGAGTCAAATTCATGAGAATACAAGCCATTTCCCAATTGATATATGGTCAAAGGATGTGAACAGGCAGTTTTCAGATGAAGAAATTGTGAAATGGATGAACAAGCTGTGGTATGTGAATGTAAAGAAATACTACTGTGCAATAAGAAATGACGAACAGGCAGATTTCATAAAAACTTGGAAAGACTTGTAAGAACTGATGCAAAGTGAAATGAGCAGAACCAGGAAAACATTGTACACAGTATCAGCAACATTGTGTGATGAGCAACTATGAATGTCTGAGCTCTTCTCAGCAACGCAATGATCCAAGACAAGTACAAAGGATTTGGTAAGTAAAATGCTATCCACATCCAGATAAAGAACTGATGGACTCAATGTAGATCAAAGCATATTTTTTCACTTACTTTATTCTTTTTCATGTTTTTTCCCCTTTTGATCTGTTTTCTCTTTCACAACTGGGACTAATATGGAAATATGTTTTACATGATAGCACATGTATAATCTTTTTCAAATTGCCTACCATTTTTGGAAGAGGGGAGGGGAAGGCGGGAGAGAGGGAGAAAAATTCAGAACTCAAAATCTTATAAAAATGAAAGCTAAAAATTGTCTTGACATGTAATTAGGGGAAAAAGTAAAATACTATTAAAAATATTTGCAGAGTTGGCCTCATTTGGTTTCTCCCCATTGGATTCCTTATCAAACTAATTTTTTATTGTTTATGAGCATTTTGAAGAAAATACTTGATAATGTGAAACATTAAATAATATTTATATTCATCTCATTAAAAAAATCCAAAAAGTAAGATTCAGTTTCATAGCTCCAAAGAACTTGCTGGTTGAGAAAGTCAGTAGAGATCATTTCTGTTCTAGTTATTCTTTCTCCTGGGACCAGATAGACATCTGGGCCATGGATTCTGGGCTGGCTGCTCAAAAGGAACCATACTAAATCTTTTTCATTGTCTACCCCACTCCACCCCAGCCAGTCCCAAATTGGTTCTTCTCTCATCCCAGTCATTTCTGGCCCACTCACCTCAACCCAGCTGTCTACCTCTCTCATATCCTTATCCTTTTTTTCTTTCCTCTGGAAAAGAAAAATAAACGTGGGCCAGGTTCCATTTATTATCCAGAAAAGAACAACAGACCTGGAGGCTGAAAGAAGAACACAATCCATCCTTTGCCAGGTGCTCCCTGACAGGTGTCATAGACTGACTCGAGCATTCATCTAGTCCAAATTCCCTTGTTTTACCGATCTCATGAAACTGAGGCCCAGAGAAGGGAAATGATTACCCAAGGTCACTGAGCTAGTTAATGGCAGAGACAAGAACCTGATTCTCTTGAGTCCCTCTCCACGATACTGTCCTCTGTAATATGCTGACGTCTCTCAGGTCACATGGCACAAACTGTTAGAGCCGGAAAGAACCTCAGACATGAACTATTGTCATCATTATCTTCAGTTCCAATCCTCTCACTTTATGATGGGGTGGGTCATATTATAGCAGCTGACATCAGATAGGGTACCGACTAATGAATCCTAGCCAATGTGCTCATGGGAGAGAACTAGGGACAGTGATGCATCAGTAGGTAGCATCAGTGTTTTGTTTTTTTTAATAGAGACATTCTGAAGACAATGCTTATGTCTTTTTTTTTTAACCCTGTAGTGAATCTATGGGCAGCTAGGTGGTGCAATGGATGGAGCGCTGGCTCTGGAGTCAGGAGGACCTGAGTCCAAATCTGACCCCAGACACTTACTAGATGTGTGACCCTGGACAAGTCACTTAATTCTGTTTGCCTCAATTTCCTCATCTGCAAAATGAGCTGGAGAAGGAAATGGCAAACCACTCCAGTATCTTTGCCAAGAAAACCCCAAGTGGGGTCATGAAGAGTCTGACACAACTGAACAACAACAAAATTCAATCTACTATGGAGATTTCTAGGAAGAAAGAGAAGTTGCCTGGTAAGGGAAGTATTTGGGGTTTCAAAGGCCCTCAGATCATCCCCTCTTTGTATGGCTGGCCCTGAACTCAATCAACAAGCATTTATTAAGCACCTACTATGTTCCAGGTACTGTCCTAAGAGCAGGGGATATGAAAAAAAGCAAAAATAGTCTCTGCCCTCTAGGAGTTCATGGTGTAATGGAGGAAACAACATACAAACAACTGTGCTCATATGTGATGTATTGGGTAGATTGAAAGTAATCTCTGAGTAAAGGTGCTTGAGGAATATCCTGTGAAGTCCACAGCTAAGTCTGACCGTGAGGATGGGCTCTCCAAGCCACTGACGGACCTTGCCAGTTGATCTGGTGTTCTCTGTCATCCCTAGTCCAATTCACAGAAATAATAATAATACCAATAATAACCAACATTTATTAGTGCCTTAAAGTTGGCAAAGCACTTTACATATATTCCTCAGGCATGGCACCAGTTGGTACTCTTGCTGAACACTCGTTTAAGAAAAAGAGGCTATTTTGATTACCTTTCATGTCAGACAGATGATAGCTTTCCTTTGAAGCTCAGCCCCCTGGCCTTCTGTACCTGGGTCTTCCCATAAGAACAAGAGCAGAAGGTCTGTGGTGGGGTGGGGGATGGAGCCAGTGGGTTGTGGAGGGAGTTGGAAGGCTAAACAGATAGATTTCTGACCTGCAGTATAGACTGAGCTGTAGCCCTTTGTGAGCTAAGGGGATCTAAACATCCCTGCTCTTTAAAATTCCTTCTTATCTCCAGTAAAAAAAGGGCTTTAGTTGGGTTGGGTTGGTGGTTATTTATAGAGCTCCATTCCCATCAGGGCCTTGTGCTGTATTTAGATCAAACGAAAAGGTTCATAAAAAAAAATAGTCTTTTACAATGATAAAAGCAAATCAATGAAACATTCAAAAATTGAGCCTTCACTTCCAGTGAAAGCATAGGTAGTGTTTCCCAGGGGACCAGTGGGGAGGATAAGGATGACAAGAAAAGCAGAGGGAGAAGGCAGAGAAAGAATATGAGTGAGAATGGAAGTGAATCCTCTGGACCAGCCAGGCCTCCTCCCTCAATGTGAAGTGGTGCATTCCAGCACCTGAGTCGTTTTTCTGAACAATCGCTGTGTGTATGTACACACACACACATATACATACATACACAAACACATATATGTATATATGTGTGTATATATACATGTATGCATACACACACACATATTCCTCTCAATTTAACAAACATTTATTAAGCCAGAATGCCAGGGGGAATTCGAAAATGAAGAAAAGGGTGTGAGGATATAAGGATCTCTAACACTATGGGACTTCCAGGCCAATAGAGAACATGTGACACGTATTCAAATCCTTTCTTTCTTTTTTTTTTTTTAGGCAATTGAGGTTAAGTGACTTGCCCAGGGTCACACAGCTAGTAAGTGTCAAGTGTTTGGTCAGGATGAATGAATGAATGGATGGATGGATGGATGGATGGATGGATGAATGAATGAATGAGGAAAAGCAAACATTGTTCTAAGTGCTGGAGATACAAATAGAATAAATGAGACAATCTTTTCTTTCAAGGAGCTCACATTTAACTTGGGAAGACAACACATAAAAGAAAGTTCTGTTGCAGTGAGTACTGCAGGAAAGGCCTAGAAGTGTCAAGGGCTCAATGGAAGATAGCCAAGCCCAGAAGTGCTTGGGTTACATCAGTAGGTAAGATGGTAATGCCGGGTCTGTAGAAGCCCCACAGCTGGTAAAGCCTGGAGGACCTTAGAAGACAACAGCAGGGAAGATGGTAAGATCTGATGGTCTCCCATTTCCCCAGAAGGAATAGAGTTGGTAATTCAGTTGAAGGAGGAGAAAGAGAAGAATTCAGGCTAAAGGAAGAGAAAGAATTGAGCTGAAGAAAGAAAAGGTCTTGAGATTAAGGAGGAGAAACTTAAGGAGATAGAGAACCCTGGCTGAGGGAAGAAAGAGAGGAGAAGAAGGGGGATAGGGAAAGATAAGAAGTGAGACTTGACTACCCATCAAGAGGACCTTCTTCTCAAGTCTTACCTCTCCTCAACCAGTTACTAAGATAAGTAAAGCAAGTTGGCAAGGAGAGTTCACATTTATATAGAAGTATAAGGTTTGCAAAGTATTTAGCATGTATTATCCCATTTGATCCTCACAACAGCCCTACAAAGTAGGTGCTATTATTTTACCCATTTTAGGTGAGGGAACTGAGGCTCAAGAAGATAAGTGACTTGTCTAAGGTCACACATTTCTAGTACATATCTGAGGTGTAATTTCAGTTGAACACTTTCCTGATCCTAAGTCCAGATCTCTATCCACTAAGCCACGTGAGACAGAGAGAAGAGAAGAGAAGAGAAGAGAAGAGAAGAGAAGAGAAGAGAAG